>NW_022631060.1:6208182-6372001 GCF_010015895.1 Lontra canadensis
AAAAAAAAAAAAACCAATTTGGCTTAGGGGCGCTTGGGTGGCATAGTCGGTTGAGGGTCCAACTCTTGGTTTCCACTCAGGTCATGATCTCCAGGTCCTGGGATCAAGCCCCGTTTCAGGCTCCACACTCCACAGAGTCTGCTTGAGATTCTCTCTCTCCCTCTGCCCTTCCCTCTCATGTGCTCTGTCTCAAATAAGTAAATAGATCTTAAACAGACAAACAAAAAAACTGCCTAGCTTATGTGTCAGGCACTGTGCTGGGTTCTGGGGGATCTAATGATGAGTAACATGGACAGTCTCTATCTTCTTGGAGCTTATATTCTGGGAGGGTTGACAGACATTGATAAAATAACCCTTGAGATATATAATCACAAAGTATAATGAAAGAAAGTTTCAGGATGCTAGGTGAGAGTCTAACAGAGAGTCATAATTTGGTTGGGGGGAGTGTGAAGGGAGACCTCCCCCAGATCATTTGAGCTGAGATTTGAAATAAGAGAAGGGTTAACTAGGCTGAGAATGGGGAAAATTGTAATGGTAACTAACTCTAATTGGGGACTGCATTTTTAACGCTTTACGCACATAATTTCATTTCATTCTTGTAAAAACTCTGACAGGTAAGTATTAACCTCATTTCACAGAAGAAAAAAATGGAAGCATAGGGAGATGAAGTGTCTTGCCCAGGGTCAGTTAGCCAGGCTGGGGTAAAGCTAGGATTTTTAACCCAGATGTCTGACACTTGAACCATGTTCTTAGCTACAGAGACACAGAGCATGTGAATGCCAAACCCGAAGCAGCAAGATGCGTGGTACGTGTAGTAAATGGAGAGAAGGACAGGGGGAGGGCAAGAGGGAATGTGTGGTAAATCCGGGCTGGGAAAATGTGCAAGGGCTAGAACATGCAGGACTTTCCAGGTCATTTAAAGAATTTCGGTTTTCAGCTTTGGAGCCTGGGGGAACTATTGGAGGATTTGAAGCAAAGAAGTGAAGTGATCAACTATGTATTTTAAAAAGATGACTCCAGCTGCTGTGTGGGGAATGGAGGGGTGCGCCCGTTGACGTGAAAAACCAGTGAGGAGGCTACCACTGTGGTTTAGATGAGAGAGAAGATGGTAGCCTGAATGTGAATGCTGGCAGTGGAGATAGAGGAACACATAGGTAGGAAGAATTGACAAGAGGTGATGATGGCTTAGACACACGGTGGGGAGAGAGTTGTCATGGATAGATCGTGCAGCTGGAAGACTGGAGGTACCATTTACTGAGATGAAGTACACTGGGAGACGACCAGGTTTGGGTGGGGGGAGTGTAGTAGGTCTTGGAACCTGCTGGGTTTGAGATACCTTTGGACTAATCAAGTGGACATTCTAAGTAGTCAGTGGTATCTGGGTGTGCAGCTCAAAGGGGGCCCTGGACTTATGATAAACATCTGGAAGACATCAGTGCAGGGCCAGATGGTGAGTGAAGGAGATGGATGGACACTGATGCAATTGGTTTAGTCCAATGCAGTATAACTTCTATTCCTCTCCAGCTGCCTTCAACAAAGTCATCATTAGTCCTCTTGCTAAATCCAGTGTTAATTTCCAGTTACTGTTCCTCTTGGCAGTGGTTGACTTCAATTATGCCTGCTTCTTGAAATTTTCTTCCTTTGGTTTAGGGTTGCCACACTCCTGGATTTCCTTCAATTCCTGTGGTCCCTCCTTTGTTCCTCTTGTGAGTTCCTTTCCTCTTGTCACTTAATTGTGTTGTTGCCATTCGTGGTTGTGGTTCACTCTAGGCCCTTTCTTCATTCTGTGCATTCTTCCTGGGCCCCCTTAGCTACCACTCTGCAGCCAGAGCATCTTTTTAATACAAAATTCTGAGAGATTACTCCTCTGCTGAAACTCCTTCAGTGGCTTCCCAGTGCCTTTGGGATAAAGCCCAGAGTTCTTTTTTTTTTTGTTTTTTAAGATTTTATTTATTTATTTGACAGACAGAGATCACAAGTAGGCAGAGAGACATGCAGAGAGAGAGGAGGAAGCAGACTCCCTGCTGATCAGAGAGCCCGATGTGGGGCTTGATCCCAGGACCCTGGGATCACCACCCGAGCCGAAGGCGGAGGCCTTAACCCACTGAGCCACCCAGGAGCCCCAAAGTCCAGAGCTCTTAACAGAGTTGACGCACGCTGCTTACCTCTCCAGCCTCATTGCTCACCACTCCTCACTTGATATTCTATGTTCCCTAGACATAAGGAATCTGTTTGAGTTTTTCCATTGTTTGTGGGATTTTGAACACATTATTCCCTTTGGAAACTCTTCCTTTTCCATTCACCTAGATTTTACTCATCTGTTATGTCTAAATTTAGGTGTCACTTCTGGACTCTAAGTCTGGGACAGGGGCCTTCTGACAGCACTCCCTGTGATTGGCACTGCCCATTGTGCTCCCTCTTAGATGGTGAACTCTGGGAGAGAAGAGAGGACATCCATTTCTCGGTTGTGTCCCCAGTAGAGCAGACATGTAAATATCTATGCAATATATTGATGAATGACATAAAAGACTTTGGGAGAGAAGGGGATTCCTTGTTGTAAAATGATAAAACTAGATGTTTTCATATCAAACAATGCACTTTCTGTTTTCTGTTTCTTTACCTTGAATCTATCTCCATCATTAAGCAGGAGCAAGTGCTTTTTAGAAGCAGTATCTTCTACATAGGGATGATATAGAAAGATCAGGGTCAAAGACTTGGGCTTTTGAATTCTTAACTAGACCTTTTGAAATTGATCATAGAGGGGATGTCCCTCAAGGGGGAGGGATAGAGAGAGAGGGTGAAGCAGGCTTCCCACTGAGCAGGAAGTCTGATGTGGGCCTCAGTCCCAGGGCCCTGGGATCATGACCTGAGCCTCAAGCAGATGCTTAACTGAGTGAGCCACCTGGGTGCCCCTAGAGGGATTTTTTTTCCCCTTCAGAAGTTTCTCTTTAAATATCAAGAGACAGAATATGACAAACCTACAGCTTAGAATTTATGCCATTATCTGGTGAAACGGGAAGGACATGTGAGTTTCCCTTCTACATAGAAATACAATCCTTTTTGAGTCTAGAGCAGAATTGGAAAAGACTAGAAAAAGAGCAAAAGAGTTTAGATGCACCTTTGGGCTTTGTTTTCTGTGCTCATCACAAACAACAGTAGACAGAAGAGGCTTATACTCCATTCCATTCTTAGAACTCTGAGAAGACAAAGCATTTCAAAGTACCCTGCGCTAACAAGGGACAGCTGCCACAGGGTAGAAGTGGCATTGTCATCTGTGTAGGTAAAGCAGGTCTGAGATAAATTGCATTTCCTCACTACCTACTGACTAAACCTGAGTCTCCTTGGCTCCTTGACAGTTGGGGGAAATTTGAAAAGTTCCTTGGTGTCCAGCCCCTGAGAGGGGTGTGAGGGTGAGATGAGAGCCAGGTGCCCATTGAGGATTGCTTTGGAGTTGGGGGGGGTGAACCTCCCAGTTGAGCTGAGGGCTGCATGACTCAAGCCAGGGGCCAGATGGAGACTCAGTAGTACCAGGAAGGGCTGAGATGGGAGCCACGAGCTCCTCATGAAGCAGTCACTGTAACTTTCTAATCCACCCACCAGGGAACGCCGTAGTATGTGCAGTGGCAATGGAGTCCAATGGCCAAGATCAAGTGAGGCAAGAGAAACAGAAGATGGCACTTGACCTTGATGCCCCTCCCTGATGTCAGCATGATATGTGGAGAACTAGAACACTGTGGGGAGAAGGAAAGAGAATCCTAAGAGACTGAGTTTAAAACTTGGAAAGATTGAGTTGTCTGGAATTGGCAAAGTTCATTATTTTTCTGCCATTAGTAGAAATAGGGGGTTGAAGAGGTAGGTTAAGAAATACAGAGAATTGGGTGCCTGGGTGGCTCAGTCAGTTAAGTGTCTGCCTTCAGCTGAGGTCATGATCCCAGAGTCCTGGGATCGAGTCCTGCATTGGGCTCTCTGCCCAGAGGGGAGTCTGCTTCTCCTCTACTCTTCCTCCTTGCTGTGATCTCTCTCTCTCACTCTTTCTTTCTCTCAAATAAACAAAATCTTAAAAAAAGAAAAATACAGAATATTGCATATGTCCTCACCTGGGTCGATGACTTGAGGTTATAAACAAGCCTGGTGTAGAAAGTAAAGGTTAGAAAGGTGGACTTGTAAAGGAGAGTCCTGGTGCCTTACAAGGACTGACCTGATTTCCTGCCGACTGTGGACCAGGAAGCTTGTGTAACACAAGCTGGGGGCAAGATTTGCAAAGAATGATCATGTATTTGAAAGCAAAAGTCTGCAGATGAGTCAAGATAAAGTGTCAAGTCAAACCGGGTGTTCTGATGCTGGGGTGGGTGGAGGAGGGGCATAGAGGACAGACTACTACCTGGAGCTCCCTTATATAGTGGAGAAAAGTCTGAGGTTCTAGGAGCCTTGAGGGGCACGTTCTGAGCTGAGCAACGTTGTGTGTGCCTGCTGTTGGTGACTAAACTGGAGACACCGGGACAGATTTGAGGACATGGAAGTATTACATCCATTTGTCTTCGTCCAGTTTGAATTCAAACCAGCATTTTATTTATGGATCATCCCTCCCCAACTATTTTTAACTTGCAACCCTAAATACAATTAAGAGCTGGACCTAAAAACATGTTTGAATGATTTCAGCCCGTCTAGGAGCAGACTGGGATCAACTGCGATGCCAGTATCTTTGACTTTACCTGTCAATAATGAACCACTTCATTCTCCTAAGAAGCTTCTGCCACAAAGCCTTGAGAATACACAAATCCTTTGAAAAAGCGTCTGATCACACCCATCTGCCGGAAATAAAGTTTGGCGGCATCTGCTTCATACTAACAGCTGAAGGGAAGTCTTTGGAGTTCTTCGATCAAATTGCACTGAGAAATGTGAGTTGTGTGGGAAACCTACAAAGAGTACATTTTTGGGTGCCAGAACCCAAAATGAGTAGACTTAGTGTACATCTTTGAAGCTGGAAACGTCTTAGGTCAGTTTTCCGTATCGTAGCCTAACTGTGAGGTAAAGAGCTAGGTAGGCACACAGCTGTAGCCAGTCATTTCGATTATTATTGGCATCTGAAACTTCCCGATGGTTAAGACTCTGGAGTTTTATGGCCTTGTTGGAACCTGGGTCCATCATTTTCTAATTCTGTGATCTTGCATAAGTTATGTAACTTCGCTAAGCCTCAGTTTCCTCATCTGTAAATAGGGGATAAGTTTAAAGGAATTGTGGTGAGAAATTAGTGTATTTCAGGTGCAGATTAGGGCTCAATAAATGTTAGCTATTGTTATTATCGTTATTTTACTTGATTTGTATGCAGGCAAATCTTGCCTTAAGTAAAATGTCATGTAGGGAAATCTAGATTTGCATAAAAGTTTAATGGGAAAGAGCTTTGCATTACAACAAAATTCTTCAGTCTATGAAAGAAGCAATGGCAGGGTTTCTTTGAGACAGTCAGCTTCTCTGTGTGTCTAAAACAATTTGATTCACACACAACTAGATTTACACAATACATTAGGAACATAGCTAGTGTACAAAGCACAGGACATTTGTAATACAATCATTCAGGCCAGGTCTGAGCCACTATGACAAGTTAACAATAACAATCCTGGGTATTCTCCTCTGTCCTTTATTAAAAGGATTAGGAGACTGCTCTGTGATTTCAAAGAGCAGAGCTGGGACCAATGGGTAGAAGATAGAGTGGGGGAGTTTCAGTTCAATATAATGGAAAACTCCCTACCAAACCACTGCTATCCAAAACTGGAATGGGTTGCTTCTGAGGTGGCAAATTTCCCAACACAAGATATTCAAGTAAAAGCAAGATATCAACTTGTCAGGACTGTTGGAATGACTATTACATAAAATAGGGAGGTGAATTAGGGCAGTGTTTCACAACCCTAAGCACACAAAATATATTGTGCAAACTAGATCAGTTCTCTACCTTGGATACCAAGGGTTGAGGAAGGAGGCAGAGGGAGGCTGTTCAGAGGAGGCATGGGGATAAAGGAAATGAGCTAGAAAAAAAAAATATATTGCTCCTCTGGTTGGGAAATACCAGATTAAATGACTTCTAAGATTTCCTCTAATTTAAAGAGTATAGGGACTCCTGGCTGGCTCAGTTGGCAACTCTTTTGATTTTGGGGTTATAAGTTCAGAGCCCCATGTTGGGTGGAGAGATTACTTCAGGATTAAAAAAAATATCTTAAGGTGAGCCTGGGTGGCTCAGTCGGTTAAGTGTCTGCCTTTGGCTCAGGTCATGGTCCCAGGGTTGAGTCCCACATTGGGCTCCCTGCTCAGTGGGAAGCCTGCTTCTCCCTCTCCGACTCCCCCTGTTTGTGTCCCCTCTTTCACTGTGTGTCTCTCTCTCTCAAATAAATGGATAAAATCTTTTTAAAAGCTCTTTAAAAAGTAAAGATTCCAAGACTCTCAAATTGTTTCACAGATGTTATTTTAACTATATTCCTGGGATAATTTTCCTATTTTAGTTGAGGAAAACTAGAACATAACACTGAAAATGAGTGGTAAAATAGGAAAAGAATTCAGACATCCTCGTCCTTTTAGTCTTTTGATCCCACAGCCTCTTTTCGGCTAGTGAGAAGGGAAGTTGAAGAAACAGAAGATGATGGTGGCCTTAAAGCTAGAATGGAGGAGATCAAGTCAGCTTCGGAGATGAAGGGAAAATCAGCTTCACCAACGCTCTGTATTACTAGCTTTAAAGACTCCATACACCGGCATGCCTGATAAAGTCCTTAGAGTACTGGAACCAGACAAAGATGGAACCAAGACTAAACTTGTGGAGTCAGTTCCTCTTGAATGTGGCTTCTAGAAGAAGAATCTTTTTTCCAGTTACCGCACTTGTCTTTCGAATAAACAGGATCATCTGGCCTTTGGACCAATAGACTTACTCAGCCATATGCGACCAGATCCTACTGCTGTTTCCATTCCTAAGGTTTCTATGCCACAAAGAATATCTGTCATCCAGTGGACATCAGCTAGTGGGACAAACCCAACCCTGCCTAGAGAGAAACTTAAAAGCCAATTAGAGAGCAGAACGAGCTGTGTGATATAGATTTTATTGGTTATCTAGGAAGAGTAGAAATTAGACATTAACAGGGAAGGAATGAAATCTCCCAGGCTGGCCCGGGAACCTATTACTGATGCGTGAGGAATCAGACTCTGTGTACAAAGGGGGACTGTCACCAGGAAAACCAGGAAGCTATCTGGTATCACAGTCATTCTAAAAGTAGAGGAAGGAAACATCAGGAAAAGGGGTGAGGAAAATAACACTCCAGCTATACAAACTCTAGTATTGTCTTGGGACAGAGTCATGCCTTTCCCCATAAATCTCAGAAAAAGGAAGGACACCTGGTGTAGCCAAAGAATGGGCACAAAAGTCAGCACCACTATGGCTACCAATGCCCCCACAATCGAACATACCTCTGCGAGAACATCCCTGTCTGACCCCGGATAGCAGAGGGAGGGGAGTGAAGCTGCCCCAGATTCTGTGCTCCAGGTGGAGAAGGCCTCGAGAAGGTGAAGGGATGAGCTAATCTAAGCTTCCTGGCCCCATTTCCAAGGATGTGATTAGTGGAGAGGCACCTGGGACCTGCTCCATTTCAGGAAACCCGGTTATGGGAACTGGTGGGGGACCAACTTGGCTCAGGACCCAAGAGAAGCAGTTAACCCTTTCCTATTGCGTGTATGGGAAACAGCCTCTTTTAATAGTTTCCCAGGGGGAAATAAACTTCTCAAATGGATTTACACTTGCATCAGCCTCATAAGGGAGACCACGGGGATATTTTCCACTTAAGTTTCTATAGTCAATCTCTTCAGGGCCTCCTTAGAATGCTCTAAGGGAGCCTAAGCACAAGGTAGACCTAAGAGGTGTCTAGGAAAGATATCCACAGAGAGGGCACATTCGAAAGGGAAAGACAGCTTGGCAGTTCCTAAAATGTCACTGTTCATGGCAGCATCTCTTAGGATGTTCTTGGTTCCACTTAAATCCTTGGGCTTGGGTCAGAATCTTTAGATGGAGTCTCTTGTATCCGGACAGGGGATTTCTTCTCAGAATAAACAAGATGTTCAAAGCAGACACGCAACACTATTTCAAATACTGAGATGGGCAGAGGAATACAAGCAGAATTAATATGGCACTAAGTGTAAGGACTGGGGATAACTGGCCCCCTGAAGACACCGATAATAAGAACCTGAACACCAGGGCTGAAAATGTCCAGAGCAGCTTCCAAAAGCTCCTTGGCTGACCTGGTTGACTAAGGTGACCTTAACCTTGGGCAGGTCACTTAACGTCTTTGGACCTCAAATTTCTTCATCTATTTAAGGTAATTGATAACCTCTGCAGCCCCTTCGGACTCTGACATTCTATTGCTCTCTGAGTAAAAACAATTTTAACAATGTGGAGCCCAATAGTGTATTAGTTACTAGACCCCAAGCAGGATGGGGGCACCCACTGATGGCTTAGGGAAGGTTTGGGAGCTGTGACTCATTCAAACCTTAGTTTGTGGTAGAGGAGGGCATCTGAGTTCATTGGCTCCTTAGTTTTTGAATGGAGGGGCTGGACATTCATGGTAATCTTAATGTTCCCATACTATAGAACTCTGAGACAAGCAATCATATTCAAGTGGGAGATGTACTGGGTAGCTGTAGGGGAGTGGAAAGAGGTGTTAAGAGATCTTGTTTGTTTCAGATTTTGGCCCTGTCATTTACAACTCACTGTCATACAAGCTCTTCTTGGATCCTCATCTCCACGTTTTATAAAACAAAGACAACACCTTCCATACAATGTTGGGAGGATTACTTAAGTAAGAAAAAGTGAGGACCACTTAGCACAGAGTAAATGCCTACCAAATGTCAAATCTTGCCTAAAGGGGGCACCTGACTAGCCGCATCAGTTGACTGTGGGGCTCTTGATCTCAGGGTCATGAGTTCAAGCCCCAAGTTGGGCATGGAGACTATGTTAAAAAAGAAAAAAAAAAAAAAAGCTTGCCTAACTGCAAGAGTTTATACTATGGAAGTCCTGATGGCAGGCCCTCATATCAAAGGTTCCCTTCCTCACTCTGCCTACATCCAGTATGGAAGGTGACTGTGTCCTCGGCCTCTGTCAGGCCTCCTCTGATTCTAGGATAGTGCTGGGTGTTCCACCTGCAGGTTCATCCCTGAGGCTCACTCCAAGGCCAAGGGCTGGAAGCCAGGAAAACCAACTCATCTGAAGTACTTCTACATTGGAAACTGTTCTCCACCCTTCATTCCCAATGCCACTCTCAAGGCGGGGCAATTCCTGCTGAGCCAGACTCTTTATGGGAAATGCTTTGAAAACCCATCCTCAGGGCCTTGGTTCCTCACTGATCGATAGCGAATATAGTGAAGATAGTTAAGTATCTCACAAGATACTTGTGAGAGTGAAAAAACTTGTGTAATGAGCCAGTGGTGTCAGACAACATGCAGTCATTCAGCAAATGTGAGCTCCCTTCTCCCTGGCAACTCCTTTGCCTAAAGGAACACTGGAGAGAGGAGAGAGTGAAAGGGAGAGGCAGGTTCCAATGATTCCCGGAATGCCAGCTCTCTTATCAAGTCTGAGATGGTTTTGTGATGAATTTTCCAGAAATAAAAGCCACCTTTCTCCAGTAGGTCTTCTGTGAGCCACTGAGATGGAGAGGGTGGTCAGTGGTGCTGAGCACGGACTGGCCAAGATTCAGGTCTCAGCAGACATGTTCTTTGGAGCGGCAGGAAGGCCGTATACTGGACGGGCATTCTGATAGCTCCCCCGTTTGTTCTGCCCAATCCTGGCTTCTTGGAGCTGGGGTGGAATAATTTCCCTTGAAGGACAGCAGCCAACACCCTGTCCCACCCTTCTCCTTGGGCAACTCTTTGCCACACAGGAATCTCTCTCACCTGTTTCTTTCAGCTGCCTGGGAACCAGCTGCCAGATTATCAGTTTGGGCTCAAGCCCCGCTCACCTCGTCCCTCCTGGAACCTGCCCAGAGTCCAGCAGCTGGTCTGGAGTAATACCATCCTTCCAACTGGGAACACTCTGACAACCCCAGAGCTTGTCTTGTCAGCTGGGGCCCGAGAAAGCCAGCTCCTGCGGTTGGCATAGTTAGTGCAGAGCCAAACGTGGGGCAGGGCCTATTCCCCCCCCTCCCCCCCGGGGGCCCTTCCAGGTCCTGCCTAGGGCTGGCCAGGCACCTCGGGATTAGGTTGGGGACATGCATGGGGCAGGTTGTCAGATAAAATACAGGACGCCCAGTTTTGAATTTCAGATGAGCGAATAAGTTTTTAGTATGCGTACATCCCATATATTTCATGGGATAGATGTATGCTTAAAAAAATTTTTTTTCATCTTAAATGCAATTTTAATTAGCCGTCCTGTATTTTTATTTGCTAAATCTGGGAACCAGAGGTTGGCCTAGGGCACTTGGGACAGCTCCCGCAGGAGGAGAGGCTGCTCAGGAGCCAAGAACCGGCTTGGGGATCCCGCACCGGGCCCCAGCAGCTTCTCCCGGCTAAGGGCTGCTCCTCCGCGGGACCGTGGGAAAAGTCTCTTTCCGGAGGAAGGAGAGCCTTGGCCTGGCCTCATTCCCGCTCGCCTCGAGCTTCAGTCGGCGCCCGCGGGTTCTCCCCAGCTCGGCGGCCGGCCCTCCCGCCCGCCCACGGGCCCTCGCGGCTCCAGACACCTCCTCACCGCTCCTGGCAAGCCCCAGCGGTTCGCAGCCTGGGGGCGGTGCGACGCGAAGTGCGCAAGCGCGCCGGGCCGGTGGGCGGGGCGCGCGCGCGCGGGCGGGAAGAACGCCTAGCGGCTGGGCGTGGGCGCCCGCGGAGGTCGACGTCCCGGCGGGCAGCCGGCGGTGGGCGTTGCTGCTGCTGCTGCCCCCGCGCCATGGAGGGCTCGGCCGTGGCAGTCTGCGAGGTGATGCCGGGGAGGGAGAGAAAACAGAGGACACTCTGGGAAGGGTTTTGTGAGGGGTCCGCGAAGTCTGGGCAGAGGGGTCTGGCGGTGCCTGAGGTGGGAATGAGGTGCTTCGGTGAAAGCCCGCCGGCCCCACACGGGGCTGTGAGGAGCGATTGAGGGGGCCCCTGCGCAGGGAGGAACAGTCCCCCAGCTGGGGGGACGCCCCACCTGACAGCCCAGAAAACCGGGGCCCCGGAGGCTGAAGGGGTGGCCAAGCGTTAGCGGACCGGGGTAGGGCGTGGAGACCACCCGGGGAGCCCCCCAGCCCCGGGCCGAGGGGGCGCGCACGAAGGTCGCATGGGCAGCCGCGGGCGGAAGGCGGGAGCAGTGCGGGCGCAGTGGGAGGGAGCGAGAGTCGCGTGCAGCCGGCCGGTGGGCCACGGCGTGGGGCGCCTTCCTGGGTGGGGCCCCGAGCCGTCGGAGGATGGATGGCCCCGGGGCAGAAGCCTCCCGGAGCTCCGACCACCCCGCGAGCCTTAGAACCTTCCCGCCCTGGGGGGTGGGGCGGAAGGCCCGGCGCCGCCGTGCCACGTGGGTTCCCCCGGGCGGCACCTTGCAGCCGCCACCTGCAGCTGGTCTTGTAAGGGGAACGAGGCAGAACAGAACCACAGGCCAGACGGGGCCGACCTGAGGGCACGCGAGAGTTCGCCCGGCGCTCTTGCCTCCTCCGCTGTGCTCAAAGGAAGTTGGAGGATTCGATTTTACAGACGGCAGACGCTCGGCTAGAACCGAGGGCTTCTGACTCCCGGGCCAGTGTTCTTTTCCCAACCGCGCTCTCGCGGGTGAAGACAGTGCGGGAAAACCTTAACAGAGGGGAGCACGCTGCGTCCGACGGTGTGTGAAGGAAGGGGTTAGATTGCAGGAACGCCTGGAAACCATTTTTATAAACTCTGGTACACATTAGGATCTTCATTCCCAAGGTCTCTTACTGAGATCTGTTTGCCTTTAAGAAAAGGGGTAGTTGGGGCGCCTGGTGGCTCAGTCGTTGAGCGTCTGCCTTTGGCTCAGGTCAAGATCCCAGGGTCTTGGGATCAGCCCCGCCTGGAGCTCCCTGCTGGGTGGGGGGGAGTGGGGGGGAGCTGGTTCTCCCTCTCCCACTTCTCCTGCTTGTGTTCCCTCTCTTGCTGGGTCTCTCTGTCAAATAAATAAATAAAATCTTAAAAAAAAAAAAAAAGAAAAGAAAAGGGGTAATAATCTTCCCTATGGTACCTGAGTGTGGAAGTGAGAGTGTACTTTCATAAGTGAGGGAGTTAAATACAGTATTTTTAAATTTGTCTCATCAAGATTGAGTGTTTTGTCTAGACATCTTGGAAACCTTAAAACTTACATTGTGTGCAGTCTTCACTGCAGATGAACTTATTCGAAATAAAAGCTAATGTCTATTAACCACTTACTATTATATACGCAGAGCACCGTGTTAAGCACTTTGCTCTTATTTTGTTTACATTTCACAGAAGCCATACCTGGTAGTTTTGTCTTCATTTTGGTAAATGAGGAAGCTGAGGTAGAGAGGAGTTAAATAACTTGCCCAAGGTCACATGGCACATCAGGGATTCCGAGCCAGGCATCTGCCTCCAAAGCCAGTGCTCTTAACTTGTATTCTGATCTTCAGAAATGATGATTTAATGAAAGGTAAAGGTGATTCATAGCTGGATGCCAGTCTTATTCATAATCTTCATATTGGTTTTTACTTGGGGAGAAAAAAAAGAAACAGGAAAAACAAACTCCTACATAATTTTTCCAAATTATTATTTCCAGATGAGCTTACCCTTTGAATAAAGCAGTTTATTGTCTCCATTTCCTGTTTTGTTGGGCATTGTGTTAATTTCCTATGACTCCTTTCTTATGTCACTTTCCTAGTTATTTCTTCTGTAGACACAATGTTTTGTTCTGAACAAAATCTAAATCTGACATTTTGCAAGCAAGAATATTTTTTGGAAATTAAGATTGTTAACTGTGTCATAAATTTGATATTACCTTCATTTCTAAAGATTTGTTTTCTTTGAATTGTGCCCTTTTCAGATTTTGAAATATTTAATAATTCACTGGAAGTGTGAAACAGCAGGAACATCAAAGGGAGCATTGCTAGAAGGACAGATAGTGATTTCCATGGAAGCATTAAATTCTAAGCACCAAGCAAATACTCTTCGTTGTGTAACAACTAGTAAGTAGATGAAGAAATATTGATTTTCTCTCTTTGTCTTGTTATGATTTGTTATATTTAACTTAAAATTTTAAGTTAGTCAAAATCTTTTATCACGTTATTACTTCAGGGTTGTTCCATAGTTAAAAAAATTAATAATTATGTAACAAGTATCTGGTGATAGATTTACAAGTGTGTTATACAGGAAAGGTGAGTACAATGACTCTTATCAGAAGACAATTAATTTTACTGGCTTAAGAATTCTTAGAAACTGTCTCCTTCTTGCTCTTGGTTTTAACCTCCTCTTTCATAGCAAAATTGCATTACATTGAACTTTATCCTCTTTTACATGTCCAGCCTTTGATAGTTGGAAGAGAGACTTCCAAAATAAAGGAAAATGAGAAGAAATAATGATGAATGGTGCATACCTTAAAAATCCCAACTTGCAGTTAGTTTGAAAATAAACCTTTTCTATTTGGCTCTTTTAAAAAAATATATTTTATTTATTTATTTGACAGACAGAGATCACAAGTAGGCAGAGAGGCAGGCAGAGAGAGAGAGGGAATCAGGCTCCCTGCTGAGCATAGAGCCCAATGTGGGGCTCAATCCCAGGACCCTGAGAACATGATTGGAGCCGAAGGCAGAGGCTTAACCCACTGAGCCACCCAGGCGCCCCTTCCATTTGGCTCTCATCCCCTCATTATTTCTGCATATACTTTTGAGGGAAAGGTGATGGTCCCTGGAACAACTAATTTTCTTCAGCTTTTGAAGCAATAACTTGTTTGGGGGTGTGTGTGTGTGTGTGTGTGTGTGTGTGTGTGTGTCTCTAGGTTTACTGAAGGATACTTGGGGATGAAATTATCCCGTGTGTGTGTGTGTGTGTGTGTGTGTGTGTCTTTAGGTTTACTGAAGGATACTTGGGGATGAAATTATCCCGTGTGTGTGTGTGTGTGTGTCTAGGTTTACTGAAGGATACTTGGGGATGAAATTATCCCGTCAGCCTTAGGGGAGTCATCCTGAGTACCAGCTGAGACTGAATAGTACTTTAGACTCTACAAGACATTGTGTCACTGAACTGGAATGCCCTGTCTTCTCTTTGGATACTAGCAGGAAACATCCTTGAGAGAAATATGATAGGTTGGTTTGCTCTTACTGTGCATGAACTCCATTCTGACTGGACAGAGTTCCCACCATGCATAAGAGAGTTTGGGTTAGCTAGATAGCTACGGTGATGCTGGTCTGTATATGATTGTGTTAGTTTATGAATTGATTCTAATCCAATAAACTGGCCAAGGTAGCAGGGTTGATTTCACTCAAAGTGGAGGACTTGAGCCATAGTAGTAGCTTTTGGCAAAAAGCCCAATTCCATAGGCGTTTTGAGCTTAATGGACTTGTTCAGACCATGTGAAATATAGGGACCTTTCTATTGTCTTATTGTCTTTCATCTTTATGTAATAATTTTCATAATTTTTTGGTAGAAGGAGGGGTGGTACATGTTTATCATAAAGCATTCCAACATTACAGACACATGTATTATGGAAAGGGAGACTTTCTAGTCATTTCATCCCTTGAGATAATTACTAATTAACATTCAATATGCATTCTGCTAGATTTTTCTATGTGTAAATTCATAGCCTCTCACTATGAGAGAGAAAAAGCTAGATTGTGAATCTTCTGGGATGGAGGGGTAAGACAGGTATCTCAGCATTTAGTCTTTATGTTCATTCAGGCCAGTTACTTTTAATACAACTTTGGTCCTCAACTCAAAAACCCATGCTTTGTCTTTATCAAAGGATAACCCTTTCTCCACCGCCTGCCAAAGTTAGGAAGGGTCAGTCCCTAGAATGCTAGTGGAGGAAAGCATCTAAAGACCTGGCTACTTCTTAAATTCATTTTTTCAACTAACTCTCCTTATTTTAGCTCCCATCCCACCTCTAATTCCAAAGGTTCCTGATTCTACCATTCCTGAATCTTTGGGGGATTTTGTTGCATCATTTGGGTTGTTTCTTGGCCTTTCTCTTTTTTGGATTATAATTCAATTTCTAATTTCTGAATCCTATCCCACTTGTTCTTCTGCTTTTCAGTTTCTAGAATTTAAATATCATCATCTTTGTTTCTTCTCTGTCCTAGTCGGTTTATTCCTCTAAAAAAATACCCCTTCTGTTGTTTTATTGCAGTTTCAGGAGGTGGTAGAAATAATGGGTATGTTCAATCTGTCATCTTTTAAAAGATTTATTTATTAATTTTAGAGACAGGAGTTAGAGAGCTAACTGGGGAAGGGCAGAGAGAGAGACTCTGAAGCAGGCTCCATTCCATGCCCAGCATGGAGCCCCAAACAGGGCTCTATCTCATGACCCTGATCAGAATCATGACCTGAGCTGAAACCAAGAGTCTGAGGCCAGACCAACTGTGCCACTCAGGCGCCCCATAGTCTGTCATCTTTGCTTGAAACTATGAAGTGGTATATTTGGTCTGAAATCTCTGATGATGAGAAACCATGTATTAGTTTTCTAGGGCTGCTATTAAAAAGTACCACAAACATAAAATAAGTTTATTCCCTCACAGGTATGGAGGCCAAAAGTCTAAAATCAAGGTCTAAGTAGGGTTGGTTCCTTCTGGAGACTCTGAGCAAGGAATCTATTCCATGCCTCTCTCTTTTCCTTTGGTGTTTGCCAGCAAGATCTTGGTGTTGGCTTGTAGGCGTATCACTTCAGTCTCTGCCTCTGCCTTCATGGGATAGTCTCTCTCTGTGTTTATCTGTGTCTGTGTCTTCATGTAGGCTTCTTAGAAGGACACCAATTGGATTTAGGTCCACCATAACCAGTATGACCTCATCTTAATTTGATTACATTTGTGAAGACCCTATTTCAAATAAAGACATATTCACAAGTACTGGGGCTTAGTTCTTCAAAATCTCTTTCAGAAGCACAAAATTCAATTCACAACATGAGCAAATTTTATTGCTAGAATGACCTGTCTTTGAGAAACTGAAGAGATCACTATAGAGTTTTTCCATCAGTAATTGTTGCTGAAGTCTTTAACACATTATTTATTGCAGTGTTTTTCGTAGTGTGCTACAGTATGTTTATATGAGTTGTGAGGAAGGAGTTTGTATTCATATAAATTTGGGGAATGCTGATGAAAATCAAATGAGGGTGCTGGGGTGTCTCGGTTGAGCAACTGACTCTTGATTTTGGCTCTAGTTGTGATCTCAGGGTTGTGAGAGTGAGACCTACATTGGTCTCTGCACTGGGTGTGGAACCTGCTTAAGATTCTCTCTCTCCCTCTACTCCCCACCTTCCCCATTTGGTCTTGAAAAAAAAACCACTATTAATTGAGTTTCATTATATCTTCTCAAAACCTTTGATAATGCCACTGTAGACTATGAATCTTCAAAAATGGGCAATACTATACAGTATTTCCCAAACATATTTGACCTCATAGCTCTTTTTTTTAAAAAAACATCATTTGCTGTTCTTTAGAGGGAATTTTGGGGAATGCTGTTGCTTTATTTATTTATTTTTTTAAAGATTTCATTTATTTATTTGACAGAGAGAGAGATCACAAGCAGGCAGAGAGAGGAGGAAGCAGGCTCCCTGTTGAGCAGAGAGCCCGATGTGGGGCTCGATCCCAGGACCCTGAGATCATGACCTGAGCCGAAGGCAGAGGCTTAACCCACTGAGCCACCCAGGAGCCCCAATGCTATTGCTTTAAAAATGGTGTTTTACAGATAAGTCTGTGTTGTTATCTTTGCATTTGAAGGATAGCTCTTCATTACTTTAGTACACAGACATTAGAAGGATAGCTGAAAATTGGGGGCCGGAAGGGGTGTGGAACAGGCAGGATAATTGCTCTCTGAGTACATTCACTGAAAATGACCCATTTTCTTTTCTTTCTTTTTTTTTTTTTAAGATTTTTGTTTATTTATTTGACGGAAAGAGAGAGCACACACACAAGTAGGGGGAGCAGCAGGGAGAGGGAGAAGCAGGCCTCCCACTGAGCAGGGAGCCCAATGCGGGACTCGATCCCAGGACCCTGGAATCGTGACCTGAGCTGAAGGCAGCCGCTTAACTGACTGAGCCACCCAGGTGCCCTGAAAGTGACCCATTTTCAATAATAGTTGATATGGTACTTGTTAAAATTAAAAAAGAATGTTTGAGGAGACAGTGTGACATATGCAATTGAGAAATAGCGTGGATGCACTGTGAGGTATATAGGTTGTATTTTTTTTTTCTTATTAATGTTCAGTTCCTCAGTAATCACTAGTGTAGGCCTGCTACCACCTGCCATCCCTCTCCCTGTTATCCGCTCTCAAGTTAGAACCAGTGTGTGCCTGTGAAGAATGTTAAGAAAAAAGAGAATATTTTTTAAAAAAGATTTTACTTATTTATTTGACAGAGAGAGCACAACCAGGGGGAGTGGCAGATGGAGAGGGAGAGTCAGGAAGCCTGATGTGGAGCTCCATCCCAGGATCTCAGGATCATGACCTGAATTGAAGGCAGATGCTTAACTCATTGAGCCACCCAGGCACCCTGAGATGATTTTTTTTTTAAGATTTTATTCATTTATTTGACAGAGAAATCACAAGTAGGCAGAGAGGCAGGCAGAGAGAGAGGGGGAAGCAGGCTCCCTCCTGAGCAGAGAGCCCGATGCGGGGCTTGAATCATTCAAAATCTGGAAATGTAAAGCCCTGTTCTTTTTTTTTTATTTTAAAGATTTTATTTATTTATTTGACACAGATCAGAAGTAGAGAGAGAGAGGAGGAAGCAGGCTCCCCACCAAGCAGAGTGCCTGACGCCGGACTCCATCCCAGGACCCTGAGATCATGACCTGAGCTGAAGACAGAGGCTTAATGCACTGAGCCACCCATGCGCCCTAAAGCCCCGTTCTAATAGAATTTCAGTAGAACTTTTTGTGATGACAGAAATGTTCTATATCTGTGCTGTTCAGCACAGTAGCCATTAGCCACACCTGACTAATGACCACTTGAAATATGGCTAGTGTGACAGAGGAATCTTATTTTTCATTTGTTTTAATTTAGCTAAATTTAAATTTAAATAGCTACATGTATCTGGTGGCTACTGTATTTGGACTGCACACATTTAGAGAACGATTGCCTCTCACTGTTGTTCAGTTCTTCTCAGCCTCTTTCCCCTGCTTGAGGAATACACATTTCTAGAGAGAGAGAGACACACACATTTTAATTGGTTCCTATAGCAGCAATTCTTAGATTCTTAACTGTGGGTTAACGCTCTGGGGGAGCGATGTTCAATTTAGAAAAAGTCTCTAGATGGTTCTGAGGGCTTAGGTACCTGCTTCATTTTTCATCCTCTTCCCCCGAGGAATCATTGCTCTAGGGGCACCTGGCTGGATCAGTCAGTTGAGCATGTGACTCTTGATCTCAGGGTTGTGAGTTTGAGCCCCACATTGAGGGGTAAGAGTTTACTTAAAAATTTTTTTTAAAAAGATTGTTGGTCTCAATGTTCTGATGTTCAGAGTTAGAACTCTGGATAAGAAGAATTCTTACCTGATAGTCTAATATTTTCTACTAGAGAATAAATTATTTAAAAGAAGGGCCAAATTTTTAAATTGAATCTTACATTGGAATGTGGGTTATTGGCATGATATGTTCTGATTACTAGCTATAGTTTGCAGTCTTCCTATAATCATTTTCTCTCAGGAATAGTAATACCTAAAGAAGCGGTCTTGGTATTGGGTATAGGTGAAAAGACTTGCCATTTAGTTCTCATCTCCAAAAAGTTATTCTACTGCCAGAGAGTTGTTATAGCCTCATAATGCTTCTTTGGTGTCTCCATTTTTAATAAACCCATTACAAAGTGGTCACCTTTTTTATGTTCTGTATCTATAAACTGTTTTTAGGCTCCCATTAGATTCTTTAGATAAATCTGTTTAATTGTTTATGATATTTCTTTGTATTCTGTTTCTTACAGTTGCTTCTGCAAGAAGCATTTATGGTGGTTTGGTTCTCAAGAAGTTCCTAAAAGGTAAAGAAAGAATTACTCTACTTTCATGAGATTAAGTCTCTTCCTGACAGTGAATTTGGTATTTTCTAAAACAGACAAACTGAAAGATTGTGTTGCCAGATTTAGCAAATAAAAATACAGGATGCCTACTTAAATTTTAATTTCAGATAAACAATGAGTAATTTTGTAGTGTAAGTGTGTTCCATGCAATATTTTGTCCTGTATTTTATCTGGCAATCCTACAGAAAGATGATGTATAAAATTGTATAGATACAGGAATGAACAAGATACCTAGGTCTCTAGCTTCTCTGAATACTCTCTATACAACTTCAGGCAAAATTATCACAGATACAAAATAAAATTTTTGGTAAAGTATTTGTTTCCATCTACCTCAAAGAAATAATGTATGGAGAAGGCTTTACTATAAATTGTTTTGGCCAGTTTTAATACTGTACTCCACATGCCAAAGTTGGTGTGGTTTAGGAAGTTTTGGTGACCCTGGTTTTAGCTCTTCTTTCCTTTGACTTGAGAATAATCTAAAGCAAAAGGATATACATTTATTTTAAGGAGATCAAAATGATCTGAGAAATGTTGTGCTTTCATGTTTATCTTCTATAGTTGTGTGGTTTGTAAATTATCCAATGGGCCTTTTCCTAATGTGTGGTTAATTTACAAATTTTACAAAATTTTTTTCTTGCAAGCTTATACCTTTTATTTAAAAAAAATTTTTTTTAAATTAACATGTAATATAGGGGTGCCTGGGTGGCTCAGTCATTGGGTATCTGCCTTCTGCTTGGGTCATGGTCCCAGGGTCCTGGGATTGAGCCCTACATTGGGCTCCCTGCTCAGCAGGAAGCCTGCATCTTCCTCTGTCTTCCTCTGCCTGCTTCTTCCCCTGCTTGTGTTCCCTCTTTTGGTGTGTCAAATAAATAAATAAATCTGTCAAATAAATAAATAAAATCTTAAAAAAAAACATATAATGTATTATTTGTTTCAGGATACAGGTCTGTGATTCATCAGTCTTACACAATTCACAGCAGTCACCATGGCACATACCCTCTGATGTGTCTGTCACCCAGCCGTCCCATCCCTCCCACCCCTCTTCCCTCCAGCAACCCTTGGTTTGTTTCCTGAGACTTAAGAGTCTCTTATGGCTTGTCTCCTTCTCTGGTTTCGTATTGTTTCATTTTTCCCTCCCTTCCCCTATGGTCCTCTGTCTTGTTTGTCAAATTCCTCACATCAGTGAGATCATATGATACTTGTTTTTCTCTATGAGGTGAGTTTTTCCACCTTGTCATTTTGTCCAGAGAAGAACAGATGAATGAGAGAACAAAATGCTAAAAGGGTAACAATGACCCCGGAAGAATATACACAAAACAAATCAGAAGAGACCTTCTAGAAGGTGGTCATTTTTCTGTTCATAGGATTGCTGCTCTTCTTTATCTCCTGTTGGGTTTGTAGCCTGTTCAGAATGATTGGATAACTATCTAGCTGTATTCCTGGGACCAGAAAAAATTTAGGTCTCCTCCTCCGCCATCTTGCTCCTCCCTACAAAATAATAATTAAAAAAAAAGACTATTTATTTATTTATTTGACAGAGATCACAAGAGTCAGACACTTAACCAACTGAGCCATCTAGGTGTCCCTGTATCCTAGATTCTTAATGGACCTCAGCTTTTTGCTCTGTGAATCTTATTTCTTTCTTTTAAAAATTTTTTATTATTTTTAAAAAAGATTTTATTTGAGAGAGAGAGCTTGTGTGTGAGTGAGAGAGCATGAGCTGGGGTGAGAGGAGGGCCAGAGGGAAAGGGCCAAGTAGACTCCATCAAGAAGGGAGCCTGATGCAGGGCTCAATCCCAGGACCTTGGACCACGACCTTAGCCAAAGGCAGATACTTAACTGACAGAGCCACCCAGGTGCTCCCCCATCTTAGGTTCTTCTTGGTGTGCACACATTTGGAGGCAGTAATTGTGGTGGACAATAGCTCCATAACAAAAATTCTGTGAAACCTTGGGTAGAATGTTCTCCTTGTGGTAATCATCATAATGATGATTAATTGAGCATTAACTATACACTTAGCTTTGTGCTTGACATGGAGGGGTTATAGAGATGATCAAGACAGATTTGGTGTCTTCCTTATGCATATACCTAAGATCTTTTAATCACTTAATTCTACTGCCTCCCAAAGCCTATGTCTGGAAGAAAAGGAGAATCAGCTTATTGTCCTGCAGAGTTTGCTCTAATTCTAAGACTTTGGGAAGCCTGAGTCCAGCTTTAAGAATCATGAGTTAACTACCTCAAAACCATCTAGCCTATTTATCAATCTTTAGTCGTCTTCTTTTTTGAATTCTGCCATTTGGGTGATCAAGGAATGGAAAGATCATTCTTAATGCCACTGCTTTAGTCAATATGTGTGAAAATGCTTTGGAAGAAGTGCAAATCCACGTAAATAACAGGGAGTATGTTGTTATTAGCACTAAGGAAGTAATAGGAATATTTCCTGAAACATAAGCCTATACTTAACATGCCTGTACAGTCAGTGGTCAGATTGTATCTAATACAATTTCTTCAATTAATATTGGTGAAAGTGCTTTGAGAAAAGTGAAAAACCTATGTAGGTACAAGGGAATGGATTTATTATCATTGTTAATACCTGGAGAGAAGATTTTGAGTTGAATTAGGGTATGGAATAACCACCTGTTATTATGTTAATACAAAATTTAAACAGTTTTTGTCATGGTAACTTAGTTTTAATTCTTTTAAAAGCTCACAGCAATTTTATGCATAGTTATTTATTTATTTTTATATCCTTGGTGGTAAGGTATAGGTGGCTAACTTTTTGTACTACATATCAATTAGACAATAAAAATTGAGTCATTTAATCATAGTTAATCACATTTAATAGCCAACTTCAGCCTGTCTATTTTCCAGGCTCATAATACTAACCTCCAGTCAATAATGCTATTAATTTTTACTAATTAGTAATAAAAATGACTCAGTGAAACTCACAAAGGAAATTGTCCAAGTTTAAGATTTAAATCCCTTAGCTCCCTGGTTTATGCACCATTAACTATGGCTTTATTACTATGGTTATTTATTTAGGATTCCTATAACATTATTAATGAATTGCTTTATTTTTTTTAAAGATTTTATTTATTTATTTGACAGAGGGAGATCACAAGTAGGCAGACGGAGAGGGTGGCGGGGTTGGTGCGGGTTGGAAGCAGGCTCCCTGCAGAGCAGAGAGCCCGATGTGGGGCTTGATCCCAGGACCCTGAGATCATGACCTGAGCCCAGGGCCTTGAGATCATGATCTGAGCGGAAGGCAGAGGCTTAACCCACTGAGCCACCCAGGTGCCCCATAATGAACTGCTTTAAATTGGTCCATTCACAAGTCTTTACACTGTTTAATTAGCTTCATTAGAAAGTCTCTGATGGCTGATTCATTAACCATCAGATTTCCAGATGTTAAAAAAATTACTTATCTATATAAAATTAACAGTATGCCTCTGAATTCACTTTAACTACTTTGTTCTCTTCATTGCTTGGTTGTTGTCTCTCAGTGCCTAAAATAAGGTCTGATCTCTCTTTGGGGAACTGTGCTGTTGTAGAGCCATCCACCTTCAATTTTCTTAACCTTCAGTCTGTTCTATCAGGATTGTATAGGTATTTTTCACTGGCTCTGGAATACTTCTATTTGTATACAAACAGGCTCTTATTTTGGGGTGTTTTATTTATGTTGGAATAAGTAGTAATCAAGATAATTTCTCCATTTTACTTCCTCTGTAATAGTTTATGTTCTCTTTCTTACTCAGTTTCTTCTCTTCTTCCTAACTCTTCTTACTTTTATCCAGAAAACATTTAATTGAACATCCACCCTGTGGCAAGGTGGATGAGGTAGATCTGAAAATAAAATGTAATGTGATTATCCCATACTATACCAGAGTATAGTACTATAATGGAGGTATGTAAATTCAAGGTGCTTCTTTGGTAACCTAGAGGATAATCCTTAAAGTTCAGTCACCCATATACCTTTCTTCCATTCATTATTCTGTATTATTTTTCTGTATTTACTTCAGATAGCTTTTATACTTTTAAAGTTTTAATATCAGTTCTATGCTGTTGAAATTTATTTTTTTTCCTATCACTAATATGTTTTCAGCTTTGATTGTCAAACTATTCCATTTGAAGGTTCCTTTGAAATATATGGGCAACATATCTGAAATCGGTTTCATTTTCTTGATAACTTGCTCTATAATGTCTCCATTTCTTTCAATGATACTAACATTCATAATTTTCCAAGCTTATAAATTTTGAGTGTTTTTTGGCATCTTCTTTTTTCTTTTCTCCATTATCTAATCTTATTGAATTTTTGTTAGTTTTCCTTTTATTGTATAGAACTATTATTTATTCAATTATATATGAATTTAAATAGTTCTTTAAGTTCCTACCTTGATGACTCCCAGTTGCTTATTAGGATAACACCTCAGACCAGATGCTAGGTCTCTGTCAATTAGAATAACTTCTGTACTTTGAAGAATGGTGTCCATTAATATAGACAAATTCTTAAGTGTTTAAAAATTCTCATTACTTCATATTGATATATGCACTATTATTCTGCGTGATATGCTTATCTATTTATATATAGAAATCCATTTTATATCCATTATATATCTACTTACCCATTTATGTAGAACTACTTCTATCATAAAAATCTATTTAGCAAAACATAATGATTTTAGTTTATCCTTCTTGTCCAGATTTACTTCCTATCATGTCCTATGCTAGTGAAGAAAAGTAAAAAGAAGAAAGGGTAGAAGAGAGTGATAAGATGAGGGAATATGAAAAATCTTGTGTTTATAGGTCCCTGTTTTGGTGTTTCTTTCATTCATATTATTTTGATTTCTTTTTTATTTTTTAATTAGCTCCTCATTCCCGTGTTTATTGACATAATTTAACTCTTGTAAAATACAGCTTAACCAGTCATGTTCAAGTGTTTTTCCCAAGTCAGAAAATTTACAGCCTTTTTTTTTTTTCCCCCTTCAGAAAGAAAACAGATAAGAATACTAATCCTTGAAAGTAGGGAAGACAGCTGTGCTATTGATGTATGGTTATATGATTATGATAGTCTAGTTTTTGCCTCTTCTCTGTTGTCTTCCCTTTTGCTGTCAGGGAGATTTTATAAAAAAGTTTAATTTTGTCCTCTTTGTTAATATGTTGTGAAAGGAAGTGGAAAGTCATGCTTTTTATACATTAGAGAGATTGATGGGTCCAGGCTTGCTGATCACTGAGTGAGAAATTCATGATGGTGAACTCTTGGATGTCTGACCGAAAACATATTTTTAAATCTGAAATTCCCATATTCAAAGATTAAATTCTATTTTAATTTTATATCTTACAAGATCAGCAAGTCTAAGACTCAGTACTCATCTAACACTTTTTCCCCAGGAGCTCATTTTGTAGACATGATCTCATTCATTCTCCAGAGCTAGGTCAGACTTAAGTGTTATCATTTCTTTTTCTGAGATGAGGAGACTGAGCTTTACCTCAGCCTCATATATTAAATTTAGAAGTAAGGGAAGAATTTGTGCGGTCATTGGTTACCCAGTGAGTCCACATTTAATCCTAAAACTTTTGGTACATCCAAAACAGTCTCTTGCTGCTAAATCTGCATAACATGTAGCAAGATTTTGTAAAGAGAAGATTGATTGGAGATCAAGAGAATTACTAAATTCTCATATTTAAAATTATATAAATTCTCATATATTAAAATAAATGAATTTGTTAGGATGCCTGACTAACTCAGTCTGTGGACCATGCAACTCTTGATTTCAGGGTTGTGAGTTTGAGCCCCATGGTGGGTAAGGAGATTACTTAAAAAATAAAATAAAATCCTTAAAATAGTGAATTTGTCGTCTTTTGCTTCCTTAATATTTCTTTTCTCTTTTCCCTGTTAAATGTATGTAATCATACTTCACTATTGAGAATATATTCAAGATTTGATGTGAAGGGAAAGGAGATGGAAAAAACATGAACATTGACATGTTTCTTTTCCTTTTGAGGTAGGGTAGGTAGAGGGAGAAGAAAAGGAGAGCTCTTAACATCAGAGATCCTGGGAGTTGGCTCATCCTCTAGGCAAGTGGCTTTTATTCAGTAGTTAGTGGGAGCTAGCCTGCATTGTACCTGCTTTGGCTTAAAATCCTTGGACTGTTGTTACCCCTCATTGTGTAATCAACTGGGCACTTATTGCTCCAACTCTGGCTTCTTGGGTTATCCTATCGCTTTCATCTCCATAGCAGACCATGTTAGCAGCCTATGGCAGTGAATTTGGCTGGTATGGGAAGAAGGGACATTTTGAGTATTATTTCCTGAGTAGATTTTATGGTTACCCACTTAGCACATTTAAAAAAGTCATATGACACTATATATAACAGTTAACTCAAAATGGGTCAAAGACCTAGATATAAGAGCTAAAACTATAAAACTCTTAAACAAGAAAATATAGGTGTAAATCTTCATAGGACATTTAAAGCACAAGCAACCAAAGAAAAAAATAGATAAATTGGATGTCAACAATATTAAAATCTTTTTTCAAAGAGTACTATCAGGGGGCCTGGGTGGCTCAGCCATTGCGGGGCTGCCTTCAGCTTAGGTCATGATCCCAGGGTCCTGGGATTGAGCCCCACATCTGTCTCCCTGCTCCGTGGGAAGACTTATTCTCTCTCTCCCATGCCCCCTGCTGTGTTCATTCTCTCCCTGTGTGTCTGTCAAATAAATAAAATCTTAAAAAAAAAAAAAGAAAAAGAGCACCATCAGGAAAGTGAAGAGATAATAATTACATGATGTGATGGAAGTGTTAGCTTAGGCTAAGGCAGTAATCATTTTGGAACATGTAAGTATCAGATTTACAGGTTGTGCACCTTAACCTTACACACTGTTATATAGCAACTGTACCTCAATAAAACTGAGAAAAAAATTTAAAAAAGAAAAAAGACAACCTACAGAATGGGAGAAAATATTTTCAAATCAAGTATCTGATAGGAGTCTAATATCCAGAGTGCAAAAACAACTTTTACAACTCAACAATAAAAAGGCAACTAATTTTATTTATTTTTATTTTTTTTAAAGATTTTATTTATTCATTTGACAGACAGAGATGACAAGTAGGCAGAGAGAAGCAGGCAGAGAGAGAGAGGAGGAAGCAGGCTCCCTGCTGAGCAGAGAGCCCAATGTGGGGCTCGATCCCAGGACACTGGGATCATGACCTGAGCCGAAGGCAGAGGCTTTAACCCACTGAGCCACCCAGGTGCCCCAAGGCAACTAATTTTAAAATAGGGAAAAGATCTGAATAGATGTTTGTTATGAATTGAATGTTTGTGTCCTCCCAAAATTCATATGTTGAAGCCCTAATCCCCAATGCAAGGGTATTTGGAGATGAGGCCTTTGGGAGGTAATTAGGGTTAGATTAGGTCATGAAGATGGGGCCTTCATGATGGGATTAGTGCTTTTTTTTTTTTAAGATTTTATTTATTTATTTGGGAGTGAGAGAGAGCATGAGAGGGGAAAAGATCAGAGGAAGAAGCAGACTCCTCCGCATGGAGCTGGGAGGCCGGCGTGGGACTCGATCCCTGGACTCTGGGATCATGAACTGAGCTGAAGGCAGTCGCCCAACCAACTGAGCCACCCAGGTGCCCCTGGGATTAGTGCTTTTATAAGAAGAGGAAGAAAGAGAAATCTCTCTCCCAAGTGCACCTACCCAGGAAAAGCTATGTGAGGACATAATGAGAAGGCAACTGTCTGCAAGTCATGAAGCATGCCCTCACTGGGAACTGAATTATTGGCACCCTGACACTGGACTTCTCAGCTTTCAAATCCGTGTGAAGTAAATTTCCACTGTTTAAGCCTCCTATCTGTGATATTTTGTTATGGCAGCCTGAGCAGGTGAAGACAACATTTATCTATATAAATGGCCAATAAACCCATGAGAAAATGTTCAACATCTTTTTAGGGAAATGCAAACCAAAACCATAATGAGGGGCGCTGGGGTGGTTCAGTCAGTTGAGCATCTGCCTTTGGCTTGTTTCATGATCTAGGGATCCTGGGATTGAGCCTCCACATCAGGTACCCTGCTCAAGCGGGGAGCCTGCTTCTCCCTCTCTCTCTGCCCTTCCTCCCCACTCGTGTGTCTCTCTCTCAAATAAGTAAATAAAATCTTAAAAAAAAAAAACCCATAATGAGATACTACTTGATACCCTACTAGTATGACTAATAAAAAAAGTAATAAGTATTGATAAGCATATTAAGAAACAGGGACCCTTGTACTTTGCTGGTAGGAATGTAAAGTGGTGCAACCACTTTGAAAAAACAGTTTGGAGGTTCCTCGAAAAGTTAAACATAGAGTTATCTTTACTCAGCAATGTCCACACAAAATCTCATGCACTAATATTTATGGCAGCATTATACATAATAGCCCCAAACTGCAAATAACGCAAATGTCCGTTAATTAATGAGCGAGATGTGCTCTATTCACACTGTGGAGTAGTATTCAGCCATTAAAAATAATGAAGTCTTGGTATATGTTACAACATGGATGAAAATTGGAAATATGCTAAGTGAAAGAAGCTGGATACAGAAGGCCACACATTGTATGATTCTATTTATATGAAATGTCCAAAGAGAGTAGAGGGAGAAGGGAAAAATGGGGGGTTAGTATTAATGGGTATGAGTTTTTCTTCTTGGAGTAATGAAAATGTTCTGGAATTAGATAGTGGTGATGGTTGTATAACCTTGTGAGTGTACTAAAAGGCCCTTAGAATAGTGAAATATATGGTGTGAATTATATACCAGGTTTAAAATAAATCCCCCCCACACCAGTGTTTATGGCAGTACTATCCATGGTAGCCAAAATATGGAAAGAGCTCAAATGTCCATTGGCTGATGAGTGGTTAAAGATATGATGTACACACATGCACACACGCACATGCACGCACACAGGCTGGGATATTCCTGAGTCATCAGAAAGAATGCAGTCTTGCCATTTGCAACATCATGGATGGAAATAGACTGTATTATGCCAAGTGAAATAAGTTAGAGAAAGACAAATAACATATGATTTCACTTGTGGAATTTAAGAAACAAAACAGATGAACATAGGGGAACGGAAGGAAAAATAAGATAAAAACAGAAATGGAGGCAAACCATAAACGTTTTTTTAATTTTTAATTTTTTATTAAAATATAATGTATTATTTGCCCCAAGGGTACAGGTTTGTGAATTGCCAGGTTTACACACTTCACAGCACTCACCATGGCACATACTCTCTCCCTGTCCCCCTACCCCCAGCAACCCTTGGTTTGTTTTGTGAGATTAAGAGTCTCCTATGGTTTGTCTCCCTCCTGATCCCATCTTGTTTCATTTTTTCCTTCCCTACCCCCTAAGCCCCCCACGTTGCCTCTCAAATTCTTTCTATCCGGGAGATTGTATGATAATCGTCTTTCTCTGATTGATTTATTTCGCTCAGCATAATACCCTCTGGTTCCATCCACATCATTGCAAATGGCAAGATTTCATTTCTTTTGATGGCTGCATAGTATTCCATTGTATATATATATACCACATCTTCATCCATTCATCTGTTGATGGACATCTAGGTTCTTTCCATAGTTTGGCTATCGTGGACATTGCTGCTATAAACATTTGGGTGCATGTGCCCCTTCGGATCACTACATTTGTATCTTTAGGGTAAATACCCAGTAGTGCGATTGCTGGATCTTAGGGTAGCTCTATTTTCAACTTTTTGAGAAACCTCCATGCTGTTTTCCAGAGTGGTTGCACCAGCTTGCATTCCCACCAACAGTGTAGGAGGATTTCCCTTTCTCTGCATTCTCGCCAGCATCTGTCATTTCCTGACTTGTTACTTTTAGCCATTCTGAATGGTGTGAGGTGGTATCTCATTGAACCATAAGAAACTCTTAACTATAGGGAACAAAGGGTTGCTGGAGGGGAGGTGGGTATGTGGATGGGGGGTAAATGGGTGTTGAGCATTAAAGAGGGCACTTGTAATAAACACTGGGTGTCACATGTAAGTGATGAATCACTAAATTCTACCCCTGAAACTAATACTACACTATATGTTAACTAGCTTGAATGTAAATAAAATTTTAAAGAAAAAAGAAGTAGTTATATGAAATTGACATTTTTTGAACTGTCATCTTCCCCTTTCCTTCTCTCTCTATATTGAAACTGCTTCTGGCCTCCCTACCCATGGTTAATTAACCACTTGGGCCAGTATAATCCCCTGCTGCCTTGATTTTCTATCTTTCCTTACGGCCTTCAAGCTTGAATAAACCCCTTCTGTTTGTTTTCCCCATTCTTACTTCCAAGCTGCCAAATGTTCTAGTATAAATCATAACACCGGCCACACTACAAATTTAAGTAGAATTTTTAACTTTGTAAGGGTTTTCAATAATTATTCTTTTATTCTTTTATCTATTATCATTTAATTCTGATACTATATGTTTCAACCTACTTGAACTCATCTAAACAAATTTACCTTCTGTTTTTACTGGGAAGATTGAGATTGTCCAAGTGGTATTTCTTTAAATTCTCTTTGTAACTTAAATTTGAAATTTGAAATGAGATAATCTGTCTATTAGCTTCATGGGCTTAGACAAATCAGTCTTATGGCAACTACTTCATCTGCAATATCATCTTTTTAGAAGTTTGTATGTAGAAGCTAATTTGTAAATGTTTTATTATAAAATGCTTTTATATTATAAGGAAGTGCTTTTGATAAAGTAGGTATAAGGTATTTTAAAAATTCCTACAAAAAGTTCACAAACTTATCTAAATGTCTGTAGTTAGCATTAAAATGTAGAATAAATATTGGGGTACCTGGGTGGTGCAGTTGATTAAGCACCTGCCTACAGCGAGAGGTCATGATCCCAGGGTCCTGGGATAGACCCCAGTGTCAGGCTCCTTGCTCAGTGGGGAGTTTCCTCCTCCCCTGCTCATGTTTTTCTCTTTCTCTCTCTCTCAAATAAATAAATAAAATCTTAAAGAAAAGATATCAAATAAATTTTGAAGAATACTCGTTGTAGTCCTGACATTAAGTCTGACATTAACTACTTGGTGTGAGTTTGGTTATCTTGATCTTTTTGTACTTGGGATTCTCAGAATGTAAAATGTAGGGATTCACTGTGTAAACAAATTTCAAGATCCAGTTTTTAAATTCTGCTTTTCATCTCTGTACCTTAATTTTCTGATATATAAAGTGAAAAACATGGTCTCTTTCACAATTAGCTTTAATTTTGTAATGAGAAACCAATTTTAAAAGTATAAAGCATCATGTAAATAAACATGAACAATATTCTATATTTCCAGTATTTCTCATCCTATAAAAAAGGATAAATGTGCTATTTCTCTGGACTTTAGTCCCTTCATGTTGAACCTATGTCACATCATTTTTGCTATTTAAATCTTTGCCTCTGTTATACTGGCTTCTTTGCCCTATGTGCATATGTTACCAAGTCTTTTCCAGTCTTAGAAAAGAAGGAAAAAAGACAACCAGTCCTCAATCCTACTATTTTTCTCCTTTCTTCCATAAATTTAAGGGAGCAATCTCTATTCACTGCTCTTACCTATTCTTTTTCACTCAATTCCCTAGTCCCTTATAAATTAACTCTTCACTTTAACCAAATATGTTTATTGTAGAACTGCAGGAAAATGTAGTAAAATGTAAAGAAAAAAAAATTGTAAGTCCACCATTCAAAGCTAATAATTTTTAACATTTTGATGGCTTTTCTTCCAATCTTTTTTCTTTCTTTCTTTTTTTTTTTTTTTTTTAAGAGCGTGAGTGTGCATGCACGTGAGGAGGTGGGAGGTGCAGAGGAAGAGGGAGAGGAAGAGAAAGACTCTTCAGCAGGTTCCACACTCAGCATAGAGCCTGATGTGAGGCTCAAACTCAACCTTGAGATCATGACCTGAGCCGAAATCAAGAGTCAGATGCTCAACCAACCTAGCCACCCAGGCTTCCCTCCATTCTTTTTATAGTAATAATTACACAAAAGCCCAGATAGTATATCAAACATAAGTAATGTGTTTTTTAAATAAAATCATAATCAAACTATATATAGAGCTTTGTAACATACATTTTTTTCTCTTCTTGACATTATATTGTGAACATTTTCTATTTTAAAAATTGCTCAACATAGTGTCCTATTCTGAAAATTTTTTTAAAGATTTTATTTTATTTATTTGATAGAGATCACAAGTAGGCAGAGAGGGAGGGGGAAGCAGGCTCCCTGCTGAGCAGAGAGCCCAATGTGGGGCTCGATCCCAGGACACCAAGATCATGACCTGAGCCGAAGGCAGAGGCTTTAACCCACTGAGCCACCCAGGCGCCCCCTATTCTGAATTTTTGTACCTTTGATCATGATTTGTGTATAGTTCACTAGTCAAAACCTATTTGTTGCATGAATGGATAGCTTAAAAGTAGAGAAATTTAGAAGAAGAGCATATGACTGTATGATTTAGTCATTCTGGTTAGCCATTTACTAGCTTTGTGATGATGGACAAGTTATATAACCTCCTCGTGTCTCAGTTTTCTCATTTGTAAAGTGAGAATAATGACACTTAGAGTTGTTAGAAGATTAAAATTGAAAAAAATATTTAAAATATTTTCAAAGCACCTGGAATGTGGAAGGTGCTCAAGGCTTCTGTTTATGCCTTTGACCACTTCATCTCCCTTTATATTGCCAGCCTAGATCTATGCCCTAAACTTCAGATCCCTTCTCTATACAGCAAACCGATTAATCATTAAAAAAATGTAAATGTATTATGTTATTCTCCTGCTTAGTACCCATTAATACTTTCCATTGCAACTGGGAAAAATCTATAACTTTTTATTATAAACTATAAGATTGAATGATCATACTCATTTCTGCCTCTCCAAACCTTAACTCAAGCAATTCTTTTTTTTTTAAGATTTATTTATTTATTTGACAGAGAGAGAGAGAGCAAGAGCACATGCAAAGCAGGGGGAGGAGCGGGGAGAGGGAGAAGCAGACCCCCCACAGAGCCTGAATCTGGGCTCCGTCCCAGGACTCTGAGCCAAAGGCAGATGCTTAACTGACTGAGCCACCCAGGCACCTCTTATCAGTTCTTTTCTCAGTTCACTTGTTCTCCAGCCACATTGACCTCATTTCTGTTCCTTAACACACACCAAACTCTTTCTCATCTCTGAGCCTTTGTACTTGTTCTCTTTACCAGTAATGTTCTAACCCCTAGTTTTTCATGTGACTGGTTGGTTCACTTCCATTTTTTTTTTTTCTCAGCTCAAATGTCACCTCCTCCAAGAAGCCTTCCCTGACTACCCTATTTAAAGTAGTTTATCTTGGGGCGCCTAGGTGCCTCAGTGGTTTAAGCCTCTGCTTTTAGCTTGGCTCATGATCTCAGGGTCCTGGGATTGAGCCCCGCATCAGGCTCTCTGCTCAGCAGAGAGCCTGCTTCCCCCTCTCTCTCTGCCTGCCTCTCTACTTGTGATCTCTCTCTCTGTCAAATAAATAAAATCTTAAAAAAAATAGTTTATCTTCCTGCTCTGCTTATTTCTTTCACTGTATCTGTTATATTCTGTGGGATTCTTGCAGGGTATGTTGTTTTGGTATTTATTACTTACTGTTTTTGCAATTGGAATGTGAACTCCATGAGGAGATGGGTATAGTCTACCTTAATCATTCCTGTGTTTCTAGAACCCAGTACAATGTTTGGTATATAGCACGTGTTGAATAAATATTGGTTGAGTCACTTTAACCTCTTTCTCTCTATGCTTCTTTCTAATCAGTCTGTATAGAGTTCTTAACTTTGGGTCACTGATCTAACTAAAATTTTGTTCAGTTTTTTGTTTATGTGTATATATCTGGTAGGAAGGTGTATAACTTAAACAGATTTTAACAGTCTGTGACCTAAGGAAGATTAAGATGTCCAGTTAACTTTACCCCTTTCCTTAATTAATTGTCCTACTTGGGTCCTCTCACACAAACACCTATTGTTCCTCTATACTAGCATCTATTCCTTCTTTTTTCTCATTTTCTTCTCATATAAACTTTTTAAGAGTAGTCATCTGAATTTCCAGTGGTAACTCAAATTCAGCATGCCTAAAATTTAATTTTCTCTGCAAAGCCTGACCCTCCTCCAACTTTATTTCCTATTTCATTATCTAAGAAGTTATGCATCCTGGAGATTTGAGTATTTCTTTGCTTTTCTTTTCCTTACACTCATCTCCAGTCAATCTCAAAATCTTGTTGATTTTGCCTCCTAAATTTCTTTTTTCTTTTTTTAAGATTTCATTTATTTATTTGACAGACAGAGATCAGGAGTAGACAGAGAGGCAGGCAGAGAGAGAGGGGGAAGCAGGCTCCCTGCAGAGCAGAGAGCCGGATGCAGGGCTCGATCCCAGGACCCTGAGATCATGACCTGAGCCGAAGGCAGAGGCTTAACCCACTGAGCCACCCAGCCGCCCCAACCTCCTAAATTTCTTCAGTCTGCTCCTTTTTCTCTATCCCTGCAATGTTCCTGATTCAGAATCTCATTATTCTTGCCTGGAATAATTTCCTAATTGGTCTTCTTATCTCCAGTCTGGCCCCTCAAACTCATTTTCTTTGAAGTTGTCAGACTCCCAAGTCTACACTTTTAGCCACTACTTTATAATTGATTCTCTTGTTAAAATAATCTGTTAATGCATCTCTCTCCCTTACTAGACCATGAATTTCTTGAGGGTAAGGTTTTTGTCTTAATTCTCCATGTGAGTGTTTAGCCCAGTGCTGGCCATACAGTGGGTACTCAGTAAATGTTTAAAACCGTCTAAAAAATGTTTAAAATATGAAGTATTTTCTTAAATACATGAAACAGCAAAGGATAATATAATAATTATACTCATTACACAAAATGAGCAGGTGCTGAGTTGGTGATAAATTTTCCTCAAACTTTTAAAAAATGGTAACATATTAGACATAAAGTCAAACTCTCCTGTGCCCTACATGTTTAAGTATACAATTTGAAAAGTTTTGATATAATGTGCTTATTGGCCATCCATGTGTTTTCTTTGGTGAAGTGTATATTCATGTCTTTTGCCCGTATTTTAATTGGGTTCTTTGTTTTCTTCTTACTGAATTTTGAGAGTTTAAAAAAATATATTCTGGAACAACCAGATACGTGGTTTGAATGTATTTTCTCTGAGTCTTTGGCTTGTCCTTTGGTGCGTTCTAGTGTCTTTAGAAGAGAAGTTCTTAATTTTTATGAAGTCAGATTTACCATTTTGTTTTTTATGGATCATGCTTTTGGTGCCATAACTAAGGAAATGTCACCTAACTTAAAGTCACACGGGTTTTCTTCTCTACATTCTTCATAAAGTTTTGTAATTTGGAGTTTTACATTTAGGCCTATGACCTATTTTGAGTTATTTTTTTAATATACGATGTGAGAATTAGATTAAAGTTTATTTATTTATTTATTGCAGTATTGGTATTTCGATTGTTCCAGCATCATTGTAAAAGCCTATCCTTTCCTCTATTAAATCGCTTTTGCACCTTTGGTGAAAACTGACCATACCTGTGTGTTTTGGACTTTGAATTCTGTTACTTTGGTCTGTTTGTCTGTCTTGATTATTGTAGTTTTAAAATAGGTTTTTTAAAAATTTTGTTTAATTTTTTTCAGTGTTCCAAGATTCATTGTTTATGCATCATACCCAGTGTTCCATGCAATACATGCCCTCCTTAATACCCACCACCAGGCTCACCTATTCTCGCACTCCCCTCCCCTCCAAAACCCTCAGTTTGTTTCTCAGAATCCACAGTCTCATGGTTCATCTCCCTCTCCTGTTTCCCCCAATTCACTTCTCCTTTCCTTCTTCTAATGTCCTCTGTGTTTTTCCTTAGGCTCCACAAGTAAATGAAACCATATAATAATTGACTCTCTGCTTGACTTATTTAACTCAGCATAATCCTTCCAGTCCTGTCCATAATGATACAAAAGTTGGGTATTCATCCTTTCTGATGGAGGCATAGTACTCCATAGATGTGGTCCATATATACTATGGAGTACTATGCCTCCATCAGAAAGAACAGGTGCCCTTCTTAATACTCATCGCCATCTAGTCCATCCCCTACCCACCTCCTTCCATCAGCATTTAGTTTGTTCCTTATAGTTGAGTCTATCTGTATTTTAGAATCTTCTTGTCAATATCTACTAAAGCCTGCTGGGATTTTAATTGAGATTGTGTTGCATCAATAGCTCAGTTTGGAGGAGAATTAACATCTAAGCAACATTCAGTGTTCTGATGCATGAATACAGTATATCTATCCATCTCTTAGGTCTTCTTTAATTTCTCTAAGTGTTTTGTAGTTTTTGGTGTACAGATGTTGTACCTTTTTGGTTAGATTTAACACTAAATGTTTAAGATTTTTGATTCTGTTGTAAGTGATATTTTTGAATTTTTATCTTTTAGTTTTTCATTGCTAATATTTGAAATACAGTAGATTAAAAATTGTCTCAGTCTTGCTAAACTGTCAGTTCTAGTACCTTTTTTGTAGGTGCCATAGGATTTTCTACATTGAGGATCATAACATTTGGAAAAGAGACTTTTACTTCTTACTTTCCATTCTGGATACCTTTTCTTTTCTTGCTGAGTTGAGCTGGCTAGATCCTCTAAGTACAAAGTTGAATATATAGGATGAGTTCAGACTTCCTCATCTTGTTCCTGACCTTAAAGGGAAATCGGTTTTCATCATTAAATATGTAAGTTATCTATTTTTTCTTGAGTAACTGTAGGAAGTTTGTGTCTTTCAAGGAATTTGTCCATTTTGTCTAAGTTGTTGAATTTATTAGCATAATACTGTTCCTAATATACCCTTATTATCTTTCCAAATTTTGTAGAATCTCTAGCAATGTTACCTCTCTAACTCCTGGTATTGGTAATTTATAGTTGTTTATTCTCTCTTTCCCTCTTTCCCTCCCTTCTTCTCTAACTTTAATCTGTCTGTCAAGAATCAGGTTCTTTCTGTTGTATTCTATTTAATTGATTTTCACACTGACCTTTTATTCTTTTCTTTTTTCTGTTTGCTTTGTATCTCATTTGCTCTTCTGTTTCTAGTTTTTTAAAGTGGAAGATGCAATTATTGATTGACACCATTCTTTTCTGTGCTGAATCATGATATTCTTTAATATTGTTCTTTTAATCGTTCTAAAGTTTCAAATTTGTATTTAATCATTAAATTATTATAATTAGTCTGGAGTTCATTTTTATTTGTGATACAAGTTAGGAATATAATTTAAATCTTTTGTTTTCCCCAATAATTTGTATTCCTATCCTATCATACACTGTTTCTGGATATGTCCTGTTTCTGAATGCCCTAGTCTTTATGTCTGTTCCAGGACAAGTATGTAGAGTCTTATTTCCTAATGCTTTAGAACAAATCTTGCTATGTCATAAGGCAGATCCCCCCTTCTTCTTGAATTGTCTTTGGTCTTTAAAACTGATACTCTTGCCATTGAATTTTATAATTTAAGTTTTGTGAAAAATCTTGTGATTTTGATTGTTATTTTACTGAATTCATAGGTTAATTTGATAGCTGTTAGTACTTTTATACTATTAAATGTTTCTATGAGTTGATCTAGTTTGTCATTTATTTAGCTCTTTTTAAAAATGTTACTTTTTTTTTAAAGTTTCGTATTTTTTTTTAATAATCTCTACACCCAACATGGGGCTCGAACTTGTGACCCTTAGATCAAGAGTCATATGTTCCTCCGAGTCATGTGTCCCCAATATGTTACTTAATTTTAATTATCACAAATAGGAGGCAGGTACTATAATTGCCAATGTAAGGTTTCTATAGGAAAATACAGAGCTTTCCCAAGAGCGCATGGCTAGTAAAGCCAAAGTTGGCCTGACTCCAGAGACCATTTTGCTTGATATTATTATTTGTTCAAAATATTTTCTCCCTGTGAGAGATTTATACTTCTTGCCCCATTGATACAAAGCTGGGCAATATAACTTGCTTAGGCCAATGAAATATGAGTGGAAGTGATATGGGCCACTTCCCAGGAGAAGCTTTAAGGGCCAATGTGTTTTGGACTTAGCTCCTTTTCTTCTGCTTTTCTTCTGCTGCTAGGATGTCTGAGATGGAAGATACTCCTTTAGCCTGATTCCTACTCTGAAGTGGCTCTTTTTTGCACTTACCTGGAGTTCTGGTTTCTTAATTCTCACAAAGGCAATTTGGTATTGTTGTTAAGGAAGTATCTCCAAGTGGGAAAAAGGGCCTGGGACTTCCTCTATTGACATTTTGCTGATGACACTCCTATTTAGATCCTATTTTATGTTAACACTGTAATTCTTCTCATAACACTCTTTGACATATTTTGTTATATTTAACCCCTAGTGTCATAATTTTTGTTGCCATTGTGAGTGGCATTCATTGTTTTTTCAACATTGCTGAATTGAACTGTTAATAATTCTGGTAGTTTATATGTAGATTCCCTTGAATTCTCTATATGGCAATCAAAGCATCTTTAAATTATGACAGTTTTGTCTTTTCCTTGTCTCATATGGCTTACTTCTTTTCCTTATCATATTGCATTGTATAGAGCAGTACTAGTACTTGTTAGAAGAGTAGGGGATACTAGGTATCTGTGTCTTGCTTTCTTTTAATGAGATTACTTAAAATTCCACCATTAAGCACATTTACTGTAGGTTTTTGGCACTTGCTCCTTGTCAGATTAAGGAATTTCTCTTCTTAATTTACCGATAGTGTTTGTTATGAAGTGTTGTATTTTCTAAAGTGCTTTTTCTGTATCTTTTGGGATTATGATATGGTGTTTAAAATCTATTAATATGATGACTTACAGTGGTAGACCTTCTTACGAAAGAAGTCTGACCTTCTTATGAAAGAAGGTAGACCTTCTTATGAAACATCCTTGCAGTTCCATCACAGTTTTATCATGAAGTTTTATATATTCTGGACTTAGTTTTTACATCTGTATTCTCAGTTGAGATTGGTTTCTGTTGTCCTTGTCCTGTTTTGGTAGCAAGATCATTATATTAGCTTTGTAAAATGAATTGGACAGGTTTATCCATTTCTGTTATGGAAATTTTTATATCTGTTCTTTGAAGATTTGGTAAAACTAACCTGTGTAAAAAAAAGTCATCTGAACCTGGTATTTTGGGTGGAGGAAGGGGAGTGGAAAATATTTTTTATAACAAACTTGTTTTCTTTGATGATGTTTGGTTTAAATTTTCTGTTTCTCCTAGAGTCAATTCTTTACATACACATATATATATATATACATATATATGTGTGTATATATATGTATATATATATATTTATATTTTTAGGGCAAGGGAGGGGCAGAGGGAGATGAAGAGAGAGAATCTTATGTGTGGCTGGCTCAGTGTATTTAAAAAAAAAACACAAACACACATAAATTATTTCTTACTCCCTTTCAGTCATTCATCTAGTACGTATTTATTGAGCAAACTGCTATGTGTTAGGCATTTCATTTCATTTTTTAATTTCATTGATACATTTTTATGATTTAAAAATATTTGTATTCTTATCTCTTTGGGATCTTTGTTATTTGTTTGTTTTTAATTTGACACAGAGAGAGAGATCACAAGTAGGCAGAGAGACAGGCAGAGAGAGGGAGAAGCCGGCTCCCCGCTTAGCAGAGAGCCTGACACGGGGCTCAATCCCAGGACCCTGAGATCATGACCTGAGCTGAAAGCAGAGGCTTAACCCGCTGAGCCACTCAGGCACCCCCCGGTATCTATGTTATTTTTGTGCCTTTTTCTTAGTGGTGGTGATCATAATACTAATAGCAAACATTTCATTTTATACATGAAAAGGTTAAATAACTTGTTCAAAATCACAAAGCTAGTAAGTGGTTGAGTGGGATATATGAACCTAGACAGATTGGCTGCAGACACTTTTACCCACTATTCAATAGTAATATGGTTTACTCTATAGTATACTGTTTTGCTCCAGGTTTGCCTATGATAGTAGCTTTTTAGATAACCAACTCTCGTTTATGCTCAATAAATGAACTGATACTAATTTCTCTCTTCCTTTGACAACTTTTTATTTTACTCTTATACCACAAGTTGAAGAAATCTATAGCCTGTATCACATTTGGTGGTTGAGTTGTTGAGGTTGTGTGAAGAGGCACGTGTACGTTTGGAAAAATGATCAAGTTTTTTCTCCCTTCATTCTCAGCTTACATCCTTTTGGTTTGGGAACCAGTAGTAGTATGAGGCTCAAATGTATATTCCCTTGTTGGAGACTTGAGTGATCACATCTTTCCTTCCTGGAGCCCACTGAATATGCAGCAGTGGCTACTAGTCTCTCTACTTTTTTTGAGGGAGTAAATGAGGATTTGACACAATATTTTTAAAAGGTTCTGATCCTCCATTAAAATATTCTGCTTTCTATTTCTTTCTCTAAAGCATGTCTGGGGAACACCTGGGTGGCTCAGTTGGTTAAGCGTCTGCCTTCAGCTCAGGTCATGATCCCAGGGTCCTGGAATCGAGTCCCACATTGGGCTCGTTGCTCAGCAGGGAGCCTGCTACTCCTTCTGCCTGTCACTCTCCCTGCTTGTACTCTCTCTCTGACAAATAGATAAAATCTTAAAAAAAAATGTCCAGGGTTGTTTTATAATGTGGAAATAATTAGCCAATTTAACTAATGACATCAAGCCACAGAACCAACCAAAGAACTTTTCTTCTTTTGGCTTAATTAGCTTCCTTCTTTAAAATGCTTGATATGGCTGCTTTATTTACTGGTACATTATTTGCAAGCATTATGAGAAAGTTACATTAAAGGACAGGAGTCAGACCAAGTGAGACCAAATAGTTACTGGTTTGTGGAGTCTCTTGAAAAAATAAAACAACATGCAGCCAGATCTTAACTTTTGCCCCCAACACATGAATTATTTTTAAAAGGAACTTTCTGGTAATAGAAGCAATATTACCCATTTTAGAATATTAGAAAACAGAGAAAAAGAAAACACTTCTTGCATGATAAATCTTGGCATTTTATTATATTCTCTGCAAACTCCCCCCGATGTATTTTTAATGTATTTGTAATCACAATATATGTAGTTTTGTCCTACTAGTTTTTTTTAACTTAACGTGTAAGTATTTTTTCATGTTATGACATAGTCTTCTAGTCCTTATTTTTAATGGGTAAATTGTCCATAAGATGTATCATTTTCATTTTGTATCATTAATCATTTTAATAGTAATCATTTTCATTTTTAATTTAATCATTTTAATCATTTCATTTAACCATAATCATTTTAATATTTTTAGGCATTTAAGTTTAGTTTTTCCTTCCGTTATTATGAATAATGGTGTGTTGCAATGATTAGGAACTCATAGGTGTGTCTTTGAGCAAGTTTTTGATCTTTTGAAAGAACCTAACTCATAAAGCTGTTTTGAGGATTGAATGAGGTAATACACATAATGCATGTAGCATAGTGGTTTTTCTGAGTACATAGTTCTCAATAAATGCTAATGTAAATGTCACTGGGATGAATAGCTTAATATATATAGCTTTGTACTTAATTGAGAAATTTAGGGCTAATTTCCCTAAAATAGAATTAACTTAGTCTGTGAACATTTTTTATGGTTCCTGAAATTGGTTTTAAAAACATTGTGTCATGTAATGTAGCATTTCTAAGTGAAGATACCAACTTCTTATACTTTACTAGCCTTGGGAATTTCAATTATTTAAAGTATTTTAGCCAATTTACTAGTTAATGAAATGGTGTATGTTGGGGTCCGTGATCAAAGGAACGAGACTGATACAAAGCAAAGGTCAAGCAAAGCTTTATTTTGCGCCAAGCGTCAAGAATCAAACTGACCGGTCAGGGCTGTCTCTTATAAAGAGGTGACGACGACGATGACCCTGGCAAGTCCGCTCCCAACGTGGCTGCTCTGGACGAGGCCTCTTCCCAGACAATGCTGCTTCTGACTGGGTCGCTCACCGAGGAGGCCTCTTCCCAGATGATGCTGCTCCTGCAGGGCCGCTCACCGAGGAGACCTCTTCCCAGACAATGCTGCTCCCGAAGAGCTGTTTACCGAGGAGGCCTCTTCCTAGATGATGCTGCTCCCGCAGGGCTGCTCAGCGAGGCTGTGGATCGGGGTGGCGGGGCCACTGGTGGCAGGGCCGCTGGCGGCTCTCATGGCTCTTACAGCTCTGACAAGAGCTCTGACAGCTCCCATAGCTCTTACAAGAGCTTTGACAGCTCTGACGGCTCTCTTTCTGCCTCCGACAGCCTCGCAGACCAACCTTTATAGAGGTGGTTTAGCCCCGCCCACACACAGGTGGCCAATTGAATTTCAATTCACCCTAGTGGATATACTCGCGCCCCACTGATTGGATGTCTTCATCCGGCCTGCCCTGCCCTTGTATCTAGGCTTTGCAAGCAAATTCCTCTGGGAGGGACAGGGTCAATACAAGTTTACCGCAACAAAATGGCTCCCTCTGGCCAACCAGGCCCTTACATTTCCCCCTTTACTTTGGAGATTAGTCAAATCCTTGACTTTTCAGCTAGTTCTATGTTATATTGAGCATGTAAGACTAACATTTTATCACTCTAATTTTCTTTGGTACAAATGACATTAGTGCACAGTTGGCTCATTTTTCCCAATTCCGTTCATCTAATTTCCCACCTATACTTTACATAAACAGGTAACAATAGGAGCAACAATAAACTCAGTTTTTTTAGTCTTAGCTTTAGCCCATGGTCAGCTGGGTCTGTCGGCTGCAGTTTCCATCTCTGGGGGGCGTCCTTACTCTCGGCTCATTTGACATGACCCGCATGAACCCAGGCCCTAATGCCTTCTACTTTTACTGCCGTGGGGGTGGTTAGGATAACAGTAAATGGTCCCTTCCAGCGAGGCTCCAAGTTCCCCACTTGATAATGACGTATCCAGACCAAGTCCCCGGGTTGGTAAGGATGTGGTTCCACCACCGTCTCTGTCCCAGTGTGGGCAGTTCGGATCCCTGCGTGGGATTTTTTTAAGACAGACTGTAATGCCCGCAGTGACTGGAGTACAGACTGATCAGTCATTTCTGCTAGGGCAACCTCCTGTAGCGGAGGACAGAGAGGGGGGTGGGTCTCCCAAACATTATTTCAAATGGGGTCACCTTGTTTAAATAGGGTATACATCGTGCCCTGAGGAGGGCGAAAGGAAGGAGATCCACCCATCCACTGCCAGTCTCCAGAATTAGTTTTGTCAAGGTCTCTTTAAGAGTCCGGTTCATTCTCTCTCCTTGCCCAGAACTCTGGGGCCGATAGGCACAATGTAGTTTCCAATTTGTGCCCACGGCCTTGGCCAATGCCTGTGAGACTGAACTCACAAATGCAGGGCCATTGTCTGACCCAATCGCGAGAGGCAGCCCAAACCTAGGAATTATTTCTTCTAGTAGCTTTTTGACCACCACTCCTGATGTCTCATGTTTGACGGAAAAAGCCTCCACCCAGCCTGAAAAAGTATCCACAAAAACCAACATATACTTGTGCCCATATTTTCTGGGTTTCATTTCTGTAAAATCTATTTCCCAATAAATTCCTGGTTCCTTACTTTCTCTTTTCCCTCTTCCCATTTTAGCTCTTCCCACATTAACTGCCTGGCATTGAGCACATCTATCAACTACATCCTGAACCATATGCCCTAATTTAGAAACCTGGAATTGCTTGCCTATAAGGTCTTTGAGTTTGCGTATCCCCAAATGAGTACCCTGATGTATCTGGTCTACTAAATTCTTACCTAGTTTTCGAGGAAGAATTATTTTTCCTGTTTTAGTCTTAGCCCAGTCCCCTTCATAGTCCAGTTTAACCCATTTCTGTAAATACTTTAAATCTTCTTCTGAATAGTTCGGTTTTTCTGGTAGGGCTGGAGCCAGGAGTGTAACCAGTTCTTGCACTGTTTCTCGAGCTGCTTGCTTTGCGGCTTGATCTGCTAAGTGGTTTCCTTTTGGAATCAGATCAGTCCCCTTTTGGTGTCCTGGGCAATGCATAACAGCCACCTCTTTTGGGTCCCAAATAGCCTGGAGGAGAGCCAATATTTCTCCTCTGTTTTTAATTCCTTTTCCTTCTGCTGTTAATAGGCCCCTTTCTTTATAAATATCCCCAGGTATATGGAGAGTAGCAAAAGCATACCTGCTGTCCATATAGATGTTGGCGGTTTTACCTTTGGCCATCTGCAGTGCCTTAGTGAGTGCAATCAGTTCCGCTTTTTGTGCCGAAGTTCCATGTGGCAGGGCTGTTATCCAGAGTTTCTGCTCAGGAGAAACCACCGCAGCCCCTGCATACCTCTTTCCATTGACCATGTAGCTACTCCCATCTGTGAACAGAGTCATCTCGGCATCGGGGAGGGGAATGTCTCTGAGATCTGGCCTTATTCCTGTGACTTGTGTTAGGACCGCCCCACAGTTGTGTAGATGGTCAGCTAGCTCCTCTGGCAGCAGTGTGGCTAGATTTAGCACCACCGGGGGTCGGAAGGTCACTTTTGGTTCATTGAGGAGAAGGGCCTGATACCCTGTTACTCGGGCATTCGTCATCCATCGGTCTGGTGGAGTCTGGAGAAGGCCCTCAATAGCGTGTGTAGTGGTTACGATTAGATTTTGGTCCAAAGTCAATATTCTCGCATCCTTGACCAGGAGGGCCATTGCCGCAATTATGTGGAGGCAAGGGAGGAACCCAGCTGCTACTGGATTTAGTTTCTTGCTAAGATAGGCCACTGGCCTTCGCCAAGGCCCCAGAGTCTGAGTTAAAACTCCTTTGGCCACTCCTGCTTTTTCATCCACATACAATTGGAAGGGCTTGGTAACATCTGGGATGGCCAATGCTGGGGCACTCAGTAAGGCTGTTTGTAATTCCCGAAATGCTCCTTCTGCCTCAGCTGTCCACTCTATCATAGTGAGCCCTCCTTTTGTCAGCTCGTAGAGAGGTCGGGCAATCTCCGCAAACCGCCGTATCCACAGCCTACAGTAGCCCACCGTCCCAAGAAACTCCCTTACTTGTCGGGACGTGGTGGGGCGGGGGTATCGGGTGATCACATGTTTCCTGGACTCAGACAGTGAACGCACTCCCTTGTGGAGATCAAAGCCTAGATAAGTGGCATGGCTTTGACAGAGCTGTGCTTTCTTCGCTGACACCCGATACCCTTTTTCCTGCAGAGTCTGTAAGAGAGCTCTCGTCCCCCGCAAACATGACTCCTAGTCCTCAGTGGCTACTAGCAAGTCATCAACGTACTGTAACAGAGTGACTCCTGGGTTGGAGGTTCTGTACTCACGCAAATCCTCGTGTAGGGCCTCGTCAAAAATGGTGGGTGAATTCTTGAATCCTTGGGGAAGTCTTGTCCAGGTGAGCTGGCCTTGAAACCCTTCCTGTGGGTCAGACCACTCAAAAGCAAAAAGGGGCTGAAATTCCCTTGCTAAAGATATATAGAAAAATGCATCCTTGAGATCTAAGATAGTATATACAGTTCTTTTGGGGCCCAGGAGGGAGAGTAGGGTATAGGGGTTAGGCACCATCGGGTGGATATCTTCAACCCATTTATTAGCTTCCTGGATGGGTTGGTACTCCCCAGTCTCAGCCTTTTTGATGGGCAGCAAAGGTGTGTTCCATGGAGATTTGCAAGGAACTAGGATCCTGTCTCCTTGGAGGCGGTTAATATGTTTTCTGATCCCTTCCTTCGCTTCCTGGGGAAGGGGGTACTGCCAAACACCAATAGCCCTAGCTGTTGCCTTTAATTGTACCACCACTGGAGGTTGTTCCTTGGCCAAGCCAGGGGGTTTCCCTTCTGCCCAGACCTGGGGAAACATGTCCTGTAGGATTTGGAGAAGGCTTCCCCCTTTGTTTCCTCTGGTTTTGAGACTGGCTCGTAGAGGTATTCATCTACTGCTGCCATAAGCACTTGTACAGTGGGTTGTCTCAAGGTTACAGTCATGTCTCCTTCTGAGAACTGAATGCCAGCTCTTAACTTGTGGAGGAGATCTCTTCCCATCAAGTTATATGGGGCACTAGGGAGGACCAAAAATTGATGTTTAACTACTCCCGAGGCCAAATTTAAAGTCCTTTCTGTTGTCCATTTATGTCTCTCTGTGCCATTTGCTCCTTGTACCCAAACTTCCTCTCCAGATAGTTTTCCCATAGGTTTAAGTAATGATGAAAATTGGGCTCCTGTGTCCACCAAAAAATCAACTGATTTCCCCTCCACTTCATTTTTTACCCAAGGTTCGGGGAGGGGCTCCGAACCATGGCCCCTTCAGTCTCTGGTGGCAAGCATTGCTGTCTTCCTTTTGGGGCACTCCCTGGCCCAGTGTCCTTTTCCCTTACAGTAAGCGCACTGATCTGAATCTAAGTCTTCCCGCCTGCCTTCTCTGTGCTTAGGCTTTTCCTTCCATTTACTATCCCCTACCCGACTCCTCCCCGCCTCATGTAATGCCAAAACCTTAACCAGTTTTTTTGTCTGTTTTTCATCCTCTTGTGCATCCCTGTTGTTAAACACCTTTTCTGCTATTCCCATTAACTCAGTCAGATTCTTCCCTTCAAATCCTTTGATTTTCTGAAGTTTCCTCTTTATATCTAGGGCTGACTGACTGGCAAAAGCAAGATTCATTGCCTTCTGATTTTCAGGTGCCTCAGGATAGATCGGGCTATACATTTTATAGGCTTCAATTAGCCTTTCTAGGAAAGCTCCTGGAGACTCATTCTTACCTTGAGTCACCGTAGTAATTTTAGATAAATTTATGGGTCTCCTTGCAGCTGCACGGAGGCCTCCCAGTAGAGCCTGGCAGTAGAAAGGTAAGCTCTCCTTACTTTCATCAGAGTTTGGGTCCCAGCTGGGGGCTCCCTCAGGCAGTAGTCCTCCATTCGGTGGGGATCGAGGTCCCTGCCAAGTCTCACGCTTATCACCTTATGGGTTTCTCGCATGATGTGATCCCTCTCTTCCCCGTTAAAGAGAGCCATAAGGAGCTGTTGGACATCCACCCAGGTAGGTTGATGAGTAAGAAAGACAGTCTCCAAGAGGCTAATTAAATCCTGAGGGTGGTCAGAAAAGGATTTGTGTTGGGTCTTCCAGTTATAGATGTCAGAAGAGGAGAAAGGGATATAGCTTAGGTAGGGCTGCCCTCTCCCGTCTGGTAGAGCAACCTCACGAAGAGGCAGCATTGGCACGGACAGTACCGGTGAGGTAAAGGGAGGCTGAGGGGGATAGAGGAAAGGGGAAGGATCAGGGAGGTCTCTCTGCTTGGTGGTCCCATAGGTGGACCCTGACCGTGTATGAGGTGGACTGGTAAAGGCATTTCGGGACTGAGAGTCAGATTTAGAGGACAAATAAGGGGGGGGGGGATTTCCGCATCCTCCATATCCGATGGAGGTAGAACGGTCTTCTTCCCTGGATCCCCCTCATCTGTCTGTTCTGGTTTTGGTGCTCTGACCTGCCTTAGAGGGAGAGAAATGGTTTCGTTAGCAGGGGCAAGGTTGGACTTGATCCATGATGGCAGCTCTTCTATCAGATATCGCCAGGCCACAATGTACGGTATTTGGTCTCGATGTAGATCAAAGACCTCACTCAGGGTAGAATAGATTTGAGTCAAGGCAACGTTCCTTCCAGCGGCCACCCTGTGGAGAATGTGGGCCACTCTAATTGGCAGAGTGTTTTTAGTTTTCCTGGGTAAACCTTGTCAACTGAGTGGCTTTACCTTGAAAATCCTTGAAATGTTCAAGAACAAGACCTAGGAGTGTCACGGGTCCCCTACTCCCCATTTGTCCCATTTCTCCAAATACAACAAACAACACAACAGACAACAAAAGAACACGGCAGACAACCGCAGACCCAGTGATCCCCATCCAGAGCCTGCTGCTGGTGGAGACTTTCTTGGTCCCCTGCAAACACAACAAACCACACAACAGACAACAAAAGAACCAGGCAAAGAACTGCAGACCCAACGATTCTTACCCAGAGCCTGCCACTGGTGGGGGCTTTCTTTATCCCCCAACTGCCTAGGGGGACTCGAACCCCCCGACCGCCCAGGGGGACTCGAACCCCCTGTCGATCTACCAGCAGAGGGATAGGGCATCCCCGCATCCACTCCACAGCCCTGGGGAGCATAGCTGCGTCCAGCTTCTCCCCGGTGGGCTATACCCTGGAGCTCCAACCAGACATACAGATAGGATCCCAGTACCCAAGATCCCAATACTTCTGGAGGCTTTTCCCAAAAATTTTGATGCTGGCTCAGTTCTCATCGTTTGATCCTGGACGAGCCCCCAGTGTTGGGGTCCGTGATCAAAGGAACGAGACTGATACAAAGCAAAGGTCAAGCAAAGCTTTATTTCACGCCAAGCATCAAGAATCAAACTGACCGGTCAGGGCTGTCTCTTACAAAAAGGTGACGATGACGACCCCGGCAAGTCCTCTCCCAACGTGGCTGCTCTGGATGAGGCCTCTTCCCAGACGATGCTGCTTCTGACTAAGTCACTCACCGAGGAGGCCTCTTCCCAGACAATGCTGCTTCTGACTAGGTCGCTCACCGAGGAGGCCTCTTCCCAGATGACGCCGCTTCCGCAGTGCCGCTCACCGAGGAGGCCTCTTCCCAGAGGATGCTGCTCCTGCAAGGCTGTTCACTGAGGAGGCCTCTTCCAGACGATGCTGCTCCCGCAGGGCCACTCACCGAGGAGGCCTCTTCCAGATGATGCTGCTCCCGCAGGGCCACTCACCGAGGAGGCCTCTTCCAGACGATGCTGCTCCCGCAGGGCCACTCACCGAGGAGGCCTCTTCCAGACGATGCTGCTCCCGTAGACCCGCTCACCCAGAAGGCCTCTTCCCAGAGGATGCTGCTCCCACAGGGCCGCTCACCAAGGAGGCCTCTTCCAGATGATGCTGCTCCTGCAGGCCCACTCACCCAGGAGGCCTTTTCCCAGAGGATGCTGCTCCCGCAGGGCCACTCACCAAGGAGGCCTCTTCCAGACGATGCTGCTCCCGCAGACCCGCTCACCAAGGAGGCCTCTTCTCAGATGATGCTGCTCCCACAGGGCCGCTCGGCAAGGCCGCGGCTCGGGGCGGCAGGGCCACTAGTGGCGGGGCCGCTGGCGGCTCTCACGGCTCTTACAGCTCTGACAAGAGCTCTGACAGCTCCCACAGCTCTTACAAGAGCTGTGACAGCTCTGACGGCTCTTACAAGAGCTCTTACAGCTCTTACAAGAGCTCTGACGGCTCTCCTTCTTCTTCCTCCGACAGCTCTCCTTCTTCTGCCTCTGACAGCCTCGGAGACCAATCTTTATAGGGGTGGTTTAGCCCCGCCCACACACAGGTGGCCAATTGACATACGGTATTACGTGCCCCACTGATTGGATGTCTTCATCCGGCCTGCCCCGCCCTTGTATCTAGGCTTTGCAAGCAAATTTCTCTGGGAGGGGTAGGGTCAATACAAGTTCAGCGCAACAAAATGGCTCCCTCTGGCCAACCAGGCCCTTACAGTGTATAATTATAATTTGTGTTTGTTTGAACCTTTTTATAAATGTTTCCTATCTGCACTTTTTTTCTGAACTTTCTCCATGTTTTTAGGGCTAAATTTCTAGGGTGAAATTTAGAATAAATTTGGCCATTAGCTGTATGCTATGATGTCAATATTTATGTTTCCCCAGACATCCATATGTTGGAATCTTAATGCTCAGTGTGTTGGTATTAGGAGATGGGACCTTTGGGATGCTTAGGTCATGTGGATGGAACCCTCACAAATGGGATTAGTACCCTTTTAACAGAGACTTCACAGACCTTTCTAGGTCCTTATGCCATGTGAGAATGCAAGGAGAAGTCTGGACCCTGAAAGAGGGCCCAGAACCCGACAAAGCTAGGACACTCATCGTGGACTTAACAGCCTCCAGAACTATGAGAAATAAACATGTGTTGTTTATAAGCCACCCAGTTCTGTGGTATTTTGTTAGAGCATCCCAAATGGACTAAGATAGTATGCAATTTTTTTTTTTTAAGATTTTATTTATTTCTTTGACAGAGAGAGATCACAAGCAGGCAGAGAGGCAGGCAGAGAGAGAGGAGGAAGCAGGCTCCCTGCTGAGCAGAGAGCCTGATGCAGGGCTTGATCCCAGGACCCTGGGATCATGACCTGAGCCGAAGGCAGAGGCTTTAACCCACTGAGCCACCCAGGCGCCCCTGCAATTTGTATTTTTAGGCTTGATACCTTGATTTACAAATCATTGACATTCATTTCACTATTGTAATGCCATTTTGTTTTGAGATGCATAGTTGGCTATAGAATGATAGGTCTAATGTAATGATTTCCCAGATCATATTTTCTTCTAATATTTACTGATATAAGAGTCTCATTGTGGAAGTACTTGAAGAGCTAGAATATTATTTTAAAATGTTCTTTAAACAAAAGCTATTTGTGTGATGATGTTCTTTTCCAAACAGATTAAAATATTTATACTGTGTTACTTATGTTATTAAAATCAATTTTATGGGGCGCCTGGGTGGCTCAGTGGGTTAAAGCCTCTGCCTTCGGCTCAGGTCATGATCCCAGGGACCTGGGATCGAGCCCCACATCGGGCTCTCTGCTCAGCAGGGAGCCTGCTTCCTCCTCTCTCTCTGCCTGCCTCTCTGCCTACTTGTGATCTCTGTCTGTCAAATAAATAAATAAAAATCTAAAAAAATAAAAATAAAAATAAAATCAATTTTACTCTAAATAGGTACGTATAGTGATTAAAAACACAGGCTTTAAAGTCAGGTCAATGCTAAACCCTAACTTTTACATGAGATGTAACATTTGAAAACCAGTTTTCTCAGTTGTGAAAATGGGGATTATAAGGGAATTCCTATCTCAGAGAATTAAATTAATTTAGTTAGGTTGTATTATAAAGTGTAAGTCCAGTCAGTTGCTCTTTGTTTTGCTCCAAACTTTCTGAAAGGATTTCTTGAATAAAATCAATTGTTTTGGGGAAGCTAAAAAAACTAAATGGCATCAGTTGTCTTTATTAATTGGAAAAAAAACCCACTTCAATTTCTCCATACCTTTTATTCCCATTCAAAAAGGAATAATTTCTTTGCATATTAGTTACCAGATATAAAGAGCATAAGCTGTATAGCTTAATCATTGGCAGGAATTTTATTTTTTAAGGCATTCTAGACTTTTCTGTATTGCCATATCAAATCTAAGTTCTTTAGTATTTAATTACTCTATGGGCATTTAAAAATTATTTTTTTCTTATGAACTATTTTATATGTATGATATAAAACAAAGAATAATGAAAGAGACATATATCACCCATACTTCTGGAGATAATTACCATTAACATTTAAATGTTTTTCCTTAAGTTCTTTTTTTCTTTACCTATATGTTTTCATAAATACCACTTTCCACAGTATGTCTTATATTTCTCACTTATAGTAAGCATTTTCTTATTTCACAAGAAGTCTTTGAAAATATCATTTATAAAAATCACAGTGGGGGTCCTAGCCAATGTAATAAAGCAAAAAAGAAATGAAAGGTGTAGAAGTTGGGAGGCATTAGTAAAAGGCATAAGTAAAACTGTCTTTATTTACAGATGAAATGATTGTTTATGTATAAAATTATATAGGGAAGCTGCAAAATAGTATTAGAAAAATATGTGTATGTAACAAGGTCACAGGGTATAAAGTCTATAAACAAAAAAAATATTTTGATATACTAGTGGCAAACAACTGGAAAATAAAACTTAAAAAACAGTTCTGGGGTACCTGGCTGGCTCAGTTGGTGGAGCATATGACTCTTGAACTTGGGGTTATGAGTTCGAGTCCCACTTTGGGTGTAGAACTTACTTAAAAAAAATTGCATTTGGGATGCCTGGGTGGCTCAGTTCGTTAAGCATCGAGTCCTTTTCAGCTCATGTCATGATCTCAGGTTCCTGAGAATGAGCTTTGCATTGGTCTTCTCACTCAGTGGGTCGTCTGCTTCTCTCCTTTGTGTCTCTGCCTCTGCTCTTATGCTTGCTTTCTCTCTCTCTCTCTAAAATAAAATAAGCAAATCTTTTTTTTAAATGCCTTTAAAATATTTCCATTTATAATAGCATCAAAACACATGAAACAGTTAGGGATAAATTTTATGTAAAAAGTTGTTCTCGGGGCAACTGGGTGGCTCAGTTGGCTAAGCATTTGGCTTTGGCTCAGGTCATGATCCCAGGGTCCTGGGATTGAGCCCCTCATTGGGCTCCCGGCTCAATGGAGAATCTGTTTCTCCTTCTGCCTTTATTGCTCCCCCTGCTCGTGCTCTCACTCTGTCAAAATAAATAAATAGAATCTTTTTTTTTTAAAGATTTTATTTATTTATCTGACAGGCAGAGATCACAAGTAGGCAGACAGGCAGGCAGAGAGAGAGGAAGGGAAGCAGGCTCCCTGCTGAGCAGAGAGCCCGATGTGGGGCTCGATCCCAGGACCCTGAGATCATGACCTGAGCCGAAGGCAGAGGCTTAAACCACTGAGCCACACAGGCGTCCCAAATAGAATCTTTAAAAAATAGAAGTTTTCTATGCTGAAAACTATAAAACATTGTTGAGAGAAATTAATGGAGGTATATACTATTGGAAGATTGGAAGATTCAGTATTTTTTTTTTTTTTAGATTTTATTTATTTATTTGACACAGAGAGAGAGATCACAAGTAGGCAGAGAGGCAGGCAGAGAGAGAGGGGGAAGCAGGCTCCCCTCTGAGCAGAGAGGCCGATGCGGGGCTCGATCCCAGGACCCTGAGACCATGACCTGAGCCAAAGGCAGAAGCTTAACCCATTGAGCCACCCAGGTGCCCCAGATTCAGTATTTCTAAGATGTCTGTTCTTCCCAAATTGATCTATGAATTCAACACAATCATAATATCAGTAGACTTTTTGTAGAAATTGACAAACTGGTTAAAAATTTATGGGGACTATAGCAAGGCTGTAAGATAAAAGGTTAATGTACAAAAGTTAGTTGGTTTTTTATATGCTATCAATGAACAAGTGATGTTTTAAGTTAAAAACAGATTACTGTTTACATTAGCACCCCCTAAAATGAAATACTTAGGTATAACATAAAAAAATGTACAAGATCTATTGAGGAAATCTATAAAGCTTTGAAGAAAGATATCAAAGAAGAATAAGTGGAAGTGATGTTCCATGTCATGGTTAAGAAGATTCAATATTGACATGACATCTGTTCTTCCCAACTTGACGTATAGATCCAGTGCAATCCCAGTCATAATCCCAGCAAGTTATTTTGTGAATATTGACAAACTGATTGTAAAGTTTATATGGAGAGGCAAAAGACCAAGAATAGCCAACTCAGCATTAAACAAGAACAAAGTCATAGAACTGACACTACGTGACTTCAAGACTTACTATAAAGCTACAGTAATCAGAACATTGTGGTGTTGGTGAAAAAAAAAATAGACAAATAGATCAGTGGAATAGAATAGGGAGCCCAGAAATAAAGCCTAGAACAGAATAGAGAGCCTACATAAATTGAGTCAACTGATCTGTGACAAAGGTGTAAAGGAGCTACAAGGGAGCAGAGGTAGTCTTTTCAACAGATGGTACTGGAACAACTGCATTTCCACGTGCAAAAACATGAATCTAGATAAATACTACACCTTTATAAAAATTAACTCAAAATGGATTGTAAATGTAAATGTACAACACAAAACTATAGAACTCCTAGAAGAGAAAGTGGGGGGAAATGTAGATGTCCTTGGATATAGAGATGACTTTTTAGGTAAAACAACAAATGAATGATCCATGAAAGAAATAATTGATAAGCTGGGCCTTATTAAAATTAAGAAGTTCTGCTCTGTGGAAGATAATGCCAAGAGAATTAGAAGGCAAACCACAAACTGGGAGGTAATATTTGCAAAAGACACATCTGAAAAAGGACTGCTATCCAAAATATACAAAGAAATCTTAAAACTCAACAGTAAGAAAACAACCCAGTTAAAAAGTGGTCAGAAGACCTGGAAAGGCATCTCACCAATGATGAACAGATTGCAAGTCAACACATGAAAAGACGCCCTTTATTATATGTTATTAGGGAATGGCAAATGAAAACAATAAGATACCCCTATACACCTGTTAGAATGGCCAAAATCCAGAACACTGTTACCAAATGCTAGCGAGGATGTGGAACAATGGAACTCTTACTCATTGTTGGAGCCACTTTGGAAGACAGTCGGGCAGTTTCTTAGAAAACTAAACATACAATATGATCCAGTAATCATGCTCTTTGGTATTCGCCCAAATAAATTGAAAACTTATGTCCACATAAAAGTTTATCCATGGATGTTTTAGCAGCTTTCTTTGCCAAAATTTGGAAGCAGTCAAGATATCCTTCAGTAGGTAAGTAGATAGATAAACTGTATACCTAGACAATAGAATATTATTCAGCACTAATGAGATGAGCTATCAAGCCATAAAAATACATGGATGAAGCTTAAGTGCATCTTACTAAGTAAAAGAAACCAATCCCAAAAGGTTAAAAACTGCATAATTCCAAGTATATGATGCTCTGGAAGAGGCAAAACCGTGGAGACAATAAAAGAATTCATGGTTGCCAGGGGTTGGGGGAAAGGAGAGATGAATAGGGAAAGCACAGATTTTCAGGGCAGTGAAACTATTCTTTATAATACTATAATGGTGGGTATATATCATTATACATTGGTTAAAACCCATAGAATAGATAACACCAGGAGTGAATCCTAAGTGAATCCCATAGATTCTGGTGATTATGATGTGTCAGTTGGTTCATAACCTTCCTTGATTATAACAAATGTATCAGGGTGATACTGGAAGTTGACAGTGGGGGAGATTGTGTTTGTATGGGGATGGTGTATATGAGAATTCTCTGTACCTTCCATCAGTTTTTCCCTCAGAACTGCTCTAAAAAATAATGGTTATTAATTTTTAAATTTTAATTCTGATATAATTAACATATAGTGTTACTGTCAGTTTCAGGTATACAATATAGTGATTTAATAGTTCTATTCATTGCTCAGTGCTTATCATGATAAGAATACTCTTAATCCCCTCCACACATTTCATCCCTCCACCCACCTTCCTTCAGGTAATCATCAGTTTGTTCTCTAAGAATCTGTCTTTTAGTTTGTCTCTTTTTTTCTTTGTGCATTTGTTTTGTTTCTTAAATTCCGCATATGAATGAAATCATATGGTATTTGTCTTTGTCACTCTTATTTCACTTAACATTGTACGCTGTAGATTCATCCATGTTGCAAATGGTAAGACTTTATTCTTTGTTATGGTTGAGTAATATTCCAGTGTGTGTGTGTGTGTGTGTGTGTGCGCGCGCGTGCACTTGCCTGCCACATCTTCTTTATTCATTCATTGATGGACACTTGGATTGCTTCCATATCTTGGCTATCATAAATAATGCTGCAATAAACATAGATTTACATACATTTTTTTGAATTAGTGTTTTCGGTTTCTTTGGGTAAATAGTGGCATTCCTGGATAATACGGTAATTCTCTTCTTAATTTTTTGAGGAAAATCATCTGTACTGTTCTCCACACTGGCTGCACTAATTGGCATCCCTCTCAGCAGTGCATGAGAGTTCCTTTTTCTCCACATCCTCGCCAACACTTGTTTCTTGTGTTTTTTATTTTAGCCATTCTGACAGGTGTGAGGTGATGTCTCATACTTTAGATTTGCATTTTCCATGATGATGAATGATATTGAACATCTTTTCATGTGTCTGTTGGCCATCTGTATGTCTTCTTTGGGGAAATATCTATGCATGGTTTTGCCCATTATTTAATTGGATTGTTTGGGGGTTTTTTGTGTTGTTATATAGGGTTTTTATATATTTTGGATACTAACCCTTTATCAGTTGTGTTATTTGAAAATATCTTCTTCCATTCAGTAGTTGTCTTTTAGTTTTGTTGCCTGACTCCTTTGCTGTATAGAAACTTTTTATTTTGATGTAGTCCCAATAGTTTTATTTTTTGCTTTTGTTTCCCTTGCTTCAGGAGACATAAATCTAGAAAGATGTTGTTATGGCTGATGTCAGAGAAATTACTACCTTTGTTCTTTTCTAGGATTTTTATGGTTTCAGGTTCTTAACCCATTCTGAGGTTACTTTTGTGTATGGTGTAAGAAAGTGGTCCAGTTTCACTTTTTGCATGTAGCTGTCCAGTTTTCCCAACACCATTTGTTGAAGAGACCTTTTCCCATTGCATATTCTTGCCTCCTTTGTTGAAGATTAATTGACTCCATTTAATCATGGGTTTATTTCTGGGCTCCCTATTCTGTTTAGTTGATCTGTGTGTCTTTTTTTGTGTCCATACCATACTGCTTTGATTACTATAGCTTTGTAAGTTAGTTAAGTGTCTGCCTTTGGCTCAGGTTATGACCCCAGGGTCCTGGGATCAAGCCCTGCATCAGCCTCCTTGCTCAGTGGGGATTCTGCTTCTCCATCTCCCTCTGCCCCTTCCCCCACTCATGCTCTGTCTCTCAAATAAATAAATAAAATCTTCCAAAAAATAAATGTTTGGTAGAATTTACCTGTGAAGCCATCTGGTCCTGGACATTTGTTTGTTGGGAGTTTGTGGATTACTGATTTAATGTCATTGCTGGCAATCAGCCTGTTAAATTTTCTCTTTCTTCCTGATTTGTTTTTGGGAGGTTAGGTTTCTAGGAATTTATCCATTTCTTCTAAGTTGTCCAATTTGTTGGCATATAATTTTTCATCATATTCTCTTATCCTTTGTATTTCTTTGTGTTTGTTATTTCTCCTCTTTCATTTCTGATTTTGTTTGAGTCTTCTCTCTCCTTTTTTGGGGGGAGGGTCTGGCTAAAGTCTTTTTTTTTAAGATTTATTTACTTATCTGACAGAGAGAGAGAGGAAGAGTGAACACAAGTAGGCAGAGTGGCAAGCAGAAGGAAAGGGAGAAGCAGGCTCCCTGCTGAGCAGAGACCCTGACCTGGGGCTCATCCCAGGACCCTGGGATCATGATCCGAGCTGAAGGCAGACACTTAACTGAGCTACACAGGCATGCCTTTTTTTTTTTTTTTTTTTTTAAGATTTTACTTGTTTGAGAGAGAGAGAGCACATACGAACAGAGGGAGAGGGAGAAGCAAGGAGCCCAATGTGGGGCTTAATCCCAAGACTCTGGGATTATGACCTGAGGTGAAAGCAGTTGCTTAACCGACTGAGCCACCCAAGTCTGGCTAAAGTCTTACCAACTTTCTTGATCTTTTCAAAGAGCCAACTCCTGATTTCATAGGTCTTCTCTATTTTTTTTTTTTTTTAGTTTCTCTTTCATTTATTTCTGCTCTAATCTTTATTATTTCCTTCCTTCTACTGGTTTTGGGTTTTGCTTGGGCTTTTTCTAGTTCCTAGGTATAAGGTTAGGTTGTTTATTTGAGATTTTTCTTGCTTCTTGAATAGGCCCGTGTTGCTATAAACTTCCCTCTTAAAACAACTTTTGCTGGATTCCAAAGACTTTGGATTGTTGTTTTTTTCATTTTCACTTGTCTCCATGTATTTTTTAATTTCTTCTTTGATTTCTTGGTTGACTCATTGTTTAGTAGCATGTTATTCAACCTCCATGTATTTGTGTTCTTTCCAGATTTTTTCTTGTGGTTGATTTCTAGTTGTGTAGCATTGTGATCAGAGAAGGTGCATGGTATGACTTCAGTCCTCCTGAATTTGTTGCAATTCATTTTGTGGCCTCACATGTGATTTATTCTGGAGAATGTTCCATGTGCATTTGAAAAGAATATGTATTCTATTCTTTTAGGGTAGAACATCTTGAATATTTCTGTTAGATCTATCTAGTCCAATATGTCATTCAGAGCCACTGTTGATTTTCTGTTTGGATGATCTGTTTTCTAGATATAAATATAAATGGGGTGTTTAAGTCCCTTACTATTACTGTAATACTATAGATTATTTCTTTTATGTTTGTTATGAGCTGTTTTGTGTATTTGGGTTCCTCTCATGTTGGGTGCATAAATATTGACAGTTCTTACATATTTTTGTTGGATTGTTCCCTTTATGGTTATGTGGTGTCCTTCTTTGTCTTTTGTTGCAGTCTTTTGTTTAAAGTTTATTTTGTCTGATACAAGTAGTAGTACCCTGCTTTGTTTTCACTTCCATTTGCATGATAACTATTTTTGCATCATTGCACTTTCAATCTGCCTATGTTTTTAGATCTGAAATGAGTCTCTTGTAGGCAGCATAGAATGGGTCTTGCTTTTTTATCCATTCTGTCACCCTATGTCTTTTTTTTTTTTTTTTTTAGTATTTTATTTATTTATTATTTGGGGGGTGGTAGGGAGAGAGAGAATCTCAAGCAGGCTCCATACTCAGCATAGAGCCCAACATGGGGCTTGATCCCAGGACCCCAAGGTTATGACCTGAGCCAAAATCAAGAGCCAGACACTTAACTGACTGAGCCACCCAGGCACACCACCCTATGTCTTTCTTTTGATTGGAGCATTTAGTCCATTTATACTCAAAATGGCTATTGATAGATATGTATTTTTTAAAATACTTTTTAAAAAAATTTTTATAAACATATAATATATTTTTATCCCCAGGGGTACAGGTCTGTGAATCGCCAGGTTTACACACTTCACAGCACTCACCCCAGCACATACCCTCCCCAATGTCCATAACCCCACCCTCCTCTCCCCACCCCCCTCCCCCCAGCAACCCTCAGTTTGTTTTGTGAGACTACGAGTCACTTATGGTTTGCCTCCCTCCCAATCCCATCTTGTTTCATTTATTCTTCTCCTACCCCCTTAACCCCCCATGTTGCATCTCCACTCCCTCATATCAGGGAGATCATATGATAGTTGTCTTTCTCCGATTGACTTACTTCGCTAAGCATGACACCCTCTAGTTCCATCCACGTCGTCGCAAATGGCAAGATTTCATTTCTTTTGATGGCTGCATAGTATTCCATTGTGTATATATACCACATCTTCTTTATCCATTCATCTGTTGATGGACATCTAGGTTCTTTCCATAGTTTGGCTATTGTAGACATTGCTGCTATAAACATTCAGGTGCACGTGCCCCTTCGGATGATAGATATGTATTTATTGCCAATTCGTTCCTTCTTTTATGGTTGTTTTTGTAGTTCTTCTCTGTTACCTTCTTCTCTTGCTTCTTTTCTCACAGTTTACTCATTTTCTTTAGTGATATTCTTTGATTCCTTTCTCTTTTTTTTTATATCTGTTACCAGTTTTTGATTTGTGGTTACCATTAGGTTTATATATAACATCTTACACATATAGCAGTCTATATTAAGTTGGTGGTTACTTAAGTTTGAACCCATTCTAAAAAGCACTACATTTTTACTCCTTTCTTCTCCTGCTATGAATTTGGGTATATGGTGTCACATCCTTATATTTTGTGAATCTCTTGACTGGTTCTTATACATTGTTCATTTTACTTTGGTGCTTCCTACTTTTCTTATTCCTGCTTATGATCTTTCCATTCAGAGTTGCCTTTAACATTTTTTGTAGGGCTGGTTTAATGGTGACAAATTCCTTTAACCTTTGTTTGTCTGGGAAACTCTATCTCTCTTTCTATTCTGAATGATAGTCTTGCTGGATAGAGTATTAGTTGCAGGTTTTGTTTTTTTTTCCTTTTAGCACTTTGAATGTATCATGCCACTGTCTTCTGGTCTAAAAAGTTTCTGCTGAAAAATCAGTGAAAAAATCCCAGGAGAGGGAGAGTGATAGCCTTATGGGGTTTCCCTTGTGTGTAACTGTTTTGTTGAGCTTTTAAAATTCTTAACCATTACTTTTTGTCATTTTATTTATTATATGTCTTAGTGTGGACTTCCTTGGGTTGATTTTGTTGGGGAGGGTCTCTATACCTTCTGGATCTGGATTTCTGTTTCCTTCCCCAGATTCAGGAAGTTTTCAGCCATCATTTCTTCAGACTAGTTTTCTGCCCCCTTTCTCTCTCTTCTTCTGGGACCCCTGTAATGCAAATGTTATGCTTGATGGTGTTGCGGAGTTCTCTTAAGCCTATTTTTATTTATTATTATTTTTCTCTCTCCTGTTCCATTTGATCACTTTCCATTACTCTTCCTCCAGGTTACTGATGCATTCTTCTACTTACTATAGTCTGCGATTCATTCCCTCTAGAATATTTTTAATCTCATTTATTGAGTTCTTTGCCTCTGGTTCTTTTTTTGCTTTCTTTCTCTTTGCTGAGGGTCACACTGAAGTCCTCCACTCTTCTCAAATCCACTGATTATCTTTAAGACCATTATTTTAAATTCTCTATCAGGTGTATTACTTACCTCCATTTTATTTAGCTCTTTTGCTGTGATTTTGTCCTGTTCTTTAATTTGGGACATTTTCTTTTTTAAGATTTTGTTTATTTATTGGACAGACAGAGATCACAAGTAGTCAGAGAAGCAGGCAGAGAGAGAGAGGAGGAAGCAGGCTCCCTGCTGAGCAGAGAGCCCAATGCGGGGCTTGATCCCAGGACCCTGGGATCATGACCTGAGCCGAAGGCAGAGGCTTTAACCCACTGAGCCACCCAGGTGGCCCTAATTTGGGACATATTCTTATGTCTCCTCATTTTGTCTAACTCTCTGTGTCTGTTTCTATGTGTTGGGAAAGTCACCTATGCCTCCTGCTCTTGAAATTAGTGGCCTTATAAAGAAGAGGTCCTGTAGTGCCCTGAAATGCAATGTCCCCTGTTCACCAGAACCTGGCATTTCAGGGGTGTCTCCCATGTGTGTTGCATGTGCCCTGCTGAGCTGCATTTGCCTTCATTCCAGTCTTCAGTGGCTCTCTTTGCCAGTAGTGGGCAGTGTTTTGTCCCTGTGTTAGTGGGCCAGGGCGGGGCTACCCTGGGTTTGAGCTTAGTCTGACCAGTCATTTGTCAAACCCAGGCTACCCTGGGTTTGAGCTTAGTCTGACCAGTCATTTGTCATACAGTAGCCCCAAACTGTAAGGCAGTTTCCCTGTGTTGTCCTGAGAAGTTTTTGTTGGTGGATGGGGCCTGCAGTCAGACCACATGTCTACCCACTGCTAGGGCTGCAGTCAGACTGGTGTGTGTGGTTATCTTCCCCTCTCCTCAGGGGAGGAGTCACTTTGGAATTGTGCTAGCCCCTCCGGGGACTGCTTACACACTGCCAGGGTTGTGGCACCACTCTGGATGGGCTCCTGCCAAGGATGTGTTGTTGAAGGGAGTGTGTCCACAGGAGAATACAGGGGCAGGGCCCATGGTACCAGCAAGGTCTGCCAGTCTGCTACAGGAGGAGACCTGCAGCCACTGTGGAAAACTCCTGCCCAGGCCAGGATGGAGGGGGACACTACAGCAGGAGAATCCTAGGGGTGAAGCATGCTGTTAGCAAGCTAGGTGGAAAGTGTTCATTCTGTGCTGGTTCTTGCAGGAGTCTCTGTATTTAGGCTGCGAGCCAGGGGAGGGAAATGGTGACTGCCAGCTATTTTATTCCTTTTTTTTTTTTTTTTTTTTTTTTTAAGATTTGCTTATTTTAGAGAGAGTGAGAGTATGAGCAGAGGGAGGGACAGAGGGAGAGTGAGAGGAAGAAGCAGACTCCCCGCTGAGCAAGGAGCTCGATGGAGGGCTCAGTACCAGGATCCTGAGATTATGACCTGAGCCAAAATCAGACATTTAACCTACTGAGCCACTCAGGGCCCACCTCTCCCCACCGCCCCCGCCACCCCAGCTCTTTTCTTCTTGGAGAAGTCTTAAGTGTTTTTCAAACTGTGGTTTCAATGCTGTATTGCAGCAGGGCTGTTTGTTGTGCTGTCTCTTTAAGGATGGGAACTCAGTTTCCTATCCCTTCCAGCTCTTCCAGAGCTCACCTGCTGATTTTTAAAGTTTCAGGCATTAGGCTCTACAGATTGTAAGAACATATGAAGTTAGGCCCTTCTAGTTTTCAAAGCCAAATGTTATGGGGATTTGTTATCCTAGTGCAGGTCACCTGTGCCTGGGTTGCCTGGTGTAGGGTCTTTTCTCCCCTCTCTATGCCCTGGTGTCCCTCCCTCCTATGGACAGTCCTCTGGGTCATTTTGGCTCTCGACCTTTTCTGCCCTTCCTACCCTCTTCTCTACATTTAGCTGTCTGTGCTACCAGTGTTTGGGTCATTTTCTGGGTTATTTACACTGATGTGGGTGTTGTCTAGGTGTATCTGTGGGACAGGGTAAGCTTAGGATCCTCCTACTCTGTCCTCTTCCCCAGAAGTCTCCAAAGGTTATTAATTTTTTAAAAAACAAGGAAAATAAAAGGGCATCTGGGTGACTCAGTTGCGCATCCAACTCTTGATCTCACCTTAGGTCTTGATCTCAAGGTCATGAGTTTAAGCCTCATGTTGGGCTCCATGCTAGGTGTGGAGCCTACTTAAAAACAAATAAGGGGCACCTGGATGGCTCATTGAATTAAGCATCAGACTCTTGATTTCTGCTCAGGTCATGATTAAGATTGAGCCCTGTGTCTGGCTCTGTACCCAGCAGGGAGTCTGCTTGAGATTTTCTCCCTCCCTCTGTTCATCCCCTTGCCCACACTCTCTCAAAAAATAAATAAGTAAAATCTTTAAAACAAACAAAACAACAACAAAAAACAGGGAAAATATATGTAAATGGAAATGAGCTAAGATAATTAAAACAAACTTGAAAAAGAACATTACTGGAGGGCTTAGCCTACCCTGCAAAGTACTTTCTATGAAGCTACAGTAATTAAGACAGTGTTGACTTGGCATAAAGACAACAGTGGGGAAGAATAGAGTCCAGAAATAGGCCCATACTTCTACAGTTACTTGATTTTTTTTAAAATAAAAGCAGTACAGTGAGAAAAATATTTAATTGAGGTATAATTGATGTATAACATTATTTAGTTTCAGGTATACAACATAATGATTTGACATTTGTATGCATTGTGAAATGATCACTACAGTAAGTCTAGTTAACATCCATCACCATATATAGATGTAAACTTTTTTCTCATGATGATAACTTTTAAGATCTATTCTTTTAGCAACTTCCAAATGTGCAGTACAGTATTATTAACTGTAGTCACCATGAACATTACATTCTCTTGACTTCTTTATTTTATGACTGGAAGTTTGTATCTTTTGACTCCTGCACCCCCATCCCCCTACCCAGGAACTACCAGTCTGTTCTCTGTATCTATAAGCTAATGTTTTTCTTTTTTTCTTTAAGATTTTATTTATTTGGTTGAGAGAGACAGCACAAGCAGGGGGGTAGGAGAGGCAGAGGGAGAAGCGGACTTCCCACTGAGCAGGGAGCCCAACATGATCCCTGAGATCATGTCCTGAACCAAAGGCAGACGCTTAATCTACTGAGCCACGCAGGTGCCTCTCATTTTTTTCTTTAAGATTCCACATATAAGTGAGATCATATGATATTTGTCTTTCTTTGTCTGGCTTCACTTAGCATAATGCCCTTATTGTTCTTCTGTGTTGTCACTACGAGCAAGATTTCATTTTTCTAAAGGTTCAATAATATTCCTCTGTGTGTGTATGTGCCGTATTTTCTTTATCCATTTGTCTACTAGTGGAGATTTAGGTTGTTTCCATGTCTTGGCTATTGTAAATAATGCTGCAATAACATGTGTCGCATATATCTTTTCAAATTAGTGTTTTTGTTGTCTTTATGTAAATACCAAAGAAGTGGAGTTGCTGGATCATATGGTAGTTATAATGTTAATTTTCTGAAGAAGCTTCATACTGTTTTTCTTAGTGTTTGCACCAATTTACATTCTCACCAGTAGTGTACAAGGGTTCACTTTTCTCCACATCCTCGCCAACACTTTATTATTATCTTTTTGGTACTAGCCGTTCTGACAGGTGTGAGGTGATACCTCATTGTGGTTTTGATTTGCATTTCCCTGATGACTAGTGATATTGAGCGTCTTTTCATGTACGTATTGGCCATCTGTATATCTCCTTTAGAAAAATGTCTATTCATATCCTTTGCCCATTTTTTAATCAGATTGTTTGGGTTTTTTGCTCATATATTTGTATGAGTTCTTTATATATTACAGATATCAACTCCTTATTTAGATATATAATTTGCAGGGTTTTTTCTCACTTTCAGTAAGTTGCCTTTTCATTTTTTTTGTTTGTTTTCCTTAGCTCTGCAGAAGATTTTAGTTTGATGTAGTCACACTTGGTTATTTTTATTTTTGTTGCCTTTGTTTTTGGTGTGAAATCCCCCCAAAATAATTACCAAGACCAGTATCAAGAAACTTCCTGTCTGTTTTCTTCTAGGAGTTTTATGATTTCAGGTCTTAACATTCAGGTCTTTTTTAAAAAAATATTTTATTTATTTATTTGACAGACAGAGATCACAGCTAGGCAGAGAGGCAGGCAGAGAGAGAGGAAGGGAAGCAGGCTCCCTACTGAGCAGAGAGCCCGATGTGGGGCTCGATCCCAGGACCCTGGGACCATGACCTGAGCCCAGGGCAGAGGCTTTAACCCACTGAACCACCCAGGCAGGCGCCCCTTAACATTCAGGTCTTTAATCCATTTGAGTTAATTTTCATGTATGGTGTAAAATAATGTTCCAGTTTCATTCTTTTGCAAAGCATTTACATTTTTAATTTGAAAATAATTTTAGACTTGAAGGGTTGCAAAAACAGTACAAAGAATTCTTATATACTCTTCATCCAGCTTCCCCTACAATTGGTACTTTAAGTACCTATAGTGCAGTTATCAAAACTGAGAAATTAACATTGGTAAAATAATACTAACTAAACTACAGACTTCATTAAGATTTTACTAGTTTTTCTACTAATGTTCTTTTTCAGTTCCTGGATCCATTACAGGATCTCACTTTTCATTTTATTGTTATGTTTTATTAATCTCTTTCAGCCTATGACAGTTTCTCAGTCTTCCTATTTTTTCATTACCTTGATACTTTTGAAGAGTATTTGTCAGGTATTTTTTAGAATGTCTTGCAGTTTGAGATTGTGTGGTATTTTCTTATATTAGATTGAGGTTATGCATTGTTGGGAACAATACCACAGAGACTGATGTATTCATTTCATTGTATCATGTGAAGCAACTAATGATGTTGAGGTCTTTTTGTTAGTAAAATTAACCTTGGTCATTTAGTTAAAACCACATTGAGATACCAACTTACACCAGTTAGGATGGCCAAAATTAACAAGACAGTAAAAAACAAGTGTTGGAGAGGATGTGGAGAAAGGGGAACCCTCTTACACTGTTGGTGGGTATGCAAGTTGGTGTAGCCACTTTGGAAAACAGTGTGGGGATTCCTTAAGAAATTAAAAATAGAGCTAACCTATGATCCTGCAATTGCACTACTGGGTATTTACCCCAAAGATGCAGATGTAGTGAACAGAAGGGCCATCTGTACCCCAATGTTCACAGCAGCAATGGCCACAGTTGCCAAACTGTGGAAGGAACCAAGATGCCCTTCAACAGACAAATGGATAAAGAAGATATGGTCCATATATACAATGGAATATTATGCCTCCATTAGAAAGGATGAATACCCAACTTTTGTATCAACATGGACGGGACTGGAAGAGATTATGCTGAGTGAAATAAGTCAAGCAGAGAGAGTTAATTATTATATGGTTTTACTTATCTGTGGATCATAAGGAATAACACAGAGGACATTGGGAGATGGAGAGAAGTGAGTTGGGGAAAATTGGAGGGGGAGACAAACCATGAGAGATTGTGGACTCTGAGAAACAAACTGAGGATTTTGGAGGGGAGAGGGGAGGGGGTTGGATGAGCCTGGTGGTGGGTATTATGGAGGGCATATATTGCATGGAGCACTGGGTGTGGTGCATAAACAATAAATTTTGGAACACTGAAAAAAATTAAAAAGAAGAAAGAGGGGCACCTGGGTGGCTCAGTTGTTTGAGCCGCTGCTCAGGTCATGGTCCCAGGTTCCTGGGATCTAGTCCCGCATCAGGCTTCTCTGCTCATCAGGGAGCCTGCTTCCCCCGTCTTTCTCTGCCTGCCTCTCTGCCTACTTGTGATCTCTCTGTCAAATAAATAAAATCTTTTATAAAAAAAAAAAAAAGAAAGAAAAATATCTTTTGTATTTGCCCACTTATTTATTTATGGTGTTCTTCATTTCTTCCTTCCCATTGGGTTTTCTTCTTCAGCCTAAAGAAAATCCTTTAGCATTTCTTATAGTCAAGGCTTCTGCCGACAAGTTATTTAATCTTCTGTTTATCTTAAAATGTCTTTATCTTGGGGGTGCCTGGGTGGCTCAGTCAGTTAAGGATCTGCCTTTGGCTGTTTATGACCTTAGGGTCCTGGGATGGAACCCTGCATCAGGCTCCCTGCTCAGTGGGGAGTCTGCGTCTCCCTTTCCCTCTGCCTCTCTCTCAGCTCATGCTTTCTCCCTTTCAAAGAAATAAGTAAGGGACACCTGGGTGGCTCAGTCGTGAAGCATATGCCTTCAGCTCAGATCATGATCCTAGGGTCCTGGGATCAAGCCCCACATCGGGTTCCCTGCTTGGCAGGAAGCCTGCTTCTCCTTCTCCTACTCCCCCCTGCTTGTGTTCCTGCTCTCGCTATCTCTTTCTCTGTCAAATAAATAAATAAAATCTTAAAAAAAAAGGAAAGAAGTAAAATCTTTAAAAAAAAAAAACAACCTAAAAATTAGAATGTCTTTATCTTACCATTATTTTAAAAGGATATTTCAGTGGATTTGAAATTCTAGTTTGACAGTATTTTAAAAGATGTTCTATGGGGGCGCCTGGGTGGCTCAGTGGGTTGGGGCCTCTGCCTTTGGCTCGGGTCATGATCCCAGGGTCCTGGGATTGAGCCCCGCATCAGGCTGTTTGTTTGGCAGGAAGCCTGCTTCCCCCTCTCTCTCTGTCTGCCTCTCTGCCTACTTGTGATATCTGTTTGTCGGATGGATAAATAAAATCTTAAAAAAAAAAAAAGATGTTTCATTGTCTTAGGGATTCCATTGTTTCTCAGAAGTCAGCTGTAATTCATATTATAGTTTCTCTGTATGTAATATGTGCTTTTTCCCCAGCTTGTTTCAAGATTCTCTACTTTTTTTTATTAATCACTTTGTCCATTATGTACTTAGGTGTGATTTTATTTGCATTTATCCTACTTGGAGTTTGCTGAGCTTTTCACATCTTAATAGTTTTCATCAAATTAAAAAAATTTATCCATGATTTTTTCCTATTTTTCCTGTCCCATTCCACTTTCTTTTCCTTCTAGAACTCACATTATACATGTTGTGACTGGTTGGTATTGTTCTATAGGTCTCTAAGATTCTATTCATTTTTCTTGAGTCCCTTTTCCTCTGCTGTTTAGATTGGGTAATTTTTGTTCTTTGTCTTCAATAATTTCACTGATTCTTCTTCCATATCTAATCTATTAAAACTGTCCAGAAAATTCTTCATTTCAATTATTGAACTTTACAGTTGTAGAATTTCCATTAGGTTCTTCTTTTGCAGTGTACATTTTTCTGCTGATATTTCCTATCAGTTGACTAATTTAAACTACCTTTATGCCTTTGAACATATTTATAATAGTTTGTGCTTTAAAGTCTCTCCTAAATGTAGTAATTATTATAGGCTTGGTTTTTTATGGCTTTTTTTCTTATAAGTTACTTTTTGTTTTCTTTGCATGTCTAGTAAATCATTATTTTATATTGGGTAATATGTTCATATTTTATATTCAGTTTTATGTCCTAAGAGTGTTGATTTTTGTTCTAGCAGGCTAATCACCTTAACCCTGTGTTGGCTTGTTTTTGTACATTTTATAGAGTTGGTATGTAGAAACCCAAGTCATTTTCCAAACTCTTCTAACTTGATACCACACAACCTCCAAGTTATCTTTTCTGTGGATCTTGTTGAGGCTTGTTTTTTTGTTTGTTTTGTTTTTTAGGGTAGATCAAGAACAGATTTCCATCTACAAAGTGTTTTTTTTTTTTCCTACTAAAGCCTTACTTTTTTGGCCTCTTAGCTGGATACCATCAGTTTTATCAAGGTCTCTCCATTCTGGTTAGACCTGAAAGCCAACATTTTCTAGCACTGCTTGACCATTCTTGTTCCATTCTCAATGCCATTGCAGCTGTTCTCTGGGAAATTTTATACAGTCTCACTGGTACATGAATAGCCCACCTTTTGGCCAAGGACTCATGGGGAGCTCCCACACAGACTTTGAATACCCACTTCTTCATAGGTCCCTCCCCTTCAGTGCCCTGCCTTGTAGAATCCAGGTACTTTGGCAATTCTGAACTCTGTTCTGTGTCTCCTCATCTTACTGGAACCACTGTATTCTGCTTGGGCTCTAGGTCCCTGCTCAGTGGACAAGAATATTTCCATAGGCAGACATCCAGGGCAATCATAAGTTTACCTCAGGAATTTCCCTTCTGTCAGGGATAACAGTCTTGTGTTCTCTCTTATCCAGAGCCTGAAAACAACTGACTCATATGTTTTATCCAGTTTTATAGTAGCTTTTGGTGGGAGGGCTGATTTGGTACCTGTTATTTCATCATTGCTGGATAGAGAAGTTCCAGTATATTGTTTTGATATATGTTCCCATTGCCACACGATTGAACTTTTGCTACTTCATCTTTAACAGTTGGAGAGTTACGTGAAGAGATAGTTTGATATTGTTGATGATAGAATTCTTTTGTCCTTATCCCCACAGTATCTCAGCAAAAAGGTGCAAAAATTTAAAAAGATTTTGTTTATTTGAGAGAAAGAACATGAGCGGTGGTGGGGGGCAGAGGGAGAGGAAGAAGCAGACTCCCCACTGAGCAGGAAGCCAGATGTGGGGCTCCATTCCAGGACCCTGGGATCATGACCTTAGTCGAAGGCAGATGCTTAACAGCCTGAGCCACCCAGGTGCCCCAAAAAGTGCAAATTTAAAATCATTTTTGAGTGGTCATGCTGGTTTATTTAGTTCATTTTGTTCTTTCACCAAGAGCTTGTCGATCATAATGTTTAAAGTTGCTCATTCTTTAATGATAGTTTGATTCTCTTAAAAGTCCAGATTCAAAGTTAGTTTTTTTCTGGTCTTTGACAATAATACTTAATTATTTTCTGGCATGTGGTATTGCCGATAAGAAGTCTAACTCATGTATCTGGGTGATTTCCTTCTCTTTTGTAGTGTTTAGGGTTTTCTCTTTATCTTTGTTATTTTGGGTTTCAATGTGATATATTCAGTTGTGTGGTTTTTTTGTGCCTTTTTTTTTTTTTTTTAAGAAATTTATCATGCTTGGCATTTGGTAAATTTATTCAAACAGAACTTACATCTGTCTTTGTTATAATTCTCAGTTATTTATTCTGGACCTATATTTTAAATGAAATTTTTTAGTATTTCTTTTTTAAATCTATCTTTAATGTCCTTAGGGATGTGCCTATTTTGGACATTTCATATAAATGATATAATACAATATGTAAACTTTTGTGTCTAGTTTCTCTCTCTCTCTTCTTAAGATTTATTTATTTATTTATTTATTTATTTGACAAAGAGATAGAGCCAGAGAGAACAAGCTGGACAGATGGCAGAGGGAGAAGGAGAAGCAGGCTTCTCCCGGAGCATGGAGCCCGATGTGGGGTTTGATCCCAGAACCCTGGGATCAAGACTTGAGCCAAAGGCAGACACTTAACCAACTGCACTGCCCAGGCACCCTTTGTCTGGGTTCTTTCATTAAGCATAATGTTTTCCAGATTTATCCATGTTATAGCATGTAATAGAACTTAATTTATTTTTATGGTTGAAGATATTACATATTTTGTAAATCTGTTTATTTCTGATAGACACTCAGGTTGTCTTTACCTTTGTCTACTATGAATCATGCTGCTATGAAAGAGTCAAGTAGAATGGAACTAGAGGCTAGTACACTAAGTTAAATAAGTCAATCAGAGAAAGATAATTATTATATGGTCTCACTGATATGAAGAATTTGAGAAATGAGACAGGATCATGGGGGAAGGGAGGGAAAAAATGAAATAAGATGAAACCAGAGAGGGAGACAAACCATAAGAGATTCTCAATCTCAGGAAACAAACTGAGGGTTGCTAGACGGAACTGGGGTAGGAGGGATGGGATGGCTGAGTGATGGACATTGGGGAGGGTATGTGCTATGGTGAGTGCTATGAATTGTGTAAGACTGATGAATCACAGACCTGTACCCCTGAAACAAATAATACATTATATGTTAATTAAAAAAAAAGAAAGATTCAAGTACTACCTTCTTTTAAATGTGTTCTTTTATAGTTACTAATCTGCTTTCCATAATATTTTCATTTCAAATACTGTATCTTTAATTTCCAAGATTTCTAACAGGGTTTTCCTCCCTTAAATTTTCTGTTTAATCAATGGCAGTATATTCTTTTTGGAAAAATTTTTTTTATTTGAGTATAGTTGACACACAGTGATACATTAATTTCAGGTATACAGCATAGTGATTCAGATCTGTATATGTTATGCTATGCTCAACACAGGTGAAGCTACCATCGGTCGCCATACAACACTATTACAACATCATTGACTATGTTCCCGCTGTACCTCTTATTCCCATAACCTATTCATTCCACAATGAGAAGCCTATAACTGTTATTCCCCATTCCCCATTTTACCCATCTCCTATCCCCCTCCCCACTAACAACCCTCAGTTTGTTCTTTGTTATTTATAGGTCTGATTCTTTTTGTTTGCTTGTTTATTCATTTGTTTTGTTTTTTAGATTCCAGTTATGAGTGAAACTTATATGGTATTTGTCTTTCTCAGTCTAACTTATTTCACTTAGAGTACCATCCATGTGGTCCCAAATGAACCCAATTTTTACAGCTGTATAATATTCCTGTGTGTGTGTGTGTGTGTGTGTGTACACACATCTTTATTCATTTGTCTTTCAGTGGACACTTGGGTTGCTTCTATATCTTGACCATTGTAAATAATGCTGCAGTAAACATAGGGGTGCATATGTCTTTTTGAATTAGTTTTTTCCTTGTTTGTGTAAATGCCCAGTAGTGGAATTATTGGATCATATGGTGGTTCTGTTTTTAATTTTTTGAGGAAACTCCATACTGTTTTCAACAGTGGATATACCAGTTTACTTTCCCACAAACAGTGCATGACAGTTCCTTTTTGTCCATATTCCTGCCGCATTAATTCTTATTTTTCATTTGAACCATTCAAAAGTATAAGGTGATATCTTATTTTGGTTTTGATTTGCATTTCTATGATGATGAGTGATGCTGAACATCTTTTCATGTGTCTGTTGGCCATCTGTATGTCTTTTTTTGGAGAAATGTCTATTGAGATCATCTGCCCATTTTTAATTAGATTATTTGTGGGGTTTTGGTGGCGTTCTTTATTTTGGATATCAGCCCCTTATCAGGCATATCATTTGTACATATCTCTTTTCATTCGGTTGGTTGCCCATTTCATTTTTATTTTTTTAATTTAAATTCTAGTTAAAATTGGTTGCCTTTTGGTTCGTTAATAGTTTCCTTTTCAGATTCTTTTTGTTAATTCTGTTTCCTCATGTATAAGTTTTACTAGTTGATATGTGTCACATTTTTCATGGTATTGATCTTTGTTCATTGGTACTTTTTAGTTAAGAGTTAATTGTCCATCTTCTGTTTGTTTTGAACACGTCCTGCATCAGTAGGCTCGTGGTCGGGGGCTCTCTGTTGCTGAGCCCTAATCTTGCAGGAGTGTTGTGTGTGTGTTTAAATTTTGCTTGAGTGGCAAGATAGAAAGCTCTGGCATCTTAATAGATCATATCGTTCTGAGTCTTGTTTCTACTTCTATGACATAGCTGTTAAGGCGCTCAGTCTGCCTCACTGATGCTGCTGCTAGCCTCACTTGACATTAACCAACGCTCTAGTAGGTTCGTATTTTGGTTCTTTGTTTAGATCTCCTATGTGTGGCCTGTGCGTATCTCGGCCTGTGTGGATCTTGTTCTTAAACTTGTGGCTGTTGCAATATTAGCTCCATTTTTTTCCCTTTAGTCCAAGCCCCACATACGGTGTGCATCTTTGGTCCTTTCCTGCCATTGTAGATTCTTTCTCTTTTTCCTTTCTGAAAATGAGGAAAATATACCTTTCCATTTCTGGTCTATAAAGATTTCTCTCTTTTTCTCACCGTGTGACTGTGTATTTATTAAGTTGTAGACATACTTGTTTTAATAGGTGATGGGGATTAAGGAGTTCATTTGTGACAGACACTGAGTGATGTATGGAAGTGTTGAATCACTATTATTGTATACCTGAGACTAATATTACACTGTATATTAATTAAATATGCTCTAAATTTAAAACTTAAAAATATTTGTTTTATCATTTTATGTGTTCGAATAGGGAGATGCAGTTTTAACATATGCTCAACTTATCTTGAAATAGAAGTTTTATTTCAATATTAATATTAGTTTTATTTATAATAATAAATTTTATTTATAATAATAATTTATAATAGTATTAGTTTTATTGTTCTGGTTTTCACATTTAACTCTAGTCACTCCATCTGGATTTTGATTTATGTGTGGGTATGAAGTGAGGCAATTGAAATTAATTTCCCTCAAATCAGTACATATTTTATTTGAATTATTGTTATGATTTCTCGAGTACTTAGTTATTTTATTTTTTTTAGAAGATATTATTTATTTATTTGACAGGTAGAGATCATAAGTAGGCAGAGAGGGGGAAGCAGGCTCCCTGCTGAGCAGAGAGCCAGATGCGGGGCTCGATCCCAGGACCCTGAGATCATGACCTGAGCCGAAGGCAGAGGCTTTAACCCACTGAGCCACTCAGGCACCCCGGAGTACTTTGTTATTGACAAGACTTTTTCTCACATATCTACCTCTTTTCCCTGTTCTTCACTGTATCGGTACTTCAAAGACGAGGTAGGATTCAGGGACAAATTTTTTCTTACTTTACAGAAAAGTAATTTAATTACAGTGAAAAAAGGGGGTCACCTAAGGTCAGAAAGTTGGTCAGTGGTAAAACTGAAGATTGATTCAAGTCATCTTGGGTCAGTGCCAAGTTCACTAAATTTCAGTGTAGCTGCTATAATGTCCCATGCTTTATGACTGAATTATATTTGAAAAACAATGGCAAGAAAAATACTACCCATTAAGATTGATAGCCAGGTCCTGGTAATGTTCATACTTTTTGAGATGGTTAAAGCTTTATTAGATATGTAGTATGAATGCTGTAGGAGAAAGTTGTACTATTAGGATGTATTTTGTTATTAGGTTTTTAAAGTTGAATTCTTTTATAATATCTGCATTGCCAACCTCATTTACAAGTTCTTTATTCATCTGTAGTTCTTTATTATAATAGTACTGTAGAAGGGCAATAAGGGATGGAATTTATAAAATGGGATATTTGGGGTTTTTTCCTTTATAGTATGAGTGCCAGGGTACAGAAAAGAACATTGATGCAAATTTTGATGATGCAGGACCCGCTGGTGCTTTGTGGAAAGATAGTTCTAAGTCTATATATGTAAATACACCAAGCGGTTAACTTATGAATTAAATTAGCAAGAATTTGCTTTACTTTGTTAGAGACTGCCTTTACTTTGTTAAAGACTGGTACAAATCCAGTATGTTGTTAACAAACATACTTTCATCCATTCTGAGTTTATCTTTATGTATGGTGTAAGAGAACGGTCAAGTTTCATTCTTTTCTACACAGCTGTCTAATTTTCCCAGCATCATTTATTGAAGAGACTGTCTTTTTTCCTGCTTTGTTGAAGATTATTTGACCAGAGTTGAGGGTCCATATCTGGTCTCTCTACTCTGTTCCATTGGTCTATATGTCTGTTTTTGTGCCAGTACCATGCAGTCTTGGTGATCACAGCTTTGTAATACAACTTGAAATCAGGCAATGTGATGCCCCTAGTTTGTTTTTCTTTTTCAACATTTCCTTGGTGATCCGGGGTCTTTTCCGGTCCCATACAAATTTTAGGATTGTTTGTTCCAGTGCTTTGAAAAATGCCAATGGTGTTTTGATCAGGATGGCATTGAAAGTATAGATCGCTCTGGGCAGCATAGACATTTTAACAATGTTTATTCTTCAATCCATGAACATGGAATGTTTTTCCATCTTTTTGTGTCTTCTTCAATTTCTTTCATGAGTGTTCTGTAGTTCCTCAAGTATGGATCCTTGAAGGTCTTTGGTTAGGTTTATTCCAAGGTATCTTATGATTTTTGATGCTATTGTAAATGGAATCAATTCTCTAATTTCCCTTTCTACAGTTTCATTGTTAGTGTATAAGAAAACTGATTTCTGTGCATTGATTTTGTATCCTGCCACAATACGAATTGCTGTATGAGTTCTAGTAATTTGGGGGTGGAGTCTTCGGGTTTTCCACATAAAGTATCATGTCATCTGCGAAAAGAGAGAGTTTGACTTCTTCTTTGCCAATTTGAATACCTTCTATTTCTTTTTGTTGTCTGATTGTTGTTGTTAGGACTTCTAGTACTATGTTGAACAATAGTGGCGAGAGTGGGCATCCTTGTTGTGTTCCTGATCTCAGTGGGAAGGCTCTCAACATTTCCCCATTGAGCATGATATTCACTGTGGGTTTTTCACAGATGGATTTTATGAAGTTGAGAAATGTTCCTCTATCCCTATACTCTGAAGAGTTTTAATCAGGAAAGGATGCTGTAGTTTGTCACATGCTTTTTTCTGCATTAATTGAGAAGACCGTGTGGTTCTTCTCTCTTCTCTTATTAATTTGTTCTATCCCATTGATTGATTTGTGAATGTTGGACCATCCTTGCATCCCAGGGATAAATCCCACCTGGTCATGGTGGATAATCTTTTTAATGTACTGTTGGATCCTATTACCTAGGATCTTGTTGAGAATCTTGGCATCCATATTTATCAGGGATATTGGTCTGAAATTCTCTTTTATGAGAGGGTCTTTGCCTGGTTTGGGGATCAAGGTAATGCTGGCTTCGTAGAAAGAGGCTGGAAGTTTTTCTTCTGTTTCTGTTTTTTGAAACAGCTTCAGGAGAATACGTATTATTTCTTCTTTGACTGTTTGGTAGAATTTCCCAGGGAATCCAGCAGGTCCTTAACTCTTTTTTTTTTGGAGGTTTTTGATCACTGCTTCAATCTTGTTACTAGTTATTGGTCTATTCAGGTTGTCAATTTCTTCCTGTTTCAGTCTTGGAAGTTTATAGGTTTCCAGGAATGCATCCATTTCTTCTAGATTGCTTAACTTATTGGCATATAGCTGTTGTTAATAATTTCATATGATTGTTTCTATTTCCTTTGTGTTAGTTGTGGTCTCTCCCCTTTCATTCATAATTTTTGTTAATTTCGGTCCTCTCTTTTTTCTTTTGGATTAGTCTGGCCATTGGTTTATCAATCTTATTAATTCTTTCAAAGAACCAGCTTCTAGTTTCGTTGATGTGTTCTACTGCATCTGTAGTTTCTAACTCATTGATCCCTGCTTTAATCTTAATTATTTCCCTTCTTGTGTGTGGAGTAGGCTTAAGAAGATGTGGTCTATATATCCAATGGAGTATTACTCAGCCATCAGAAGGGATGAATACCCAACTTTTGCATCAACATGGATGGGACTGGAGGAGATTATGCTGAGTGAAATAAGTCAAGCAGAGAAAGTCAATTATCATATGGTTTTACTTACTTGTGGAACATATGGAATAACATAGAAGGCATTAGGAGAAGGAAAGGAAAAGTGAAAGGGGATGGATTGGAAGAGGAAATGAGCCTTGAGAGACTGTGGACTCTGAGAAACAAACTGAGGGTTTTAGAGAGGAGGGGGATGGGAGGATGGGTGAGCCTGGTGGTGGGTATTAAGGAGGGCACATATTGCATGGAGCGCTGGGTATTATACGTAAACAATAAATCTTGAAACACTTCATCAAAAACTAATGAAGTGTTGTATGGTGACTAACATAACACAATAAAAAATACTGTATTAGGTAAATGCTTGAGACATCATTCTTGAATTTTTCTGCTTTCAGTTCTTAATTAGCTCACTTAACTGTGTTTAAGTTTATTAAATAATGAGTTAATTTATGGGCCCAGCACACTTCCACTGCACAACTCTGCTAATAATGAGTTGATTTATTAAAAAATACAAGAATATAAGCTAGAGGGTTGCCTGGGTGATTCAGTTGTTAAGTGCCTGCCTTAGGCTCAGGTCATGATCCCAGGGCCCTGGGATCAAGCCCTGCATTGAGCTCCCTGCTCATTGGGAAGCCTGCTTCTCCTTCTCCCACTCGCCCTGCTTGTGTTCCCTCTCTCGCTGTCTCTCTCTCTGTCAAATAAATAAATAAAATCTTTAAAAAAAAAATAATATAAGCTAGAGCTATGAGCTTTGAAGATTTCTGGTTTTGCACATGACCTTATGGAAATTAACTGAAAATACAAATTGATTTAGCAAATGTGAAAAATTGAAAACATGAGATTAAATGTCTTAACCCCATACAGTAATTCTAAATGTTCAAGCAATTTGATGATGCATAGCCATTTCCAGTCATATTTTGAACTTTGCAGATAATCTTTTCATCAGGGAAATGCCTTCTTGGCTCATCAGTTTAATAAACAATTCCAGAAATTCTGGTGCTTTTCCAAACTGCTTTTTCTTTTTGTCACCATTTCTTCTCACACAGAAGTACAATCTCTACTGCCTGGATTCTCTGTAAAATTGAATTGGACTTCAGAGGAAGCCAGCTATTCTCAGGACATATCAGGGGTAACACCCTTCCAGATGATTTTTGAGGCAAGTTTTGTTGTGGTTCTATAAATTACTGATGTCTTAATTCTTATTTTTCTACAAATCCAGTAAAGCCTAGGTCCATCACAGTTCCAAGTTGAAATAAGGCGTTGGTTCCCAGACTTCTCTGTGCAGTTGTTGAAATGCTCGGTAGCTTCCAAAATACTGGTATTTGTGTCCCACTCTAAGAGGCTGTGATTTAACTGTTCTAGGGTGTAGTATTAGTTTGCTCATTTGGCCATTAAAAAAAATTACTATGGATTGGGTGGTTAAAAAATAGAGACTTATTTCCTCATACTTTTGGAGGCTAGAAGTTTAATATTAAAGTGGCTTGTCATTGTTTCCTCACATGGCCTTTCCTCTGTACGTGAAGAGAGAATACTCTCATGTCTTTCTCTTCTATAAGGACACCTGTCTGATCACATTAGGGCTCCATGTTTATGACCTCACTTAACCTTAATTATGTTTTTAAGGCTCTATCTCCAACTCTAGTCACATGGGGGGGCTGGGCTTCAATGTGTGAATTTTGGGAGATACAATTTAGTCGATACTGATGGGGCCTGGGCTTTGGGATATTTTTGAAATCCCAGATGGGAAAAAATCCCAGATGATTCCTAATGTGCAGATAAATTTGAGAGCCACTGAAACAAGCCATTATTTGAATTTGGATCTCCTGAAAAAGAAAATAAAAATGGATTCTCAGTGCAGATGCTATTTGGATACATTTTTATTAAGTTGGCTTAAAGATCTTTATTGATTTATTTGAAGCTCAGATTTATGAGGGTGACTGTTGAGTTCTCCATTCTCTTTAACAAATCTCTGATCCTATCTTTCTTTCCTTTGAGTTTATGGAGTCATAAAGAATTAGGATTTTTTTTTTTTAAGATTTTATTTAGGGGCACCTGGGTGGCTCAGCCAGTTAAGCATCTGCCTTTAGCTCAGTAGAGAGCCTGCTTCTCCCTCTCCCTCTGCTGCTCCTCCTGCTTGTGCCCGCTCTCTGTCAAATAAATAAAATCTTAAAAATAAAAAAGAGAGCGAGGTTTGACAAAGCACAAGCCAGGGTGGGGGGATGCGGGATTGGGCTGAGGGAGAGGGAGAAGTCTCCCCGCTGAACAGGGAGCCCAATGAAGGGCTTGATCCCAGGGGTCTGAGATCAGGACCTGAGCCAAAGGCAGTTACTTAACTGACTGAGCCACTCAGGAGCCCCAGAACTAGAGTACTTTAAACATTCTCCCAAGAAACATTTGGGAAGCCTTTCTTTGTATTTGGACAATTATATGCTCCTTCTCAAAGGAAATGGGTGCAGTATTGCGACAATAGATATCTCTGGCTGTGCCTTATCTTCTTTAGGGGAATGATGGGTAAACAATCTGGAGCAATTAATGGTTAGTCGACTCTGAAACTATTAATTTCAAGTAGCAATAAAAAAAGCTGATTTCAGTGAACCAAGGAAAACAGTTCTAGAAAAGGAGATCATGTGTTTTAACCAGTTTAAACAAACAATAATTTTTATAACTAACATTTATATATATTATTTAAGCCTCCTGACAGTTTTGTGAAGTGGATAGAACAGGGATTATCCCCCCATTTTACAGATGCAAGAACCCTGAGATTCAGAGAATTCAATTGATTTACCCAAGGTCATGCGAAAGTTAAGTGACAGAATTAGAATTTGAACCAAAGTCTTACTCATTTTAATCAGGTCTGTTTAAATATTTATTCACTCATTCAGGAGCCTGTGTTTGCTCAAGTTGGCCTCACTGTGCTAGATGTTGAAGGTACAGAGTCCCAAGACCCATTACTTAATAAAGGAAAAGATAAACAAGCAAACAAATAATTACAAATACAGTGTAATACATATCATATGTATGTATCAAAAGATTTTCCGGGTAGAAGGGATTCAGAGACTTGAAACAATAGGAAGTTGTCTTCAGACTTACGGAGTTTGTCTTATTTTTTTTCCTTATTGCAAAAGCAGTGTTTCCCTCAGGAAAATCAAAGAGAGCATTTAAAACACAGATAATTTGACTTAATCGTGGTAGCCACTGTTAACATCTTGGTGTGCATCTTTTCACGCAAGAGTGAGGCATTTCAGTGTCAGGTTTTTAGAATAGTACAATTCCAAACTAGGCCATGGAAATAGGTAGCTAGAAATGTGTGGATGTCAAGGTTATTGGAGTTGAAGAGCTCAGGAAATTGTGAGACTTAAGTTGTTCCTTAGACAGACCATCAACTTGGATGTGGAAGTCAGCCCAGTTGATGGCAGGTTTGTTTTTTTTTTTAATCTTATTTCTTTATTTGACAGAGAAATCATGAGTAGGGAGAGAGAGGTAGGCAGAAAGAGAGGGGGAAGCAGGCTCGTCGCTGAGCAGAGAGCCCGATGCGGGGCTCAATCCAGGACCCTGAGATCATGACCTGAGCGGAAGGCAGAAGCTCAACCCACTGAGCTACCCCGGCGCCCTTGATGGCAGGCTTCAAATGCTGAGGAAACATGAGCTCAGTGCCTGCAGTCAGCTGGCAATGGATGAAAAGTGGCAAAAAGTAGTCTGACCTCAGAGGAGCAGGAACAAGAGTTCCCTGAAAGCATTTGTTCCATTACATCTCATTGTCTCTGGTACTGTGCAGTTATTTAAAAGATATTTGAAGAGAGTGAGAGGAGAAGGGGGAGATTGTGAACAAATTCATCATATATACCTCAAACGAGAAGAGTCAGGTAGCAAGGTTCAGAGTGGAAGCTAGTGAATGGAGACATCCATGAATAAGCAGTAATAAATGATCCACTGCTCTGGGCATGTGAGGAGAGCCAATCCCAGGGAATACATCATTTAGGAGAGATGCAAGGTCTTGTGTTTATGCTGAGTCAGTCCTGCGTGTTGGGATCCATTTGGCTGGGTAACATGTCCCCTCCAAAAATAATTTGATTTTACAAGATCTTCTTGAAAGCTTTATCCATTTTTATATTATTTCTGCTATAATACTAAGTGATAAAATTGGTAGAGGTACTTGTGTATTTCAAACATATCTTCATGTTTATCTATCTCTATTTCTCTATATACATATTTAACTAGAGACAGGACGAGACAGAAGCACAGATTTACTTTCTTCTAGACAGTCATATAGGGCCTATGGCAACCTGAGTTCAGTTTGAAACTATAAAACAGCTTTGATATTATCTGTGATATAATCAGATTTGTATCTAAAGGTGAAGCCTGGAACATATGATTCAATAATCCTTTCTGCTGCCCAGGGCTGGCAGCATCTATGTTTTCCTAACAACACTTAAGTAAATTCACTGCTTCTGTATGTATGTCAGGCTGGGGTACTGGGTTTCTGACAACCAACTCTAAAAGGCTTTAAAAGACTTTGTAGACATAGACACATATACTTTCTTTTTAAAAAGATTTTATTTATTTATTTGACAGAGAGAGAGAGAGAGAGATCACAAGTAGGCAGAGAGGCAGGCAGAGGGGGAAGCAGGTTCCCTGCAGAGCTGAGAGCCCAATGCAGGGCTCAATCCCAGGACCCTGAGACCATGATCTGAGCTGAAGGCAGAGGCCCAACCCTCTGAGCCACCCAGGAGCCCCCAATACATACATTTTCAGTCCCTCTCAATAAATTATGAGTAGATTATAAAAGGATCTATTTGCTTTATGTTAACTGTCCTCTGCTGACGTGATATTAGGTCACTTTATCTTCTCAGTCTGGATTAGATACCAGTCCTTCTTGTGTATTTCTTTAGCATTTCTTAATATATGTAAATCATAGAACAATTCACACTGTCATATACATTATTTATTTGTCTTTCTCTTCTACTTAACTGTGAACTCTTCAAATTTATAGTTTTATTTACCTCTGTAGGCTCAGGTTACATAATAAACTCCGTTCAGTGTTTTGAGTGGGTAATTCAATAGTTTGCATAAGCATTGCCTGTCAGACTCCATAAAAGTGATGATAGATTACACAATATCTGATTCTGAAAGCTATATGCACAAATAATGAACTTTCTTGGAGAGACAGTATTACATAATGGAATGTGGGCTTTGAAATTAGATCTAGGTTTGAATCCGTTTTGCCACTTAGCTAGCTACGTGTGACCTTGGAAAAATTAAACAGCTTATTTAGTCTCATTATTCTCATAAATAAAATGGGGGATATTTCCTACTTGCATCTAAACTGTTTGGCATGTGGCAGGTGTTCAGTAAGTGGTGGCTCTCATCATTATTAATTGTAGCCCCTCTCTGGTAGCCCCTCAAGGAATTTCCACTTACTTGGTTGCCTTACTGCTAGATTTAATTAGCTCTTTCAGTGATGTACCCTATAATAACCAAGGCTACAGAAGTTTGAAACTCTTCCAAGATGTTTTCTAAGTGCAAAGTACAGAAAATGCTTTGAAGAGCTCATTGCTTTTCTTCTATTTGAACATCTTATAATAAAGTTGGTTTTTTTTAAAGTAGGCTCCTCACCCAGTGTGGACCCCAACACAGGGCTTGAATTCACAACTCTGAGATCAAGACCTGAGCTGAGATGAAGAGTCAGACATTTAACCGACTGAGCCACCAAGGCACCTCTCTAGTAAAAAAATTTTTTTTAAGATTTTATTTATTTATTTGACAGACAGAGATCACAAGTAGGCAGAGAGGCAGGCAGAGAGAGGGAGGGGGAAGCAGGCTCCCTGCCGAGCAGAGAGCCTGACACGGGGCTTGATCCCAGGACCCTGGGATCATGACCTGAGCCGAAGGCAGACTTTGACCCACTGAGCCACCCAGGCGCCCCTGTAGTAAAATTTTTTAAATGAAGGATGTGACTATGATGTGTATGCTGCAGTTACTGTTTAATCACTACTGTTTATATGCAGGAATAATCCTAGATCTGTTTCCAGAATTTTCTAATAATTCCCATCTACTTTTCTGATGATTTTTTGTAATGATTCTATAATAATCTTTCTAATTTTCCCCACTCACTGCATACTTCTTGTTCTCATTTTCAATGTATTTACAAAAAGTATTATAGTAATTTGTTCTTTCTGTTTCTTCATCATTATGTTATATGTTGAGGTCCAGGACCATTTTTTTTCTTTAATCTGTACTTACTACATGGCTCTGTATTCTCTGATCCACCAATAAGAACTTACTGATTTTTTACTCTATTTCTTCTCATTTTCCTACACTCTCCATTTTCTAAAGACTCCTTCTAACTTTGGGTTTAAGGACACTGTATTAAATAGAGTGAATCCTTATAGGAAAGTGGTTAATTCTAAAGCTTTGGAGGCAGATTCGGTAACCTTGAGAAAATTATTTGACCTCTTTGAGACTCATTGTTTTTTCATCCATAAAATGTGGGTTATATGTAACTATCAGGGCTTTTGTGAGGGGTAAGTGAGGTAATATAAGTAAGATACTTTAGCTCCATTCCTGGAATGGAGAAAGCCCTCGTTAAATTGTAAATTTTATTATATTTATAGGGAGGTATCTGCGTATATTGAAAAGAGTATGGACAATTGGTAATAGACTTGGGGTCAAATTCTGGCTCTATCACTGAAAAGCTGGCAAGTTGCTTAACTTCTCTAGGTCTCTCTCTCTTTTTTTTTTTTTTTAAGATTTTATTTATTTATTTGACAGACAGAGATCACAAGCAGGCAGAGAGACAGGCAGAGAGAGGAAGGGAAGCAAGCTCCCTGCTGAGCAGAGAGCCCAATGCGGGGCTTGATCCCAGGATGCTGGGATCATGACCTGAGCTGAAGGCAGAGGCTTTAACCCACTGAGCCACCCAGGTGCCCCTAGGTCTCATTAAAAAAAAAAAAAAATCTAGGGACACCTGGGTGGCTCAGTCGTTAAGCATCTGCCTTCTGCTCAGGTCATGGTCTCAGGGTCCTGGGATAGAGTACCACATCGAGCTCCCTGTTCAGCAAGGAGACTGCTTCTCCCTCTCCCATTCCCCCTGCTTGTGTTCCCTCTCTCACTGTCTCTGTGTCAAATAAATAAATAAAATCTTAAAAAAAAAGTCTACTGGGGTGCCTGGGTGGCTCAGTGGGTTAAGCCTCTGCCTTCAGCTCAGGCCATGGTCTCAGGGTCCTGGGATTGAGTCCTGCATTGGGCTCCCTGCTCAGCAGGGAACCTGCTTCTCCCTCTCCCTCTGCCTGCCACTCTGCCTGCTTGTGCTCTCTCTGTCTGTCAAATAAATAAATGAACTCTTAAAAAAAAACCTCTAAAGAAAGGATAGTAGTACCTGCCTCGAGGATTTTTGTGAGGTAATATAGGTAGAACACCTGCACAATGCTTGCTACATAGTAGGCATTCCACAAGTGATATCTACTTTTGTTGCCATGTATAATATATAACTTAAAGATTATTACTTGATCCTTACAACAGTTCTGTAAGGTGGAATTGGGCAATTTTTTTTTTTAAAGATTATTTATTTACTTTAGAGAGAGAAAGCACAACCGATGGGCAGACACAGAGGGAAAGGGAGGAGCGGACTCCCTACTGATCAGGGAGCCCAAAGTGGGGCTCCATCCCAGGACCCTGAGATCATAACCTGAGCTGAAGGCAGATGCTTAACCAACTACTTAACCAAACCACCCAGATGCCCCTAGAATGGATGACTTTTATCCTTGTTTTACAGATTAGTAAATAAAATTCAGAGCAATTAAGAACTAGTACTAGAACTCGTCTTCTGACTTGTGAACTTTTTGCTTTACAGCTTTTCCTAAAAAAAAAAAATAAATAAATGAGTAGATAAATGAATTGATGCTGAAAAATAGTTCCTTTTAGTGTCTGCTCCTTTCACTACATTCTTTTTTTTTTTTTTTTTTTTTAAGATAGAGATCACAAGTAGGCAGAGAGGCAGGCAGAAAGAGGCGGGGAGAAGCAGGCTTTCCACTGAGAAGAGAGCCCAAGGCGGGGCTTTATCCCAGGACCCTGAGATCATGACCTGAGCTGAAGGCAGAGGCTTTAACCCACTGAGCCACCCAGGCACCCCCTTTCACTACATTCTTTTTTTTTTTTTTTTAAGATTTTATTTATTTATTTGTCGGAGAGAGTGAGCACAGGCAGACAGAGAGGCAGGCAGAGGCAGAGGGAGAAGCAGGCTCCCTGCTGAGCAAAGAGCCCGATGTGGGACTTGATCCCAGGACCCTGGGATCACGACCTGAGCCGAAGGCAGCCGCTTAACCAACTGAGCCACCCAGGCGTCCCTCACTACATTCTTAATACAGATCAATTCACATCAGGATGGTAGAGCTAAGGTAGAGTTACTTTTCTTAGTTCCAGTCTGAATTACTTTTAAATTTGTTCCAAAAGGTGGTTTTGAAATTGTGTCTCCAGAAGTCCCATGAAATAGTTTAGCCCAAGAAATGATAGCTATTAGATTGCCTTTTATGTCCAGTTCTTAGATCCAAAGGTGTTTCCCCTTGGATATCTGAAAAGCTTTCTTAGGGGTAAGTTACCTTCATAGGAAGAAATACCTCTATTCATTTATTTAAAGATTTATTTATTCAAAGCTTTATTTATTTATTTTAGAGAGGCAGGGAGGGGCAGAGAGAGAGGGAAAGAGAATCTTTTTTTTTTTAAATATTTTATTTATTTATTTGACAGAGATCAGAAGTAGGCAGAGAAGCAGGCAGAGAGCGAGGAGGAAGCAGGCTCTCCGTGGAGCAGAGAGCCCGATGCGGGGCTCGATCCCAGTACTCTGGGACCATGACCTGAGCTGAAGGCAGAGGCTTTAACCCACTGAGCCACGCAGGCGCCCTGGGAAAGAGAATCTTAAGTGGACTCCACGCAGAGCCCGATGTGGGGCTCGATCTAACCACCCCGAGATCATGACCTGAGCTGAAACGAAAAGTCAAATGCTCAAACGACTATACCATCCAGATGCCCCAAGAAATACCATAATTTAATTTATTTGTGCTCCTGGGTTTGTGTATGTGTGGTGGATGTTTTTGTTGTGTTGTTGCAGGTTGAAGAAAAGCCCAGAACTCTGATGACAGATAGTCTGGTGATAAAGAATTTTTTACATAAAATTGTCATGGTACACCCTAAGGTAAGCTGTTCTTTGGCACAGTGATGCTTCTCTTGTCATCTTTAGGAGACCTCTACTCTGTAGGAGATGAAATGATATGGTTGGTCCACTTTCTTTCCATGATAATGATTACAACTTTTATTATTGAATTGATTTGATTTCTTTGTCCCTAACACAGTGTTGATGTTGGTCATGTGACATAGCTGAGAGCCCTTGGATATAGAGCTTTCCTTGTGTTCTTGTTTTTACTTCCTTACTGTTTTACTCTATCAGTTTAGATTCATTTTTTTCCCTCCTCTGTGCTTCATTTTTCTATTAAATCTGGATAATGAACCTGGCTGACCATCTTCTTTTCCCAAGTGACCAGAAGAGCAAATCAGGAAATTCTGATAAAGTACTTCAGACTTTGGAGAGCTATAATTTTTTTTAAAGATTTTATTTATTTATTTGACAGGCAGAGATGACAATAGGCAGAGAGGCAGGCAGAGAGAGAGGTGGAAGCAGGCTCCCCGCTGAGCAGAGAGTCAGATGCAGGGCTCAATTCCAGGACCCCGGGATCATGACCTGAGCTGAAAGCAGAGGCTTAACCCACTGAGCCACCCAGGTGCCCCGAGAGCTGTATTTTTTATTATTAGCTATAATTAGGTATGTTTATAGGGATGCACACCATTAAGTATGCTTTTTAACTTCTTTTCTTCTCTTGCTAGCTTTCTACTTTTTCTGTCTTCAGCAGGGTTCAGTGCTTATTATGCCAGTCACCATTCTGAGTGCTTTCCACACACTCACTCACTCACCCCATGCAGCAGCCCTTGTGAAGTAGGTTTTATCAGCATCATTCCCATTTTATAGCTGTGGAAACTATGGTAGAGAGGTTAAGTAACTTGCAGAGCTGGGATTTGAATTCAGGCAGTCTGGCTCTAGAGTTCTTGATTACCCGTTATGTTACACAGAAAGAAAAATGTAGGTCAAAGGTAGGAAATAGAACAGTGAAGTGAATTGGAGGGAGGACAAAAGTCAGAGAGGGGCAGGGGAAGAAAAAGCAAAGGAAAAAGCATGGAATGTTCTATGTACAAAAACAGTGGAAAGAATAGAGAGAAAAATTGATAGTTCCTTTAAGGCGGAGAAGAGATAACATTGGGAGAAGAGCAGAGAACAAAGGGTAGATTCGATAGGTTCAAAGTGGGTTCATTCTTGTGATAATCTGTGGCCACTTGGAATTGAAGTCTAGGACTCAATTTATTTAAGATGCAGACTTTGAGCACAGATAAATGGTAATTGTATTAATTATATTATGTTCAGGGAAAGGACAAGTAAAACAAAGTGGATATAAAGAATATCTTCCCCTTTGGGAATTAAGTATGAAAGTTTTTAATCTCTGTCCTGGTTCGTGTTAAATCTCATACTACATTTACTTTGCAGATTAAATTTAATTTCAGTGTAAAGGTGGATGGAGTCCTTTCTGTGGAAGTCTTTGGGTAAGTCCTTAAATCCATGGCTTAAGTTTATGCTGTGGATTTATAGTTTTTCTCAGTCCTTATTGTACTGTTTCTAGTAGCTTCACAATTTGACTTTTTTTTTTTTTTAAGATTTGTTTATTTTAGAGAGAAAGAATGCACCTATGCACCTATGTGTGGGAGGGAGGGGCAGAGGGTAAGAGAAACCCAAGTAGACTCCATGCTGAGCGCAGAGCCTGATGTGCGGCTCCAGGAAAGCCTTGATCTCATGACCATGAGATCATGACCTGAGCTGAAATCAAGAGTTGGATGCTCAACCAGCTATATCACCCACATAGGTGCCCCACAGTTTGACTTCTTGACCCAAACTCACCCTGAAACTAATTTTCTGAGAGCCCCACATTTTCTTATTCTGTTAGATTTTATTTTTTTTTCACATTGAATAAATTTCTTTTCCCATGTTAGCTTTTAATGAGCAAGTAGATTCATCTAAACATTTCATTTCTTTTCCTCTCCCTTGAGTGGGTGATCTTAAAAATTGCCATTTCCCCTTGGTTAATCGGTTATTGAATTCTAGTAACCTTTGGGGGTGATGGGAGTCATGGGCCAGAATTTGTAACAGGTAAAGATTGGTTTTAGAATCTCTGAAATATGGCTTAGTTTTTCTTTGCTTTGCAGGACAAAGAATGAACCCACTTTGAACCTGTCGAATGGAATTGCTCTTGTTATAAACTATCAGCATTATGTGAGGTGAAGGGTAAAAGCACTGTGGTCCCTCTCCACTTTTTAATCTCCTGTTATGAGTATGAATGTGGGTAGAAATTGAAAGTAGCCTCACTTGTCATTTCTTAGTGCCAGGTATCAGATTCTCTGTCAGAAGAGTGGAAGTAAAATTTTGAAACTATTTGTATTGAAAACATTTATTATTTCTGGTTTCTTTTTTTTTTTTTAAAGATTTATTTATTTATTTATTTGACAGAGAGGCAGGCAGAGAGGAAGCAGGCTCCCCGCTGAGCAGAGAGCCCAGACGCTGGGCTTGATCCCAGGAACCTGGGATCATGACCCAAGCTGAAGGCAGAGGCTTTAACCCATTGACCACCCAGGCGCCCCTATTTCTGGTTTCTTGAATATACTCTAATTGACCCAAGGATATGTCCCTTCTCTTTCCCATCTGTAAATGAAACCAAACAAACCCTGCTAATTTCATTCTTATTTACATATGAGAAGAGAGGAATGACTTTAGATCGTTACCTGAACTCTTAGAGAGAAAGATAGTATGAATAGAAAGGAATTTTTTGTATGTTATTATTTGTGCATCAGCATTTTGCATATGTTTGGAAATCCTCTTTCTCTCTACCTCCACCTCCTTCAAACTACAAAAAAAAAAAAAAAGAAAAAAAAAATCCATGGAGAAGCTGGTAAATAAATGGAATAGAACCCTCTGTCTTGCCTTCCTGTGCTGTCCATTTACCACAGAATCCAAAGTGAATGTGCATTATAGCAAGAAAAAGACTAATTTTTTAAAAATATTTTATTTATTTATTTGACAGACAGAGATCACAAGTAGGCAGAGAGGCAGGCAGAGAGAGAGGAAGGGAAGCAGGCTCCCCGCCGAGCAGAGAGCCCAATGTGGGGCACATCCCAGGACCCTGGGATCACAACCTGAGCCGAAGGCAGAGGCTTTAATCCACTGAGCCACCCAGGCGCCCCAAGACTAATTTATTATTAAGATCAACTCATTTATTCTTTATTCAGTAGTTTTCAACTCCATTATTGTATGCCTTGAATCATCACTGTTAGTCATAGGATCTTAAGGCTTGAAGAGACTCCTCGTGGCTTTTTAGTTTCACTCTTAATCAGAATTACAATTCAGATCAGATTTTTTTAATTCTTTAATATGTGCAGGAAACAAAACCCCCAACCTTAACTTTCTTTTGTAGTCCTCCACTATCATACAATCTTTACAGGTAGACAGCTCATTAACACAGATTTGCTGAAAAAGTTTAAGCCTCTGAGCCAGTGTTTGTGGACATATCTTCCTGAATGACCTCATCAGTTTAAAGAGAGAGGAAAGTCTTTGTTGGGCGTGGAGCCTACTTTATTTATTTATTTATGTTTAAAGATTTTATTTTAGGTAATCTCTATACCCAGTGTGGGGCTCAAACTCACAACCCCAAGATTAAGAGTTGCACACTCTACCAACTGAGCCAGACAGGCACCCAATCGTAGAGCCTACTTTAAAAAAAAAAAAATCTTAAGAACCAAAAAAGCTAAATTTGTCTTACCTGTTTTTTCACAGTAAACCAAAATTTGCTACAGCTGAATTACTCTGCAGCAGAATCCATCCTGTCCTAGGACATCCAGTAATGCTTTTCATCCCTGATGACATGGCTGGCATGGGCTTGCTGGGAGAGCTGATACTGACTCCAGCTGCTGCTCTGTGTCCCTGCCCAAAGGTCTTTCCCAACCAGCTGAATAGGATTTCTTCGGTTTCCATATCCTTTTGATGACAGAGTCCATTAAAATCTTCAAATTCATTGTCTTGAAAAATGAATTTTTTAAAGATTTTATTTATTATAGAGAGCAAGAGAGACAGTGAGTGGGGGTAGGAGCAGAGCAAGAAGGACAAGCGGACTCTGAGCTGAGCATAGAGCCCAATGCGGTACTCAATGCCATGACCCTGAGCTCATGACCTGCACTGAAATCAAGAGTTGGGCACTTAATTGACTAGGCCACCCAAGCACCCTGAAAAAAATGAATTTTTATATCTCAATTCTAAAAAAAAACCTTGGCATATAAACTCTGTGCCTAGAAGCCAGTATGATTTGTATAAAAATAAAAATCCAGTATGAATGCCAAGCTTGAGAATTTTTCCAAAAAACTGAAAACTATAAAATGTGACACATGTGCCACATGCTTGTCATGTAATTTAGTATGAATGAAGCATGAAATGAATGGTGCAAGCAGGAGACATGAGGCTGGGAAAGTAGCTGGAGTTGAACATGGCTCTTGTGTGTCACACTAAGGAGCGTAAACTTCATTGTCTTTATAGTGGGAAACCATTGGATGTTTTAGGAGTCTCAGGCAGCATTATGCAGTGGGGTAGGAGAGAGAAGTCAGTAATCACTATGTAAATTCATAAGTGACCTCAGCAAGAGATAATGCTCGCCTCAGTTAAAAGTGTGAGGAGCATGGAAAAGAGAAACTTATCATTGGAAGTAATCAACATAATGAGGCAACCAATTCATTGTTAGGGTAGGGAGAGATTAGGGGCAGGGGATGGCCAAAGTTGATGTCCAGATTTCTACATCCAGAAGAGGCAAATCTATAAAGACAGAAAGTGGATGGAGAGGGATTTTTTAGGAGGTGATAAAAATGGTCTAAAATTGATGGTGGTGATGGTTGCACAATTTTTTAAATATACTACGACCTATTTAACTGTGCACTTCAAATGGGTAAATTGTATGTTATGTGTTATCTTTAAAACTCAGTAAGCTGTTTAAAAACATTTCCATAGATGGCTGATAGAATAATGATACTGTCAATTAGAAACAAATCATAAATGGCAGATTTGGAAGGTAAAGAAGATTAGCTGAGGTTTAAACACGTTTATGGTTCCTGCAGGATGTCCCTTGAAAATGGCAAGCAGCTACATAGAAATTTTGGTCTGGAAATTGGAAGTGATCAGATTTAGAGATATATTTTTGAGCGTCAACATTTGCCCCATGGATTTAGTGTAGCATAGTGCTGTGGTTAGAGCATGGCACAAGAGTGTAAGTGCTGGATTCACCACTAATTGGCTGTGACTTTATGCAGCTTATTTAACAGCCTAAGCTTTTATTTCATCAGCTTTAAAACAGAGATAATACTACTTGGTTGATTTATTTATTTCCCCTTGCAAAGGTTTTGTTGTTGTTATAGTTACCCTTTGTGATTTGTTTGTTTTAGGACTGATTATATAGTAATCTATGTGAGGCTCCTAGCATACTGCCTGACATTTAATAAGTGTTCAATAAATATTAGGTATTATTGTTATATGACTGAAGCTATATGAGTAAATGTAGTTATATATAGTAGAGTGTAAAGAATAAGAACAGAAGAAGGCGAAGGTCATAGAATAAATGTCAGCTGAAAATATCATTAGGGAGGAGGAAGGAGCGGGATGGTGATAAAGATTATGCATGGACTCTTGGATTTTAAAAACCTTAATATCTAGGTCATATAGAGTATAAAGTAAAATATAAAAACCTCTTCTTCCTCCCCATCCCATTCCCCAGAGGGAATAAGGCACATTTTCTATCTTCTTGAACTTTACATTTAGTGGGACATTTTATTTATTTGAAAGAGAAAGAATGAGAGAGAGCACAAGAAGGGGGAGGGTCAGAGGGAGAAGCAGACTCCCCACTGAGCAGGGAGCCAGATGTGGGACTTGATCCTGAGATCCAGGATCATGACCTGAGCCAAAGGCAGTCGCTTAACTGACTGAGCCACCCAGGCGCCCCTTAGTGGGACATTTTAATAAATAGATGTCAGGTAGTGATAACTACAGTAAAGATAAAATAAAGTAGGTAAAGAGATAATTATAGGGAAGTTACTTAAATATTATAGCCAAAGGAGACTCTAGGGAGGTGATGTTTTTGTGAAGAGAAAGAGAGCTAACAGAAAACTCTGGTAGGATTTTAGTTTCTGAAAATGGCAAACTAGGTAATTTAGACCCACCCTCCCATTGAGGGCAAATGTTGTGTGAAATATTAAAACATCATAAAAGAATCTAAGAGCCAGTGAGTAGGGAGAAATTTCTAGGCCAACATAGGAGAAAACAGGAATCACAGAAAGCTTGAGCCCAACATTGGGGGCTGCTTTTGCCCTAAGGTCATTTGCAAATTAAAGCCAGCAGCCTAGAGGCTAGGACGTACTTCTAAATTGATGTAGGACAAAAAAGCCAAAGAGTTTAGGGCTGCTGAGCTGGGGTGCTGTTAAAAGTTCCTCTTGTTTTGGGCAGGGATAACTAAGGTTACACTTTATGGAGTAAGGTGAACCTGAAATAAACCACCCTTCACATGAGCTCATATATTTTTTGGGTCATCTGGGAAGTCTAGAAAATCTTAAGCTTTCAGAATGGATTAAGATGATTCTAGATTTCTAATTCTCCCAGGTGCCCTGTAGAAGCAAACAAAAATTCTTTCTAGGTAGATAGATGACCACATCTATGCTTCAAATTATATAACAGATGCTTTCTCAAAATGTCCAGCTCATGTGCACATTTCTGTCTTTCTCTCTGTCATACACACACACCCCCACACCTAGGTACAAGAGTGCACAAGGTAACATGAACAAAAGCTAGCAAAAACAGAAGCAACAGAAGCACCCACTGGGACTCCAGATATGGGTAATATCAGACATTGACTTTAAAAATAAAAAATTGTGTTTACTATGCTTATGAAATTGAAAGCCAAGCTTAAAAATCTTGCCAGGGAGGGGCACCTGGGTGGTTCAGTGGGTTAAGCCGCTGCTTTCAGCTCAGGTCATGATCTCAGGGTCCTGGGATCGAGTCCCACATCAGGCTCTCTGCTCCGCAGGGAGCCTGTTTCCTCCCCTCTCTCTCTGCTTGCCTCTCTGTCCACTTGTGATCTCTCTCTGTCAAATAAATAAAATCTTAAAAAAAAAAAAAACTTGCCAGGGAACTGTAAACTATAAAATGTGACAAAATTTTTAAAAGAACCAAACATAAATTGTAGAATCAAAAAAGACAATGACCAATATTGAAATTAAATAGGTTTAACAACAGATTAGATATAGCATAAGTGAATTTGTAAAGTAAAAGATGAGGATAGCAAAAACTAGTAAAACAAAGTAAAGAGAGACAAAATTATGGAAAATACAGAAGAGAAGTTAACAGGTGAGAGGAAACAGTGAGACCATTTAATGTACATTTAATTTCCATTCCAAAGGGGAAGAGAGAAAATGGGGCAGAAACAGTCATTAAAGAACTAATGGCGGAAGTAACTAAAACAGATTTTAGAGCTCAATAATCAAGCAGGATAAATAAAAAGATATATATACCTGTAGAAAATCAAAAACAAGAAGAAAAATCAGCTAAGAAAGATGGATTTTCTTCAAAAGAGAAACAAATTGCAGCTGACTTCCCCATTCCAACAGGATGTAGTAGTATAATAGTGTTAATGTCCTGAAACTAAAAAATCAAGCTGGAATCCCAGAGCCTGTAAAAGTATTTCTCAAGATAAAAGATAATGAACTTACCCATATAGATTAATGTCATAATTCATACAGTAAAAAGATTAGTTCAGCTGACTTTAGAACATACTGTTTTGATGTACATTCTTGGTGGGATATACTCTAAGAATGAAGTGAACTGTAAAGCACTCTTGAAATTCATTTAGTGACCTTGATTCTTAGTAATAACATTGGTATTACACTGAAATTATTATATACTTACTTATTATAAAGCAAGTTATTACATTAACATTGTTGGGAACCAAAATTTGTAGCATAAGATAACAGATACAGGAGTATAAATTCAAAAAAATATTTTTATTTTGAAATAAAAAAATTTTTAAGTAATTTTAAAGTGGAATTGAAGATACCAGTGTGTACCCACAAGTTTTCTGACCTTTGAAATTATATATTTCTTAGCTTTGTCTGCTAAATAAACAAAAAACAAACAAGTGTAGGAACAATGCGCACTCCCTAGTACCTAGAATGTGTTCTCTAAATGTCATTGCTCACTAAAAAGGAGGAATGACTGATTCCAGGTCTAAAGTAGAAATGTACAAGATAAGGGGTGCCTGGGTGGCTCAATCAGTTAAGCATCTGTCTTCAGCTCCGGTCATGATCCTAGGGTCCTGGGATTGAGTCCCACATGGGGCTCTCTGCCGAGTGGGGAGTCTGCTTCTCTCCCCGCCTCTTCCCTTCTCATTCCACTGTCTCCCTCCTCCGCCACCCCTATGCATGCTCTCTCTCAAATAAATAAATAAAATCTTTAAAAAAAATAAATCTACAAGATGAGCCTGGGCATCTTACGTTAATCTGGAAAGCAAAGAAACTATCAAAGTCCATGAGATTATGTCAATTTCAGAAACTTCCAGCCAAGAACAAATAACAGGGACTGGATCCAACTTCCTACCATGAACAAATTAAAAAATGGACAAGTTATATTAACAGTAGATAGTATAGGACAGTGGGTCTAGAGAGAGGAGATAGGAACAAACCCTGTGTTGTACTACCTAGAGAGAACTTCATAGGGAGGTTATACCCAACTAGAGTACAGTGATCTCTCTGAGTTGAGAAGACAAAGTTCAGAGCTTAGGGAGGTTCAGAGAGCTAGAACTTATAGAGTACCAAAGAGGAGATGAATATACAGAGAGAGCTCGAGACAGAGGAGAATTCCTGGAGTACACACAGACCTGGGAATGGTTTCTGTTCCTACGAGGCAGGATGGAAAACCTCATATTTCATAAAGTATCAGTTGGAGTCCTAAGAAGGTTTTGCCTGAATATAGTGGAGGAGTTAGCCCTAGCCCTAGCTTCCCTGGTCCCACCTAACAAAGCTTGAAAGTGAGATCCAAAAGGCTCAAACTATTCCTAAGTAACTTTATAGTGTTTGAGAAAAAAAGTTCAAGAATATTTACAGGAATACAAAAATGTCCTGCATTTGACCAGATAAACTTCATAATGCTGGGCATCCAATAAAAAAATTACTTGGCATGCAAACAAACAGGAAAATAGGACCCATAATGAAAGAAACAAAACTGGTCAATGAGAACTGCCCAGAAATGACATAGGTAATAGGATTGTAAACAGGGACATTCAGACAGGTATAACTGTATCCATATATTCAAGGTGTGAGAGGAAAATATTGAACATCTTAAGAGACAAAAGCTATAAAAAGCACTCAAATTGAACAACCAGACATAGAAATTACAACTTTTAGGATGAAAATACACTGGATGAGATCAGTGACAGATGTACACATTGCAGAGGAAAATATTAGTGAGCTTGAAGACATGGCAATAGAAACTAAAATGAAACCCAAAAAAGACTAAAAAAGTGAACAAAGCTTCAGTGAACTGTGGGATAACTTCAAGTGGCCTAATTTAGAGACATGTAATTGGATTCCTGCAGGGAGGGAGGGCAGATAAAATATTTGAGGAAATAATGTTCCCCAAATTTCTAAATTTGATGAAAAGTATAAATCTACAAATGCAAGAAGATCAACAAACTTTAAACATAAGAAACTTGAATAAAATTATATCAAGATACATCATAATCAAATTGGTTAAAGCCAATAATAAAGAAAAAAAACTTTAAAAGAGGCTAAGGTAAAAAGACATATATAACATACTGGGGAACCAAGATGAGAATTAAGAATTCTCCTTGGAAACTAAGCTAGGAGAAAGTGAAGCAACATCTTTATTTTATTTTTTATTCTTTTTAAGAGAGAGCACATGAGCGGGGGGTGGAGGGGCAGAGGGAGAGAGAGAATCTTTTTGTTTTTTTAAAGATTTTATTTATTTACTTGAGAGAGAATGAGTTAGAGCATGAGAGGGGAGAGGGTCAGAGGGAGAAGCAGACTCCCCACTGAGCAGGCACACCCCCCCCCACTGATGCGGGACTCGATCCCAGAACTCAGATATGAGCTGAAAGTAGTTGCTTAACCTGAACCACCCAGGCGCCGCGCCCCCTCAACTTTTAAAGATTTATTTATTTTAGAGAATGTGGGAGGGGCAGGAAAAGAGAGAGACTCTCCAGCAGACTCTCCACTGAGTACAGAAACCAACACAGGGCTCAGTCTCAGGACCCTGAGATCATGACCTGAGCTGAAACCAAGAGTCAGACGCTCAACCCAATTCACCACCCAGCGTCCTGGAGAGGGAGAGAGAGAATCTTTTTTTTTAAAATAACATTTCTTCTTCTTTTTATTTTTTTTTAAAGTATTTTTATTTATTTATTTATTTGACAGAGAAAGAGAGAGAGAAAGAGATCACAAGTAGGTGGAGAGGCAGACAGAGAAAGGAGGAAGCAGATTCCCCACCAAGCAGAGAGCCCAATGCGGGGCTTGATTCCAGGACCCCAGGATTGTAACCTGAGCTGAAAGCAGAGGCTTTAACCCACTGAGCCACCCAGGTGCCCCGGGAGAGAGAGAATCTTAAGCAGGCTGAACACTTAGCATGGAGCCCAAGGTGGGCCTTGATCTCACGACCCTGAGAACATGACCTGAGCCAAAATCAAGAGTCAGACACTTAATCAACTGAGCCACACAGGTGCCACTGAAGCAACATTTTTAAAATAGTAAAAACAAAAACTTAACCTGGATTCTATACCAAAAGCAAATATTTTCAAAAACAAAGGCAAAATAAAGAATTTTTCAGATGTACAAAAGATTTCAATCACCAGCAGATCTATATTGTAAGAAATGTTAAAGGAAATGCTTCAGACAGAAGATGGAATTCTGGATCTACACAAATAAAGAGAAGCACTGGAGACCATAACTATGTGAATAGATATAAAAGATTTTTGCCATATTTTAAAAAATCTCTTTAAAAGACAGTGACTTTAAAAATTTTTTTTTTATTTTTATTTTTTAAAGATTTTATTTATTTGTTTGACAGAGAGATCACAAGTAGGCAGAGAGGCAGGCAGAGAGAGAGGGGGAAGCAGGCTCCCCGGCCAGCAGAGAGCCTGATATGGGGCTCGATTCCAAGACCCTGAGATCGTGACCTGGGCCCAAGGCAGAGGCTTAACCCACTGAGCCACCCAGGTGCCCTCATAGCCATCGGTATATAAGATTTATATGCTATGTCACAGTAAAATGAGTGACAATAGTACGAAGAACAAGAGGGGAAAAATGGAAGTATTTTTGCAGGATTCTTATACTTTATGTGTGTTAACTGTTATAATATCACTTAAAAGTAGGTGGTGATAAAGTTGTATACTATAAAGCCTAAAGCAATCCCTAAGTTATTACAACAAAAGAATTAAAACGAATAAGTAAAAAAGGAGGTTAAAAATGGAATTACAAAAAACACCGAGTCCCAAATAGAATCCAAAAATAGAAAAGAGGGAAATACAAGAAACAAATGCAAAACACATAATAAGATGGTAGATTTAAACCCAACCATAACAGTACTTACAGTAAATGTAAATGGTTTCAACAACCCAATGAAAAGATAGTCACACAATTTTGACTCTTCAGACACTCCACTCTTACTGAGTTCGCAGTACCTCAAAGCTCCCCTGGCTCTAAACAGTGAATGTGTCGGCCTCAGCTCCTGTGTAAATGTCTTGGATTTGTGACAGCGACTTCATTTAGGGGCGCTGTCTTGCCTTGTTCTGCTGGAACTTTTCATTGTGCCTATGGGGGAGGATTTTAATCTTCACACTTAATTCTTCATGTGTACCCTGTTAAAAAGAGGATGAAAACAAAAAAAGATAAAGGAAAATATATTTCTGGTTTATTTAGCTTTGGTTTAGGGGACAAAAAGGGTTAAGTATTAGTTCTTAACTGAAGAATTTTGCCCTCATGGGACATTTGGGAATGTCTGGGGAATTTTTGACTGTCATGACTCAGGAGCAGCTTGCTACTGGCATCTAGTTGGCAGAGGCCAGGGATACTGCTAAACATCCTGCAGTTCACAGGACAGCCCCTACAACAATTATCTGACTTAAAGTGCCAGTAGTGCTAAGGTGGAGAGGGTGAGGGCAGGAGCAAAATCAAGAGAAGGAAACCATTTCAGAGGTCCTGGCCCCCTTGGTCTTGGTTAGAGAATAGGGTTAGAGATGGTAAGGAATTTCCTTCTTAATCTGAATATACTCAGATACTTACTGAAAGATATTTCTTTGTATATACTTCTATTCTAGTATGTATCACACCATATTTTACTGATTTTTACCTGTATCTCCAGTACTATAAATATGATAACTCAAAGGTAGGTATTAAATCTGGATATTCATCTTTGTATCCTCTGAATTTAATATGGTGTTTAGCTTGTAGTACCACTCAAACCTACGACGGAATAAGTAGGATGAATATATAAACTAATTGTCCCAATACTATACCTGTAGCACACACTTATTAAACCCGGAATAAATTTCTAGGGATTCTAGTGGACCTTCTCTAGTGCCTCACACCTCTATTCAATGTGGAAAGGAATATGTAATCATTTAGCACCCTAGTTTATTTCTGGGAGTGTGAACCAGGTCAGTGTTATGTTTGTTTTATGCAAATGAATACATAGTCATAAAAAACTAAAATCTAGTAGTTTTCTTTAGCAACTATACATATTTCTATATGGACCATCAGGTCTGCCTCTGATATTGCCAGGTCAGGAGCAGCCAACTACTACTGTCTTCAAAGATACCTCTTATTTCATTGATTGGAAGAAATACCACTTGTGTATGGTGCCCAGTTTGGATCTCAATTTGGATAGAGGTATATCTCCCTCTCTTTGCACAGGAATAAAGAAACCTGGAGGATATTAGAAAAATGCAAGGAAATATAAATAGCAGGTGTACATGAAAAATAGGAGACAGTGATCTGATGGTTTATGTTGGGGGCTGCTGGTGAGGGTCTAAGTTTGGGAATCTATATGAAGTGTGGCTAAGAGGTCAATAGTCAAAGATGCATTAGAGCCTAACTGTTTTGGTATTACCTGTTAATGCTGGTTTTCCTCTCATTTCTTCTACTGCCTCCTCTCTTCCTGGTCCTCTTGAGATAGTAGGCCTCCATCTTGTAATGACTTGTTCAGAGGGTTTCTGTCATACCTTAATCTGTCAACTCTGGGGTTTTAGAAAGGTCAGTAACATCACTGAACTATTGTGGAAGAGAAATATTTTCTAGTGAAATGAGAAAATGCACATAAAATTACTTATAAAAAATTAGAACACCATATAAATTCAAAGCAGGAGTATAAACCACACAGTAATCAGCTTAGGAAGCTGGCTGTAGTATTCATATAGATCCTAACCACATTAACTTGGGGTGAATCACACCGAAAGTTGGACACTTAATAACTGGACCAAAAAACAAAACTGGAAAGTAGGGATATGCAACCAGGAGGTGATATCTAGGAGGTTTACAGACTTGAGCTTGACTAGTTTGCTATAATCCTCTGAAATTTAGAAGGTAGTCTGGTAAACTGGATGCTGAGGAAGGTGATCAGTGGGGAAGAGGCATTCTAGAACTGTGCCTGGAATGAGAAGACTGAAGCCTCCTGGGGTGAAGTATCTCAGGGGAAATGATAGAATCTTCTCTAGGAAGTAAGCCTCAGAGTAAGGATTTTTTTCTTGAGTAGGTAGTTGTTCCAGAGGGTGCAGTGAAAGGAGGGTGTCTTTGAATAGGGTCTGTGGAGGTGAGTGGTTTTGTGAAGAAAGAATGCCTGGTCTTAACAGGTGGGATGTCATGCGAATAAATTTTTGAGTCTCTAGGGCTCTCCATATCTCCCTTTTCTCTTTCAATTTTTATTTTCATGCTTTGTTGGTTTCCTTCATTTTTTGCCAATTCACAGTGCCTGAACTTGCTCAGTTTACTTTGGAAATGAGTAATGTAGAAAATGTCCCCTCATCTCCTTTCCTCACTCATTACTGTAAAGGACAGAACCAGAATCCACATGGAGGTACTTCTCCGTATGGACCTGGGTGAAATTTAGGACTATCGTAATTGTATTCTAAAGGATCAAGGTGCTAGAAAGTGACTGTAGGGCATCAGATTACCTGGGGATACAAATACAATATAGTAATGTGGTTAAGAACACAGATTTTTGAGTCTGTCTAAAACAGTTCCACCACCTTACTGCCTCATGTTGGGCAATGTATTTAATCTATTGGTGCCTTTTTTAATCTGTAAAATGATATAAGGATAGGTCCTATGCCATAGCGTTGTTGAGAAGACTAAATATTTAGATAGTCCATGTGAAGCATTTAACATAATAAGTGGCATGTAGTAAGCATTTAATACAAATTAGCTGTTGTCATTATCGTTACTCAGGTTTGACTCTAACCTCTGCCCCTTACTAGTGATATCTCTCTGGGAAAGTCGTGTGGGGAATCAGCAAGTGTATTATACTAATGTTTCCCAGTAAGTTCTAAGGAGTGCTGTTTGGTTTGCATTTTGCACACCCAGTTGTTATTTTGATGTTCCTTCTGTGAGTGCCTATTCTTTGCTTCCATCACGTGGATGGAAAAACAGGTTCAGGAGGAGAAGGGAGTGTTTGAATTTAGATCTGTCTCAGATCCTTCTTTGAGGTGTAGGTTGTTTATTTGCTCAGCATTCTGAGGGCTTTACTTATGTTAGAATACCATGTAATATCTTGTCCTCTAGATTTGGTGCTTCCAGATGTGAGTTATCAGGTGGAATCCAGTGTGGGAGATCAGTCTCAGAATATGGACTCCCAGGGACAAACGCTGCTGCTTTTTCTCTTTGTGGATTTTCACAGCGGATTTCCAGTCCAGCAACCAGAACTGTGGAGTAGGTATAGGGGCTGCCAGTTTGGGTGTGCTTAAATGTTGAGAAAGTAAAGAAAGGGAGACTTTATATGATGCACATGTCTGAATTACATATATTTCTGTAGAAAAATGAATTTTAATGAAAAACCTTGCCTAAAAAAGTTAAACTATATGCTCTGTGGAAAAGATACGTATCTTGAAACACCCCTCAAATGATGACATTCCCAGATTTAGTTGGCCCGATATCCGTGGATACTTCTGTAACGATTTCTACAGAGTCTGTTACCTTAGATGAGTGGTTTTCAACCTTAGCTGCTTGATATATTACCTGGTGAGCTTCTAAAAAATGCCCAGATGTCACCCCCAGGGATTATTATTTCCTTGGACTGAGACAGGATTCAGATATCAGTATATTTTTAAAGCTCAGGCCTGAGAACTGTCCACCACATTACCACTTTTCCAGGTGGAACCAAGAAACATTACTCTCATTGCCTGGCCTTGAGGCAACATCTCTCTCAACTACAACACAGGGAGGTGTGGGCGTGTAATGGTATGAATGACTTTCTGTGACTGCCACATGGACCTCTGGAAAGGGAGAAACTGTCCTTGTTCAGGCATACAAAGGGGGACTTTAGAGTTTATCTAACAAATTGGTGATAACCTTTTACCAGAAAGGTTCTGGTTGGTGGTCCGTGAAATGCATGCATCAGAATCACCTACAGTATTTGAAAATATGCTGCTTCCTGAGCCAAGGATTAACTCACTGTTTTGTTATAATGTAAAAATATGGTACGGCTCAAGAGTCTGCATTTTTAACAAGATTCTCAGGTAATTTTTAAATATAGTGAAGTTTGAAAACCACTGAGTGTGAGTTGGCTTATGCATTTTAATCCAGTAAATACTGAGATATAAATTTAAGTGTTTCCTTTTTCTTTAAGATTTTATTTATTTGAGAGAGTGTGAGCAGGGGAGGGGGAGGGGCAGAGGAAGAGGAAGGAGACACCCTGCTGAGCAGGGGGCTTGCTCCCAGGGCTCAATCAGGGATCATTATCTGGGCTGAAGGCAGACACTTAACCAACTGAGCACCCAGGTGCCCCGAAGAGAGTTTCCCAATACCCTCCTAAACTTGGAAATAGCAAGACATGGAGCTTATAAATGTCCGAGGAAAGGTTCAGAAGAAGCCTCCCTTTCGGTGCTCCCGATATGCTTCTGTGCGCTCTGTGAGCCACTATTTTTTCTTGGGGCTCTGCTCCAGCCATCGCCATGCTCGTTTGCTGTGGCCCTGCTCCCACGGAGTCATGAGAGAAAGGAGACAGCTTACGTCCCCAGAGCAGAAGAGCTCCTGCTGACTGGTGCCAACTATTTATTGAACAAACTGTTGTCAGCTGTGTCCTGCTTCCCACTTTCTCTGCTTCTCTGGTCTTTTCCCAGTATCTGTATATTGTTTAGGAGAGAAGCGCACCGCTTTTGTGGGTTCTGGCTTGCCACTCTTCATTTGAAGAGCTATTTTCTGGTGCCCCACTCTTCCATTCATCAAGGCCCTGGAATGGGAGCCTGAAGTGACCCAGACTAATGAGGCTTCAAGCAGGGAGGACAAAGTGAGGAGGCCTACGTTGTTACCCAGCCTGCACTCGTAGGGACAGAGGCTGATAAGAGAAAAATCGTAGTATAGTGGAAAGGACTTCAGGATAGAATCAAGAAAGCTGGGTATAATCTTAGTTCTGCTATCAAATTCCTTGGTGATTTTTGGGAAACAAGTCACATAAATCGTCTGATCTTCCCTTTTCATGTATTTAATGTGAGATTGTTAGACTAGGTGCTATCAAAGCCCTTTCAAGTCTAAGACCCTCTTACGACTTAAGATCCACTGTCTTTTGGCAGGTTTTTGTTGGTTGGTGTTTGGTTTCGATTTTGTTTTATTTTGTTTTGTTTTGAGGTCTGCTAGAGACATTATCACAATTCAATCTTCCCTGGGATGGCAGTCTCATACCGTTTTCTGAATCCTATCGAACACACCTGAAGAACTCAGATTCCTCAAAAACCAGTGGTTCCTGTCATTCTTGCCGTAATTTGATTGTTTATACATCTCTGCTTAGCTTGACTCAGAAGGCCTGTAGCATCTCAGGTAGTGACACTCGATATTGGATTAAATAGAAATTCATCACTGCATTAGTAAACGTACTAAGTATCTTTAAAAAACAAAAAAGATTTATTTATTTGAGAGAGTGGGGAGGGCAGAGAGAGAGAGAGAGAGAGAATCCTGAAACAGACTGCCTGCTGAGCATGGAGCCCAAAGATGCTGTCATTGGGCTTGATCCCAGGAGCCTGAGATGATGACCTGAGCGGAAATCAACAGCAAGCTGCTCATCTAACTGAACCACCCAGGAGCCCCCATACTACGTATCTTTCTAAATTTCCTTACACATCTGGTAGTGTAGGACTAGCCTTTGAAAAAGAGTATAATGTAAAGGTAGGTAGATATAGATATATGACTAGAGACACAGTAATTTTATCTTCTTTTTCCCTTATTCTTTCTCATATCCTTGAAAGCTTTCTCTAGAGCTACTTTTAGGAAACAGATTGTGCAGAACTACAGTCTGTTTCCATGTGTCTTAAAAAATCACTTAACTGGCCTCCTGCCCACCTTGTCATGGTAACTTTTCTATGATTAACTCATTATTTTGCTACAACGTTAAAGGCATCTGGTAGTATCATCAGTTTTAGGGGAACAAACTTGTAGCTTTTTAATTAAATGTCTGCTTTCAAAAAGGGCCTAACTGGTTTCTTGAGGCTATTCTTAGCACCAAACAATAGAAAACAGTAATCCATATGATATCATCATAGCAATAGCAATATTGTCCCGTTGCATATTGCAATGTACATTTAAAAACACTTCACACATATTATCCCAGTTTATCTGCACAACATGCCTGTGAGAGCAGGTGGTATAAAGCCGGTTTTAGTTTTGAAGTGAGAAAAGTGAAGGGACTTGGTCACCACTAGCTAGTGGTTGAATTCACTCTGGAATCTATGTTCTCCAGACTCCAATTTTGGATTCCTTTTGAGCAGACTACATTTTGCATTCCTTTCTGGGATAGCATCATGGTGCCTTGTGGTAGAAAATGTACCTTCTGGTTTGCATTTTTAATGCAGCCCTGAGAAAAGCCAGCCAGCTGTGGGCTGCTTCTCCATGGCCTTTGCACGGAGTATTCAGGGGAGAACAGAAAAATACTGAAAAGGGAAAGGTTAATTACAAGGATTTTCTCAGGTGTAAAGTGAATTTGTCTTCCCATGTCTGTTGTCTCTGGGTCATCAGGCCAGCCTATTGTTGTTTGACATATTTTACCTATTTCTCTTAACTGTTAGCTTTTCTTCTGAGCAGTGGTGCCTATGGTTAATTAGAAATAGCCCCATTTAAAAATACCTTGAAGAAAAAAATAAAATAAAAAATAAATAAAAATGCCTTGTACCAGCAGTCTCAGAGTCATCTTTGTGAGTGTTAACTTTTTTTGTATCACAGGATAGGAGAAAGGATTGAGACCCTGACAATAACAGTGTCTCACCCCAACAGTGATGCTCACATAGGAAGGGAGTAGGGTAGACACACTCTCCAACAGGCCTTTCCTTTTTCTCTTCCTCCTCCTCCTCCTCCTATCCTTTGGAAGTCACCAGTGTCATTGTTTATAGTATGTGATATATAGTTCTGTTTCTGATATGAATTAAACAGGATCCTTCACTTTTCTCTTCAAAAATAATGTCAACCTTCACACTTAGTTTTTGGAAGTCTTTTTCATTTGCAAGTGGAATTGGATGGGTTTGTAAGTTGCTGACCTCCTGTTGTTGTTTGTTTTGGGGGGGTTTTGTTTTGTTTTTTGGATTTTTTGGGGGGGTGGTTTTGTTTGTTTGGTCTAAAAAAGTAATTATTTGTGGATAGGCGAAAGTGTCCTCTTCTTCCAAGAGGCCTCTTTCTCATTCCACCCCTAACTCATAGCACCATAACAGCAGTCTTGAAGTCTTGGCCGTTCTCATTCAAAGTTACCAATATTTTCCCTCCCCTTAGGAGTCCACACTTTGCTCACCACTCATCTCAGTGCCATCCTCATGGAGAGCCACAGCGTAGTGCAAGATTCCATCCAGGTTGCCATGGACCAGGCCTTAGAACAGCATCACCAGGCTACCAAGGTAATAAGAAATTTGCAAGAACTAGAGGCTATGACTGAGCTTGAGAGCCCTTCCTCCCTTAACGCCTACTCCTCTTTTGTCACCTTGGCTGATCCTTACATGGCCTCTAGCCTAGGAACTCAAGATTTAACTTAGCATATGTCACTGTTACCAGCTTGCATAGTCTTACCTCCTAATGGGTGAATTTGAATAAAAAGGGACAAAATAATCAAGAAAAATGACTAATAATGAGCCTTTCCTTATCTTCCTTCCCTTTCTACACATGCGTTTTGAGCTACTGCTTCTCTAAATCTTACATTTTTCTCTCATTTCCTAATGGTTTATAACATCACGGTCCCTCTTTTTTTTTTTTTAAGATTTTATTTATTTATTTCTTTTCAGCCTAACAGAATTCATTGTTTATGTACCACACCCAGTGCTCCATGCAATACGTGCCCTCCATAATACCCACCACCTGGCTCCCCCACCCTTCCACCCCCCAAGCCCCCTCAAAACCCTCAGATTGTTTTTCAGAGTCCATAGTCTCTCATGGTTCATCTCCCTTTCCAGTTTCCCTCAACTCCCTTCTCCTCTCCATCTCCCTATGTCCTCCACGTTATTTGTTATGCTCCACAAATAAGTGAAACTGTATGATAATTGACTCTCTCTGCTTGACTTATTTCACTCGGCATAATCTCTTCCAGTCCTGTCCATGTCGATACAGAAGTTGGGTATTCATCCTTTCTGATGGAGGCATAATACTCCATAGCGTATATGGACCACATCTTCCTTATCCATTCGTCCGTTGAAGGGCATCTTGGTTCTTCCCACAGTTTGGTGACCATGGCCATTGCTGCTATAAACATTGGGGTACAGATGGCCCTTCTTTTTACTACATCTGTATCTTTGGGGTAAATACCTAGTATTTGGGTATTTACCCAGTAGTGCAATGCAGGGTCATAGGGAAGCTCTATTTTTAATTTCTTAAGGAATCTCCACACTGTTCTCCAAAGCGGCTGCACCAACTTGCATTCCCACCAACAGTGTAAGAGGGTTCCCCTTTCTCCAAATCCTCTCCAACACATGTTGTTTCCTGTCTTGCTAATTTTGGCCATTCTAACTGGTGTAAGGTGAGAGAGTAAGCAAGAGAGAGCTAGTGAGCATAAGCTGGGGGTGTGGGGGAAGAGGGAGGAGCTCAGGGAGAGGGAGAAGCAGTCTCCTCGCTGAAGCAGGGATCTTGATCCTGGGACTCCAGGATCACGACCTGAGCCCAAGGCAGAGGCTTAACCAACTGATCAACCCAGGTGCCCCAACACTTTCTCTTTTCATCTGACTTTCTGACTTCCTATATCCTATATACTTTTTGTAACATATTTCTTAAATTCATATGACCCTCTTTGAGGGAAAAAACAACCACACTAAGAGGGCAAAGTTTAAAGCTTTTTTTTTTTTTTTTTTTAAATAGCAGGCACATCTGTTTTATTGCCTAGTGTCTCATGGCTTATCTTTTCTGAATATTTCTGTGTCAGTAAGTCATCTCTGCAAAAGGGGAGAACATTGTTTCAATCCATAAGTGTCCTTTCTATGGCATGATCTCAGTAAGTATTGTTGATGGGGGTGGGGGAAGAGTTGTTGAAATCCTGCTGTTACTGAAATCTTTGATTCCTTTGGGATTCTCTGAACCAGTAGCTTGGGATTATTATAAACTACCATCTCTTCTTAATTATGTTCCTTAGGATCATCAGAAATTTCAGGCCTCACTCTCAGTGGCTGTGAATTCCATCATGAGTATCGTGACTGGAAGCACCAGCAACAGCTTCCGAAAGATCTGTCTCCAGGCCCTTCAAGTTAGTGGGAACTTGGGGCTGCTTAAAAGTGCCAGGGTTCTAATGACATTCTACGACCCAACACAGCATTATGTACAGAGCTTTTAGAAACATTATTTCACTTTATCCTACTGTGATCAAAAATTCTGATTTTACATACATAGCATCAGGCCTGTGGTGTTTTAAGAAATTTTATTGAATGGATAGTATGTATGTACTACTTTATAAATGAGAAAATAAGTTATCTAAAATTTCTACTTGCTTTAGGTCACATAGCTGGTTACAGTTAGAACCAAGATTAGACAGTGATTCCCAGTTCCTTATTGAGGAATGTTTTGGTACCTCATGGTGACAGAAAACACTGGAAATAACTGAGTAGCCTTAAGTATTACACATGTTTGGCAGTATAGCATAGTATAACAATTGAAGTCTGAGGCCTGAGTTCAATTCTTGGCTCATTTACTTACTGGCTATGTGGACTTAGGCTGGTGCTTAATTTGTCTGAGCTTCATCTATAAAGTGGAAAAAATAATAGTGCCTCAGAGGGTTATTGCGATGGTGAGGGCGAAGTGTGAACATGCATGTAGCACATGGTAGGTTCTGAATAAATGTTAGTTTCTTTCCTTCCTTTTAGGAATGTGTGCTGAGCAGTTGGTATCAGCAGTGCGTGATCCACTCATTCCATGTCTGTTGCTTTATTTTTTTATACTTTTTTTCTTGAAAAAATAATATAATACATTCAAAATTTAAAATAATAGCTAATAATATTTATCACTGTAATTAAAATTTTTTGGATATTATCTCGTACAAATTATATTGTATAGTTGTAACTGAAGAATTCTATATTCATATATAAGTTGACACTTCCCCGTTTTAACTCTTCTAAAATTTCTATCAGTTAGCCAGTTTCACTACATTGGTTTAATGTAATTTAATAACCCATTCCCTTAATAATAAGCATTTACATTGCTTATATTCTTTCTGCCAGTATAAATAGTATTTCAGTTAATACCTCTGTGTGATATCTTGCTTCTTCTGAATTATTTCCTAGAATAAATTTCTATAAGTGGAGTTACTAGGTCTAAGAGTATAACACCTTTATAATCTAGTGCCTCCTACAGCTTCAGCTTTCTGGATCATGTGGATAGCACAGGGTAATGAGAAGAATGCCACGTTGGAAATCCTTAGGTCAGGCCTAACTTTTGTATAACAAGTCATGAAATCTTAGGTGGGTTACTTCACCTTTTTGGATTTTAGTTTTCTCATCTATAAAATGTGTTTGTTGTATTAGGTGATTACTCTTGTCCCCTTTAACTCTACTATCCTGCAATTCTATACTAACACTTAGAAGTTATTACCCATTCCTTATGGATGCTATTATCTTCTTCCTTTATTTGCTAAAAGACTTATTTGAGGAAAAGTTCTTATATCGGTCTTAGTTGAATATAGTGAAGCTCTGCTCTCCTGGCACTTGTTTTAGAGGAAAGTAGTTTATATAACCCCTTTATGAACAGAGAAGTCTCTGGGATATGTATTTCCTATAGAGACAGATAGAGCAAAGGCCTTGTTTGAAAGATCTTGGTCAGGTAACAGACACTGGAAGCCATAGGAGCCACAACTACTTGTCTCATGGCATGTATCCCAGGCCGCCTCTCTACTTCTATGTATCCATAGGAATTAAGGAAACTCCAAACATAACATGAGGGATGTCAGTGGTTTGCCTTCCTATTTGTCTCATCCTCTTCCCATATCCTGTGGGTACCTTCCTTTTGGTTGCCAGTATTGGAATTCAGCACATTTCATCTCTGGCCCATTTTAGGCAGTTGACACTCAAGAATTTGGGACCAAACTGCACAAATCATTTCATGACATCACCCAGCACCGATCTTTTCCCTACTGCTCATGTGAGACGAAGCAGGTAAGTATAAAGTACTAATCGTACTTTGGTGGAGATCTTCCATACTGATGTGTGGGAACCCTGAATATGGGTGGTTAGGGGCAGGTACTTTAGATTGCACAATCTGAGGTTAGTCTTTCAGCAGGGAAGCCTGTGGTTTAGGAAAACTTTATAAAATACACTATTACACAAAGGTCAAGAGCATAGCTAGATGTTGCTCAAATTCCATTTCGGCCACTAGCTAGTTGTGTAGTATTGTGGAAGCTGTTTAACCTTTCTAAGCCTTAGTTTCTTTATCAATAAAGTAGGAATGATGCATAACCTGAAATAACTGTTGTGAGGTTTGAATAAAATAATGTATGTAAAGTGCTGAGCACATAGCTACCATTACAATGGTGATGATAGAGTGGAGTGTTTTTGTTTAGTTTTGTTTAATCAAAGCCATACTTTATTTACCTTTCTGGATGCTGGAGATAGAGAATTGCATTAGTTGGGGTCTCCACCTTCAAGGAGCTCAAACAGCTTCATCTGGTTTTATGACAGACTCCTCTAATGAGTGAAAAGATTCATAGCTGGGAAATTCTATATATCTCCAGATTGCAGGTATAACTGAAACAGTGTTCCAACTAAAGCCCACTCCTCTGGCTCTCTTGGCTCCAATCTGTAGAACTGGCCTTTGTGGAACTAAAGTATAATATGAGTAAATAAAAGAGAGTAAGGGTGATACTATTATACAGTGGATTCTGGTCAAGACAGAGTGACAGGAACTAGATTTACTCTCTTGACTGAAATTTAAAAAATCCAGACCCAACATATAAAACAATGGTTCTCAAGACATTGAGCAGCAATGAACAGGATAGTCTTTCCTGAGATGTGGAAAACAAATGAAGTGAGCCCTATGATTACCCTAACACACTGCCTAGAGAAAGTACAGAGGCCACTGAACAGGGAGAAGATATCCAGGCAAAGCCTAGTGGTTTCCCTGAGTTGAACAGATGAAGCTGGGAATTCCAGTATGCCAAAGCAGATAAAGCTTTCAGGGTGAACTATCAGAAAAGAAAGAACTCCATACAGAGAGAATTCTGAGAATCTGCAGGGTTCCTTCTCTATTATTCAGATGAGTAGGAATCAGCTCAGTCTGGTGAAGAAACTATTCAGGTAAAGAACCACCCAGAAGGATTAGAGGGAATAATATGCAGAGCTTAAAAGGGCCGGGAATAGTGCCTATTTCCATCAACCAGAGAGGAAAGCTTTATAATTTATGGAGCATGATACAGAATACTAAGAAGATACTTGTCTTCGGAATGGAGGAAAATTAAACCTCTGCCTAATAAACACTCCTCTGGTCCTGCCTAACAAAGCTTAAAAGCAGAAGCAAGACATAGAGGAATCAAGTTGTTTCCAAGTAATTCAACAGCATCACAGAACAAAGGTCAAGAATATTTATAGGATTATTAGAAATATCCAGCACCCACTATGGTAATATTCACAGTGCCTTGCATCTAATCAGAATTAACAGGTATTAATGAGAAGCAGGAATATACAACCCATAATGAAGAGAAAACTCTTAATTGGTCAATCAATCATTGAATCAAAACTGATCCAGAACTGACACAGAAGTTAGAATTAGTAGACAAAGACATTAAGAGCGTTATTATTATAACCGTATTCCATGTGTTCAGGAAGAAGCTAGAGGAAAGACTGAACATATCAAGTAGAGACGTGGAAAGTATAAAAAAGGCCCAAAATGAACTGTAAAGATGAAAACTATGATGTCTCCAAGGTAGAAATTATACTGAATAGTATGAATGGCACATTGGACACTTAAGGAGAAACACACAGCAATAGAAACTATCTGAAATGAAACACAGTGATTTAAAATAATAATAATAATCATAGGGGCAGTTGGGTGGCTTAGTCAATTAAGCATCTGATTCTTGATCTTGACTCAGGTTGTGATGTCAAGATCATGAGATTGAGCCCTGCATTGGGGTCCATGCTCAGCATGGAGTCTGGTTAAGATTCTCTCCCTCTCAAACTAATGATGTACTATATGTTGGCTAACTGAACATAATATAAATAAATAAATAAATAAATAAATAAATAAATAAATAAATAAAATAGCTTAATCTGTTAAAAAAAAAAAAGATTCCCTCTCCCCTCCCACTTTTCCCCACTCCACTAACCCCACCCCTGCTCACATATGTGCATGCTCTCCTTAAAAAAGATTAATTAAAAGGATAAGATTTCTTTATAAATAATAATAATAAAACATAGAATATCTGTGAGTTATGGGACAGCTTCACATAGCCTAAATATTGGGGAATCTGAAGAAGAAATGGGGCAGAAAATATATTTGAGGGAATAATGGCTGAAAATTTTCCAAATTGATAGAATCTATAAATCTAGTAGATCTAAGAATCTTAAACACCAAGCCCACAAAACAAAACTACACCAAGACATAACATAATTAAATAGGTTAAAACCAGTGGTGAAGAGAAAACCTAAAAAACAAATGTGTGAGGAAAACTTATTTACAAGGAAACAAAGATAAGGATTACAGAAAATTTCTCATCAGAAACAGTGTAAGCTAGAAGAAAATGGAGCAACATCTTTACAGTACTGGAGAAAAAACCTTCAACCTAGGATTATTTACCTAACAAAAATTAAATCTTTAAGAAAAAAAGAAGATGAAGTAAGGACCTTTTCTGACATACAAGAGTTGAAAGAATTCATTATCAGCAGATGAGAAATGTAAAGGAAGTCCTTCAAGTAGGAGAAAGGTGATACCAGCTAGAAACCTGAATCTACATGAAGGAATGAAGAGTACTGAAAATGGTGACTACGAGGATAAATATAAAGACTTTTTTTCTCATTACCTAATCTCTTTAAAACATAATTAACTTTTTAAAGCAAAAATATCAATAATGGAAGCGCCCGGGTGGCTCAGTGGGTTAAGCCTCTGCCTATGGCTCAGGTCATGATCCCAGGGTCCTGGGATCCAGCCCCGCATTGGGCTCTCTGCTCAGCGGGAAGCCTGCTTCCCCCTCTCTCTCTGCCTGCCTCTCTGCCTACTTGTGATCTCTCTCTGTCAAATAAATAAAAAAAAATCTTTTTAAAAAAATAGCAATAACGTATTGTAAGATTTATAACCTATGGTGAAGTAAAGTATATGACAACAGCACAAAAACCAGGAGGAGAAAAATGGAAATATACTGTTGTAAAGACTTGTACTGTATGCAGAGTGGCATAATATTACTTGAAGGTAGACTGGTAAGTTAAGATGAAAGGAACCATCAGAATAATACAACAAGGAGTTGCAGCTATTAAACCAAGAAAGGAGATAAAACGGAGTCATAAAACATATTCAGCCTTCCAGAGAATGAAAAGATAAGCCACAGACTGGGAGAAAATAATTGGAAAAGACACATATGATTAAGAGACTATTATCCAAAATATACAAAGAACTTTTAAAACTCACCAAAAAAAAAAAAAAAAAAAAAAAACAGGCCAAAGACCTTAACAGACACCTCACCAAAGAAGACTTAAGATGGCAAATAAGCACATGAAAAGATGCCCCACATCATATGTCATCAGGGAAATGCAAATTAAAACAATGAGATATCCCTACATACCTATTACGATAGCCAAAATCCAGAACACAGCACCAAATGCCGGCAAGGATGTGAAACAATAGGAACTCTCATTCATTGCTGGTGAGAATGCAAGATGATACAACTACTCTGGAAAGCAATTTGGTAATTTCTTAAAAAACTAAATACATTCTTTACCATGTGATCCAATAATCATGCTTCTTGGTATTTATTCAAATGAGTTAAAACTTAGGTTCACACAGAAACCTGCACATGGATGTTTATAGCAGCTTTCTTAATAATTGCTAAAACTTGGCGGCAACTAAGATGTCCTTCAGCAGGTGAATGGTTAAATACACTGGCATATCCAGACAATGGAATATTATTTTACACTACGAAGAAATGAGCCATAAAGCCATGAAAACACATGGAGGAAGCCTAAAGGTATATATATTTTAAAAGATTTTATTCATTTATTTGAGAGAGAGAGAAAGAGAGAGAAGATGAGAAGGGGCAGGGTCAGAGGGAGAAGCAGACTCCCTACCAAGCAGGGAGCCTGATGCAGGACTCCATTCCAGAACTCCAGGATCAGGACCTGAGCCGAAGGCAGTAGCTTAACCAGCTGAGCCACCCAGGCACCCCCTAAAGGTATATTATTAAATGAAAGAAGTCAGTATGAAAAAGCAGAACATTCTGGAAAAGCCAAAACTATGGAGACAGTAAAGAGATCAGTGATTTCCAAGGGTTAAAGGAAAAGGAGGAATTAATATACAAAACACAGAGGACTTTAGGGCAGTGAAACTACTCTGTATGATTCCGTAATGGTGGGTACAAGTGATACATTGGTCCAGAGCCATGGAATGTACAACACTAGGGGTAAACCCTCATGTAAACTATGGACTTTGAATGACAATGATGTGTCAATGTAGGTTTATCATTTGTAACAAATGTACCAGTCTGATGGAGGATGTTTATAATGGAAGAGGCTATACATATATGGGGCAGAGGGCATATGAGGAATCTCTGTACCTTTTCCTCAGTTTTGCTATAAACTTAAAACTGCTCTAAAAAGTAAAGTCCCTTTTTAAAAAATAATCAAAAAGAGGGCAGAGAAAGAGGAAGAAGAAGAAAAGAAAACAAAGTACAGATGAGACAAATAGCAGTTAGCAAGAAGATATATTTAAACTCAGCCATATCAATTATTATATTAAATGTGGTCTTTACAACTATTTACATTAAAAGATCGAGACTGTTAGATTAAATAAAGAGAACAATATGCTGCCTATAAGAATCCCACTTTAAAATACAGAAGTAGATTAAACATGTAAAAGGATAAAAAAGATATGCCATGCTTAAGATATATACCATAGTCTATCACTGATAAAAAGAGCACTGAAGAGGGGCACCTGGCTGGCTCAGCTGGTAGAGCACGCAACTCTTGATCTCAGGATTGTAAATCTGAGTCCCAAGTTGGGTGTGGAGATTACTTAAAAATAAAATCTTTTTTAAAAAGCATTGAGGGGCATCTGGGTGGCTCAGTGGGTTAAAGCCTCTGCCTTTAGCTCAGGTCATGATCTCAGGGTCCTGGGATCGAGCCCCGCATTGGGCTCTCTGCTCAGTGGGAAGCCTGCTTCTTCTTCTCTCTCTCTCTCTGCCTGCTTTTCTGCCTACTTGTGATCTCTGTCATATAAATATATAAAATCTTTTTTAAAAAACCATAGAAAAGGCTATAAAGTAGATTTCAGAGCAAACAATATTACTAGGGATAAAGAGGGTCATTTCATAATGATGAATACAATACAGTGTATACAGTGTAATGGAGATAATAGCCCCAAACGTTCATGAAACTTTTTTTTAAAGATATTTATTTGACAGAGAGAGAGAGAGAGAGATCACAAGTAGAGAGGCAGGCGGAGAAAGAGGGAGAAGCAGGCTCCCCGCTCAGCAGAGAGCCCGATGTGGGGCTTGATCCCAAGACCCTGAGATCATGACCTGGGTCCAAGGCAGAGGCTTAACCCACTGAGCCACCCAGGCACTCCTCATGAAACTTTTGAGAGAACTTTAAAATAAATGAAGAAAACTGATAGAATTGTAAGAAGAAATAGACAAATTCACAATTTTTTAAAAATTTTATTTATTTATTTGACACAGAGACCACAAGTAGGCCAAGAGGCAGGCAGAGAGAGGGGGAAGCAGACTCCCTGCAGAGCAGAGAGCCCAATGCGGGGCCCGATCCAGGACCCTGAGATCATGACCTGAGCTGAAGGCAGAGGCTTAAACCACTGAGCCACCCAGGCGCCCCACAAATTCACAATTGTATTTGGAAATTTCTACATACTTCTATTAATAATTGATAAAGTAGACAGAAAGTGGAAAGTGGAAGTGGAAAAGTGGAAGTCCTAAGTAACACTATGAATTAACTTCACCTAACTTATATTCATAAAACGTCCTGCCCAACCACAGCAGAATATTTTTCTCAAGTACAAAAGGGACATTTAACAAGGTAAACCATATTCTGAGCCATCAAATACATCTCAATAAACTTAAAAGAACTCAAGTCATATAAAGTATGTTTTTGACCACAGTTGGATTTAAGTAGAATCAGTGACAGAATGATATCTAGAAAATTTCAAATATTTGGAAATTAAATGACACACTTATAAATAACTCATGCATCAAACATAAAATCAAAAGAGAAAGTAGAAAAATATTTTAATTTAAATGGAAATGCAAATGATCAAAATCTGTGAGCTCTCTCTAAAGCAATACTTAGAGAGAAAAATGCCTGTGTTAGAAAAGGAAAAGTTCCCAAATCAATGGTCTTAGCTTCCAACTTAAACTAGAACAAGAAGAGCAAATGACACACAAACAGAAGAAATTAAATAATAAAGTCAGAGTGGAGGTCAGTAAAATAGAAAACAGAAAAACAGTAGGGAAAAATCAATGAGGATTTAAAGGTGGTTTATTGAGAATATTAATAAAATTGACAAACATTTAACCAGACTAATCAGGATAAAAGAAGATACAAATTTCTTTTTTTTTTCATATCTTTTAAAAAATTAACATATAATGTATTATTTGCCTCAGGGTTACAGGTCTGTGAATCATCAGGCTTAGACATTTCACAGCACTCACCATAGCACATACCCTCCCCAATGTCCATAACCCAGCTACCCTATCCCTAACTCCCCACCCCCCAGCAACCCCCAGTTTATTTCGTAAGATTAAGAGTCTCTCATGGTTTGTCTCCCTCCCGATCCCATTTTGTTTCATTTTTTCCTTTCCTACCCCCCACAACCCCCTGCCCTGTCTCTCAAATTCCTCATATCAGAGAGATCATATGATAACTGTCTTTCTCTGATTGACTTATTTTGCTCAGCGTAATACCATCTAGTTCCATCCACATCGTTGCAAATGGCAAGATTTCATTTCTTTTGATGGCTGCATAGTATTCCATTATATTTTTATACCACAGAAGACACAAATTTCTACTATTAGAAATTAGAGAAGTGACATCTCAGATATTAAAAGGATTATCAGGAGTTATTATGAGCAATGTTGAATGTTATCATGTTAAATTTTAAACACTGTATCAGTAAATTTGACAACTTAGATCAAATGGACAAATTCCTTGAAGGACAGAAATTACTAAAGTTCACTCAAGAAGAAACAGCTGTAGGGGCAACTAGGTGGCTCAATCGGTTAGGCAAGTGCCTTCAGCTGAGGTCATGATCCCAGGGTCCTGGAGTGGAGCCCCTTATTGGGCTCCCTGCTCAGTAGAGATTTGGCTTCTCCCTCTCCCTCTGCCCCTCCCCCTCCCCCTCCCACTCTGTCCTTCTCCCTGCTCATGCACATGGTCTCTCTCTCTCAAATACATAAAATCTTAAAAAAAACCAAAAGCAATAGCTCTATATACCTGGTCTGTTACACCTATGTCTATTAAAGAGACTAGATTTTTAGTTAAAAACCTTACCTTAATATTGAGAATATTTTAAAACTCTCAAAACTTAAGCATAAGAAAACAACTCAGTTTTTTAAATGGGCACAAGATTTGAACACACATTTCACAAAAGATACAAAAGAAGAAAGATGCTTAACATTAGTCATTAGGGAAAATGCAAGTCAGAAGCATAATTTCACACCTACTTGCTATAAAGAGACTGACTGTACCAGGTATTGGCAAGGATATGGAGGAACTGGAACTCTTGCACCCTGTTTGTAGGAAGAAAAAGTTGTACAATCACTCTGGAGAACAGTTTGGCAGCTTCTTAAAAAGTTAAGTATATACATAAGATCCAGCCATTCTACTCTTAAGTATTAACCCAAGAGAAATGAAAACATGTATGTCCACACAAAAATTTACATACTAATGTTCATGGCACCTCTGTCATATACCCCCAAACTGGAAGCAACCCAGTGTCAGTAGATAAGTGGAAATAAATGGTTCATTCAATGGAATACTACTCGGCAAAGAAAGGAATGACCTGTTGGTATACACAGTAGCATGAGTGAATCTCTAAATAGCCATGCTAAATGAAAACCCTTGAAATACTGGATCAGGTGTAATAGCAGCTGGGGAGGGGGGCATCCCTGAAATACAAGAGTACATACTATTTGATTGCATTTATATAAAATTCTTCAGTGTGCCTGGGTGGCTCAGGCGTTAAGTGTCTGCCTTCGGCTCAGGTCATGATCCCAGCGTCCTGGGATGGAGCCCCATATCAGGCTCCCTGCTCAGCGGGGAGACTGCTTCTCCCTCTCCGGCTCCCCTGTGTTTGTGTTCCCTCACTTGCTATCCCTCTCTGTCATAAGCAAATCTAAAAATAAATTTTTTTTCAGAATGCCAACTAATCTTTACCTACAGATTAGTGGTTGCTTAAAGATAGGAGGTATACGAGCTTAAGGGAATGATTATGAAGGTCAGAGGATACTTTTGAGGATAATGGATGTATTCATTACCTTGATTGGGATGATCAAAAAGTATGTATATATGCCCAAATATGTATGTATGCCCAAACTTACCTCATTGTACATTTTATATAAATGCAGCTTATTATAAGTGTGTAAGTTATATTTCAATAAAGTTGCTATACAAAATTACAGATATTTTTGACAAAATAATAGGCCCCTTTGCACTTCTACTGCTTCTCTCCCTCTTCTACTTTAGTTTGCCTGATTTGGATGGGAGTGTTTAGGTGCCTAGGATCACACCCAAGATCACAGCATCTCATCAACTGGCTTATCCTCCTCTGCTTTGTAGTTAGAAAGGCTCGAGGATGGGAGTGAAATCCCTATGAATGCTCCTTTCACCACAACTTTTCTGTACCTTCTAGGAAGCCTGTTCCTCGGAATCAATCTGCCATTCCCTTCAGCTAGTTCACTGCAAGTACTCTCGCTGGTTTCACTCCAACTTGGAAAGCTGATGCCCACAAAGTTGAACAAACTAATTTCCACAAACTTAATGGTTTAAAAACACCAAAATTTATTATCTCACGGTTCTGGAGTCCAGAAGTCTGAAATCAGGGGCACATGGGTGGCTAAGTTAGTTAGGCTTTGGAATCTTTGATCTTACCTCAGGTCTTGATCTCAAGTCCAGCATGGAACCTATTAAAAAAAAAAAGAAGAAGAAGAAGAAGAAGAAGAAGAAGTCTCAAATCAAGGTTGTAGGAAACCATGCTCCCTCTAAAGGCTCTAAGAATCCTTCCATTCCCCTACCAGCTTCTGTTGGCTCTCAGTGCTCCTTGCCTTGTATCTACAACATTCCAGTCTCTGCCTCCATCTTCAACACAGGGCCTTTTTCCTATGTCTCTCCAATTTCCCTCTGCCTCTTTTATAAAAAAGACCTGTTATTGGATTTTTGGCCTACTCGAAATGCATCATGATCTTGAGATCGTTAATTACTTTTAAAAACACCTTTTTTCCCAAATAAGGTCACATTTACAGGTTCTGGGGGTTAAGACTTGGGACATACGTTTTTGGGAGCCACCGTTCCATTCACTATAGCCATCCACTCCTTCAGATTTCTAGGGATAAGCATGTGCCATTTTCATAGGACCAAAGATACATGGGTAGGATCTAGAAGTGTTTCGTCCTGTGAAGACCTTTTGTTTGGGCCTCTCTGATATCCCATTGATATCTCAAAAGGAAATTATCTGACCTCTTTTGCCCCATTCTGTTACCATAGTGATGGTTCATAGCCTCAGGGCCATTCATAGCCCAATTAATTTGGCAGATGGCTAGTGAACTCAAGGTCTTACCCAGTAGTTCTAGGTCTTGGAAGGAAGGAATATTCATTGAATTCTTAATCTGTGTCAAGATTTCCACTTTAATATCAAAAAGACCCTACAAAATAGGTTGTAGTTTTCCCATTTTATAGATGAAGAAACTGGTTAGAGAACTTTCCTAATTTGCTCGGGATGACATAGCAAATGTCAAGGCTAGGCTTTGCACTGAGGTCTCCTAGTTTCAAAGCCTAGTAACGTTGTTACCATATAGGACTGGTACTGGAGTGTTCCACACCATATAGCCCAGGGAAGATGAGTGATCAGAGGCACTCGTGAGCAGATCCTCTGCTTCTGCACTCAAGATCATTACTGTTTTCCTTCTGGTGATGTCCTTTTAGTGATAAATAACTTGTTAGTGGCACAAGACTGGCACCCAGTGGCTCCAGCTAAAAACTACAAGATCAATGATGATAAGTCAAATTCTTTTACCTCTGGACCAATCCCTCAGTTTCCACTTTTAAACAGATAAAGTAGAAAAGCTGAACTCTTCAGTAATATAGAATAAGACAATCTGTTACATAGTTTATGGAGAAGTAGAAGAAATGAGAGAATATGTGTTTAGAGTTTTATAGAATATATTTAAGAGAAGCCCATGCCAGAGTGATTTATAAGTTGGGTGTTGGAACATACGACAGTGGGCCATGAAGGAACAAGGGTCTCCAGGGCTAGTGTCAAAGATGTGTGTAGCAGCTGAGAACATAAGTCCCTAATAAACAGGAACAATAACAGGGAAGTAGTTGTTAGGAAAGTTATTGTCTTCCAGGAGGGGGGTGGGGTAAGACCAGAATCAAATGTCTCGGTGTTAAATCCAAGGAGGTATATCCCAGAGATTCGGCTGTCTCATTTGGGGGAACTGATGATGAATGAAGAATGTGCAAGGTTCCTCTAAGGCTGAGGGCTCTATATTGAGTGTGGGTATTTCCTTGGTGATACTAGTTTTAGGATAGGAGAAAGGTTTTGTCTATTACATGAGATTTTCCAGACAACAATGAAATAAAAGAATAAGCTTTCTCTCAAAGAATTTTTTAAAAAGTGGAAATTGTTTTAGTGCTGTTTCTTTTTTTCACATCATCAGAGCCATCTTTACCCTTCTGTGTTCCTTGGAAAGTACTTAGAAGTTTTAGTAAATAATACATGATAAGAGTATTTTTTTTATTGAGTTACAACTCACATACCATAAAATCTACCATTTAAAAAATATATTCACTGTGTTGTGCAACAGTCACCACTAAATTCTACAATATCTCCATCATGCCAAAAAGAAACCCTGTACCTATTTGTAGTCAGTCCCAATTCCCCCTCCTCCCAACCTCTGGCAACCACTAGTCTATTGTCTCCATTGATGTGCCCATACTGGATATTTCATGTAAATGGATCACAAAATAAGTAGTCTTTTGTGTTTGGCTTCTTTCACTAAGCATAATGTTTTTAAGATTCATCCATATTTTAACATGTGACAGTGTTTCCTTTTTATGGTTGAATAATATCCTTTTGTATGGATATACCACATTTTTTCTATCCATTCATCAGTTGATGAGTATTTGTGTTATTTGCACTTTTGGTGATTATGTATAACCCTGGGAACATTTACAGGTGGACATATGTTGGCAATACTCTTGGTTATATATCTCGTAGTAGAATTGCTGGGTTGTAGATAACCCTATGTTTAACTTTTTTTCTTTTTTAAAGATTTTACTTTTAAGTAATCTCTGCACCCAACGTGGGGCTCAAACTCACAACCCTGAGATTAAGAGTCACATGCTTTTCTGACTGAACCAGCCAGGCGCCCCACTATGTTTAACTTTTTGATGAACTTTCAAACTATTTTCCAAACTGGCCATTTTACTTTTCCACCAGCAGTGTGTAACGGTCCAGTTTTTCCACATCCTCCTGGTGTTGCCTGTTACTACTGTTGTTGTTGTTGTTACTACTACCATCCTGCTGGGTGTAAAGTATCTCATAGTGGTTTTGATTTGCATTTCTCTAATGGATAATGATGTTGAGCATCTTTTCATGGGTTTGTTGGGCATTTGTATCTCTTCTTTGGAGAAGGGTCTCCAAATCTATCAAACTCATTTTTTTAAAAGATTTTATTTATTTATTTGTCAAGGAGATAGAGCACAGGCAGGCAGAGTGGCAGGCAGAGGGAGAAGCAAGCTCCCCATGGAGCAAGGAGCCCGATTTGGGACTCGATCCCAGGACTCTGGGATCATGACCTGAGCCGAAGGTAGCCACTCAACCGACTGAGCTACCCAGGCATCCCTATCAAACTCATTAAAAAAAAAAAAATTTACTTATTTGACACCAGGAGAGAGAGAAAGCACACAAGTAGAGTGGCAGGCAGAGGGAGAGGCTCTCCGTTGAGCACAGAGCCTCATGCAAGGTGGGGTTTGCTCCCAGGACCCTGGGATCATGAACTGAGCCTAAGGCATATGCTTAACCAACTGAGCCACGCAAGTGCCCCAAACCCATTTTTAATTGGGCTGTTATTTTATTGTTGAATTATAAGTGTTCTTTATTCTGGATACAACACCCTTATCAGATGTGAATTATGAATATTTTCTCCCATTCTTGTGAGCTTTCACTTTATAGCACCCTTTGAAGCACAAAGTTTTTAACTTTGATGAACAGGAAGTCTGTTTTTATGTACTTGTATTCTTGAAAGACAAGAAGCTAGGAGAATTGGGCTGATCTTAGTAAGAACTTTTCTCTGTCCAAATCGAACCAAGTGTGGCAAGGCTCTGAAAGGCTATAGAGGACCACAGAATGTGCCCTGTGGCTTTCCAGGTTTGACCCCAGTCAGTTGCATGTTGAGCACTTACCTGTGCAAGGTACTCTATGCTGGCTGTAAAGGGACACGGGCACAATGAGCCTTACCTTTCAAGGAGTTTAAAGCGCGGAAATGGGGCACCTGGGTGGCTCAGTCAGTTAAGCTTTTGACTCTTGATTCTGGCTCAGGTCATGATCTCAGGGTCATGAGACTGAACCCGGTTCCGGGCTCGCTCGCTCTCTCACTCTACACCTCCCCCACTTGTGTGCACTCTCTACATACCTAAATAAATAAAATCTTTTAAAAAAATAATGTGGAAAACACACACACAAAAATAATAAAACAAGGGCAGGCAGTGCATCTTCAGAGCCCAAGGAGTGGGACAGATGGTGAGCGAGTGTCCAGAATTCAGAGGAGGAAGGAAATGCCCGGGGTGCCTGGAATGAGCTGCAAAGGCTCAGACTCTAGAAGGAAGCCTTGATTGGAGCTGGGTAGGGAGACTCACAGGAGCCAGGAAGAAGGAAGAGGGAGTTCCAGGTGAGGGAAGACAGCCCTGTGAGGTCAACAAAGCCACCAGGCAGACTTACCTCATTGGGGCTTTTTCAAGTTCCTACAAAACTCACTTAGTACTTCCGATTTTTAAAGCAGCTGCTCCCAGAGGAAAATGTGGAGAACACAAAGGACGCACATGAGAACAGCCTGGAACTCCTTGCAGGTACGGTGTCAGCTTTTCAGGTGAGCCCAGGACCAAAGCTCAGGAGTAAAAAATGTTCACTTGAAGCTTTGGATTCAAGTGCATCTGCATCTTCCACCACAGCAAAACCCTGGGATTTGGTTGACTCCCACCACCACTAGTGGTGTTCTGGGGCAGCAGGGGGCATTCCCTCCCCAAAGCTGAAATGTCAGAACTAGAAACTCCTCATGAAGTTTGTGCAGTTAAAGACAGTCGCACATGGAGGGCCGGGGCCCTGAATCCAGTTCATTCCTTGTGTCTTTTCTCCATCATTAGTGCTGATAAGCTCTCCCTGGTTTGAGTTACTGCTCTGTTTGGGGCTCTGGAGATCACTCCTGGGCGTGGAATACCACCTCAGCCCTGATGTATCCTATGGGGGTAGTTTTGTGTGATATGATTGTACTGGTCTTCTCCCTCTCCCTCCAACACTCACACAGCCTTCAGATCCAGCAGTGACAAAGGGTTATGTGTATGGCTGGAAATCACCATAGCCACTGGCATCTGGGCCTGACAGTGCAGGTGGCAGGCACTAGTCTGAGGTTTTAATTTTTTTAAAGATTTTATTAATTTGACAAGAGATCACAAATAGGCAGAGAGGCAGGCGGGGGGGGGGCAGGCCCCCTGCTGAGCAGAGAACCCGATACAGGGCTCGATCCCACGACCCTGAGATCATGACCTGAGCCGAAGGCAGAGGCTTTAACCCACTGAGCCACCCAGGCACCCCCTGAGGTTTTAATTTTTTAAAAAAGATTTATTTTGGTGGGGAGAAGGGGAAGCAGGCACGGGGGGAGGGGAAGAGGAACAGAGGAAGAGAGAGAATCTCAAGCAGACTCCACGCTGAGTGCAGAGCCCGATGCAGCTCGATCTCACAACCCTGAGATCATGACCTGAGCCGAAATCAAGAGTCAGATGCTCTACTGGCTGAGACACCTAGGCACGGCGACTCTGAGCTTTTAAAATGCATAAATGCTCTTCATTCTCAAAACAATCCTATGAGATAGTGTTACTATTCTCATTTTACAGATATGTCAGTAAAATTACTGAAGGTCACACAGGCAGTAAATGGGAGAGCCAGAATTCAAACCCAGGTAGCCTGGGTCCAGTCTGTCTCCGAGAGCCAAGACCAGCAGGGATGCACTGTCATAACAGCACCTCGGCTTGAGGGAATTTGGGGACTGACTTTAGTACCTATACTTTGTTGGTAAAATTCCTCTTTCCAGGGTCACCAACTACAACATGCTGCGTGTTGTCCAGACTTAGGCCTAAGAGGTGCTCCTGAGTCTGTCAGTTGAACCTTGTTTTAAATGCGGTGGGAGCTGTTGCTACTGAAAAGAACGCTGCAGTGAAGGCTTGTGTAAAACAAAGTATCTATTTATATAAATTTAGATTTGGAGACTTAAAAGAATGGATACAATTCAGTATTTATGCAGTGAAGAGTAGTAAAAAAAGGAACTCTTTTTTAGAAGGAAAAATTAACATTTTATTCAGCACTTTCTGTGGATCCAGAGGGATACTAGACTTTCCCACAGTGACCACTCGGAGCCTGGTCTCCTCCGGCATGGGCAGCATCGGTCCCATCTCACAAGAGACAGTCCAGACTCAGAGGCTGCTCTGTGGGTGGATAATCTGAATGTTAGGCTATGCTTTCTCCTCTGTGCAGTATAAGCCTTAAAATCTAGGTATTTATAAATCTGGTGGAGCCTGGAAGACTGGGTGAGCTGCTCTGCTTTACACAGCTGCAGCTCTAGTCACCATCAATCCTATGCCCCACATGGGCAGTTCTGCTGAAGATGATCACTGAAAGTTGGTTGACGCCACCATATATCCCCGATCTCTTCACTGGGTAGCCTTCAGCTAGCAGTCCTTTGTGTTGTCTTCCTGGCCTTCTCGTCGCTGGCTATTTGATTCTTTAAAATACCTACCCAGCCTCTGCCTCCTGACTTAGCCTCCTACTTCACACTTAGTGCCCAAACTGTATCAGAAAGGGGACCCATCTCTGCCAGGCTCAGGGGTGGCATCAGCCCTACTGCTTTCTCAGGACCTTCTTGTATCAGCTACCACTTCTGCACCTTTAGTCTTTCCACTGTTCTCTCCCCTCAGCAGGGCAATCTCTCACTACTTAAAAAGGAAATTTCCCGTGATCTTGAACTTCTTTCTCTCCATCACATCAGAGGCAGGGTTCTCAAAAAAGCAAGCTGTACCCTCTCCCTTTCTTCCTCCCATTCTCTAATTCTAACCCAGGGCACTTGCTTTCTCTGTGGCCTCTGCACTGCAAGGTCTTGTTTGGGAAGACTTCATAAGTACCAAATTGTACATTTATCTTTACCGTGCCTGAACTATTTACAGAATTCTGTGCTATGAGACTGTGACTCACCTCATTCTCCCCCTCTGATCTTTCTCTTCAAGCAGCCTCCTTTGGCCACTCCCTTAAAAGTGCTTGTATAGCACTCCTTCCCTAGCTGCTTTCTTCCATCTCAGGCATCAAACCTTGATTCTCGGCTCAGGACTTTACAGCTGGCATGACAAGCTCAGGCCTTTCTTGAGTGCCAGATGGAAGATTTATCTGCTAACTAGACAGCTCCATGTGGAGATCCCATGGTCCTACCTCTGTCAGGATCTTCTGTGTTTTTAAGATTTTATTTATTTATTTGAGAGACAGTAAGGGAGAGCACAAGCAGGGGGTAGGGGCAGAGGGAGAAGCAGATCCCCACCAAGCAGGAAGCCCGATGTGGACTAGATCCCAGGACCCTGGGATCACGACGTGAGCCAAAGGCAGACACTCAACCTACTGAGCCACCAGGCGCCCCTCTCTGTCAAGATTAATAGCACCACAACCCATCCAGTTTTTCACATCTGAAATGAGGTTCATTCACTATGCCGCTCATTCTCATGTATCACACCTAGTCTCACAACAAAGCCTGTTGATATGATTTGGCCTCATAAATATACTTCTTAACCTGGTGGTGCCTCCATCCATTCCTACTCCCTTCACTCTCTGGGGCTCTTGAGGTCTTCATGTGATTGTTTTTTTGTTGGTGGTGGTGTTTTCTTTTGAGAGAGAAAGCGAGAGAGCGTGTGCCTGCATGCACAGGGGTAGGGGAGAGGGAGAGTCTTAAGCAGACTCCATGCTGAGCACAGAACCCCACGTGAGGCTCGATCTCATGACCCTGAGATCACAACCCGAGCTGAAACCGAGAGTGGGATGCTTAACCTATTGCACCACCAAGGTGTCCCAAGGTCTTCCTATTTCTAATTTGACTTTAAGCCACACTTTGACAGAAAAATCTAAAATACAAAATTAACAATACATCTCCAGTGCTTATTACAGTTCTTCACTGCCTACTTTCTACAGGTAAAAATCCATTTTTTAGTCTTCTCTGATTTCTACTAACCCTTTCAGATCCATCTCCTAGGGACCCCCCCCCTACTTCACATTTTATGTGGGATACTAATTAATGTCTTGGGTATTTGCATCTTTTCACCTGGAATTCCTTTCCTTTCCCTTGTTGGAGAAATACTGGTTCCCCATATTTCTCTTCGTCCTTTAAAACCCAGCTCAGACAGCTCAGGGAAACCTTTCTTCACCTCTACGGATGGTTAGCAACTTCTTTTTCTGTTCTATCCATGGGCTTTGGACACACTTCTGCATTCCTCCTAGCATTTGTGAGCGTAACCCAGCATCAGCTCATTGAGCTACATTCCCAGGACCTGCTCAGAAGGAACTATGGATAAAAACTCACTTCAAATTTGCACAAGTCCATCAGTTAATATAGGGAGAATGCCAATGGGCACTGATCAACGTACTGTGAGCTACGAAGGGAGAGGTGAGGCTGGCTTTCAGGCAGGGGATCACAGCTTAGCAGGGAGGGAGGAGCTGGACAGTGCAAACTCCACCAGAAATCTGTGTGCAGTGAATGAGTGCGCGTTGAGCCCCAAGCGAGGACTGAAACAATTCTGCTGCCTCAGCCCAAACCTGACTGAAAAGAATTTGAGGTGGGAGGGCTAAGAGAGATGGGACCAGTTCCTTCCCTTCTGCTTCCCCAAGGATCTTTCTAGCACAGGGCCGTGGGCACAAGTAAGTGGGCTTGTTTTCGCCTAGGGACCAGCGGGCAAGTGGAAAACAAGAGGCTCCGGCAGGGCATGGAGGAGACACGGGCCTTCCACCCTGCCAGGGGCCCGAGCCAGTCAAAGGCCGCCGCGTGCCGCACGAAGCCCGCGGCGGCCTCCCTGACGCCTAGCGGGAGCAGGGCGAGCCCCGGGGGCGACCTGGAGGTAACCCGCGAGGGTCGCGCAGGGGAAGGCTCAGCGGGAGGTGGAGACGGCCGCTGTCGGTGGGTCCTCACCCTGGGCTCCCTTTCCTCCCGCAGGACTCGCTTTGGCAGCGGGAGGTCTCCAATCTGTCTGAGTGGCTGAATCCTGGCCCTGAGCCCTAAGCCGGGTGCCTCCCCACCCACCCCCTGCGCTTCCACGCCTACCCGCCAGCAGTTACCGCCGCATGTTGTCTGTCGTTCAATAAACCTGCTCTGCGCGCCGCCTCTGCTTCTGTGTTGGGGGCGGGGGTCAGGGGCGGGGCACCCGCGCCGCCGGATGACGTCACACCGCACTTCCGGCAGGCGCGGGTCGAGCGCCGGCGGGATCACGTCACTGGTGCGCGCCGCGGGTCCGGGCGCGATGGCGGCGCTGGGCGGGGATGGGCTGCGCCTGCTGTCGGTGTCACGGCCAGAGCGGCAGCCCGAGTCGGCGGCTCTGGGCGGTCCGGGCCCTGGGCTTTGCTGCTGGGTGTCAGTGTTCTCCTGTCTCAGTCTTGCCTGCTCCTACGTGGGCAGCCTCTACGTCTGGAAGAGCGAGCTACCCAGGTGCGGGGGCTGCGCGCGCGGGCGGAACCCGCGCCTCCGCGAGGCGGGGCTGCGGGCGGACCTTCGGAGAACCGGGGGCGGGGCCGCGCGGTCCAGAGGAGGCTGGGGGCCCCCAGAATTTACTGCTCCCTTCGTAGGGACCACCCTGCCGTCATCAAGCGGCGCTTCACTAGCGTCTTGGTGGTGTCCAGTCTCTCGCCCCTCTGCGTGCTACTCTGGAGAGAACTCACAGGCATCCAGGTGCGAAGGAGGTGGGGCAGAGGGCAACAGGGGGAGGATCTCTGGGGTCTCTAGGGGAGAGAGAGCTAGACTGATGCCTCCTTTCCTGTGGCTCAGCCAGGCACATCCCTGCTCACCCTGATGGGCTTCAGGTTGGAGGGTATTTTCCCAGCAGCGCTGCTGCCCCTGCTGCTGACCATGGTGAGTGCTCTTGTTTCTTCTCTTGGTATTAACGTGATTTTTTTTTCCATGCCCCCCCCTTTTTTAATCTTCATTGTGTCCATTTTTGGACTGAAGGGTAACAGAAATTGTGAGATGGCCCTTGGTCCTCGGGTATGGATGGGTGGGAAATCCTGAGACCAGGAGCCTTGAAGTTTCATGAGGCCTTTTCTGAGCAAGGGCAGTGGATTATGGCTTAAGCCTTTCCTTTGATCGCCCGTTTTTCTGTCTCCAGATCCTTTTCCTGGGCCCACTGATGCAGCTCTCTATGGATTGCCCATGTGATCTGACAGATGGGTTGAAGGTTGTCTTAGGTGAGTCCTTAGGGCTGAAGGAAAAAAGTAGGTACAGGCAGCCCAGCTCAGTGGAAGAAGGGAGTAAGTGGGCTCCTGGTGGGACTTGGACATGAGATGGAGATGTTCGCTCTATATCCTGTCTTAACATGTAGCAGATGGCCTGTCAGAGTTGGTTCCTGACATTCACGGAGGTCCCTAGGAAGCTGTAGCAGTACTTTGTGTGGACTAAAGACCGTTCTTACTCTAACATTTGATTACTTCAAATCAGAGCTGATCTTGAGTTCTGATTTTGATGTTTCCAGAATTTACTATCAAGATATCCTGCCTCAGTTACTAATACCTTTCCTTTCGGTCCTCTTAAAACATTGTTTTATACTTGGTGTGGTAACAAAACTTGACTCTTCTCTGTTCTCAGGAGTATTGATGCCTAACCTGAGTTTGGCCAGGGAGAGGTTGTGGGAGAGGGGCCCTGGGGGCCTCTAGGATCTCTGCTCAGTAGCTAATCACTAATTCTTCGTTCTGGATCCCCTCTCTAGCCCCTCGCTCCTGGGCCCGCTGCCTCACAGACATGCGTTGGCTGCGGAACCAAGTGATTGCACCCCTGACAGAAGAACTGGTATTCCGGGCCTGCATGCTGCCCATGTTAGCACCATGCACGGGCCTGGGCCCTGCCGTGTTCACCTGCCCACTCTTTTTTGGAGTTGGTGAGTTTGTCTAACCGAGTCCTATTGAGATGTTCCCAGCATGAGCGCCAGAAATGGGGTTTGGAGCAAGGGTACAGCCTGTTAAGGCAGTTGTAGAGGAATGAGACCTAGTTCTTGCCTTCCTCCCAGCCCATTTTCACCACATTTTTGAGCAGCTTCGTTTCCGACAAAGCAGCGTGGGGAGCATCTTTTTGTCTGCAGGTGAGTCCTAGAAACCTTGCCTGGGGCAATCCTGGGTTGGGTGTGTCCCTGAGAGCCGTTCTGGAGGAAGACTTGGGAACAGAGGGATGTAGTACTGGAAGGGCCCCTGGCCATGGGAGTTGGGGTGTAGAGGACAGCCATAGGTCCTGGGGCAGGCAGCCACTGCCCTCGGGGGGAAGGGGGTGTCTCTGGCTGATGGGTGTGCAGTGCTGGGGCAGAAGAGCATGCAGGTGTGGTCACTCGAGGCCTCCCCGTCTCCAGCGTTCCAGTTCTCCTACACAGCTGTCTTCGGTGCCTACACTGCTTTCCTCTTCATCCGCACAGGTTGGTCCTCAGTCTCTCACGGGTCCCCCCCCGCCCCGGGGGCTCGGGCCCACAGGAGTGGGTGGGAGAATGGGAATGCTGTTTGTGGTAGGAGTGACAAGTGTCTTCCACTGTTGTCTTTGAGACAGGCAGAACCAGGGCTTTCAGTCTGGTGAGGTCTGAGAGGTGGAAGGGAGCAGAGGCCCTGTGGTGTGTGGGCGGTCATTCATCTCCTATTTCAGCAATGTGGGTGATTAGCCCTGAAAGGGCCCTGAGAGGGGGTGGGGATGCTCCAAGAGCTGCTCTGTCTCCCCTCCCCAGGACACCTGATTGGGCCGGTTCTTTGCCACTCCTTCTGCAATTACATGGGCTTTCCCGCCGTGTGCGCTGCCCTGGAGCATCCGCAGAGGCGGCCCCTGCTGGCCTGCTATGCTCTGGGTGTGGGACTCTTCCTACTTCTGCTCCAGCCCCTCACGGACCCCAAGCTGTACGGCAGCCTTCCCCTTTGTGTGCTTTTGGAGCGGGCAGGGGACTCAGAGGCTCCCCTGTGCTCCTGACCCAGGCTCCTATGAACTCTCACGGGCTCCCCAGCCCCTCCCCACCAAGGGGTACTGCAGGGGAGGAGCTGGCTGGGGTCCCCGAGATCTCAGGAATTTTTGTAGGGGATTGAAGCCAGAGCTAGTTGAATCCCAGGGACCAAGAGAAAGGAGCAGATATCCAAAGGGTGCAGCCCCTCCAAAGGAGGTTGAGCCGCAGCTGGGAGTGCGGGGACAAGGGGCAGGTCCCAGGAGCCGTGCACTCCCTTCCTCACTTTGGACTGCTGCTTTTCTGAGCTCCTCTGCCCCCCTCTGCCTCTGAAAAGCTGCTCGGGGGTGGAATTTACAAAATCCCTCCCCCCAACTTCCCAGGGTTTTCTCATTGTCTTTTTGCATCAGGACTTTGTATTGAGATATTAAAAGAGATTTAACTTGGGTAACATGGCCTTGGATCTTTGGGAATCAATCTATTTGGGTTGTGTCCTCACCACCTTTCTTGGCTACTTTAAACCCCAAGCTCTGGGCAGTTCAGCCGGATAGGCCCAGTTCCTGAAGTAAAGGGCAGGATGGGGTCCTCTGGCTGCCTTGGGTCTGCAGCTTCTTCTCTTCTCAGCCATGCCCCATGTCCCGGCACAGATGGACCTGGGACTAGAGGTGCCAGGTGCGAATTCAGCTCGACCTAGGGCCTCATGGCTCCCAGGATCAGGGAATGGAACCTAAGGCACTGATCCATGGTGGAACCTCCAACCTGTGACCTGAGAGGATAGAGGGCTGACTGGGCTCTCCACCGGGACCTCCCCAAAGTCTGCCAGCCTCGCATTACGTAAGGAAGAACACACACATTCAGAATGGGAAAGGAACCAGCTCAGTGTCACCTGGGAGTAGAGGCTTTTCCGGCTTGGACCTCTGCCACCGTGCTGCCAGTCTGGTCCCTAGAGGAACTCAGAACAAAGATTGCAGCCCTGAGAGCATCAAGGATCCTGCTGAGCAACACTGGAACTCAAGGTTCATTCTTCGAGCTTTCTAGTGTTCTACCTGCCCTTCTGCTTGTGTTTCAAATGGTCTTCATTCCCCGCCTCTGGAACTTTAACTTTTAAGGAATAGTATACCTTGAGGTCTCACTCTAGACTGAAGGTGGTTGCCCATCCCATCCCCTGAGCCTGGTGGTTGAAAGGAAATGGGTGTGCAGTCACTTTCCAGGGTACTGTTGATTTAGCTGTGGCTACACGACAGTCACCTGAATCTAAAAGGTCACCATGATGGTCACACCTGCCTTGCCGTGGGGGCCTTGCTGTCTTCTGGCCTGCGTAGCAGCTGTTGGGGAGGCAGAGGAGGTGAGCACGGCCCTACTTTAGAGGGTACCTTTGGAATCTTGGGGTCCAAAAAGGAAACCCAAAACTGTCCCCAAAATTAGGTTGTGGTACCCCAAAACACGGGGCTGTGCTCTACCCCTTCCTCATGTTCCTACTCAGGAACTGCCCAGTGCCCCCCATGTCCCCTCCCCTGTGGGCGCTCAGGATGGGCAGGCGTGCAGTCAGGGGCTGCTGTCCCCCTGCGGGTGAGGGGTTCTCCCGAGGGCTTGGTTATGGGAATGGGCAGAATTAGATCCTGAGACTCAACCCACTACTCCTAACCTCCCACTAACATCCTCTTGCCCACCTCTAGAATTTGGTGCCTGTTGGGATCTAGTCCTCAACTAATGGGGTGGGAGGTTGGCTCTGAGTTTAGGAAGTAAAGCACTCTGGTGGGGAGGCAAGTCCACTGACAGTTTGGGTCTGAACCCTCAGCCTCTTACTAGCTCTGGGGTCTTAGAGGAGTTATTTAACCTTCGTAGGACTCCATTTCTCTTTCCATAGAACATGACTGACTCACTGTGTTAATGGGTGTTCAGCGCTTAGAACAGCATCCCTTCCCACAAGTTCTTAGTACAGCTACTCCTGTTGGGGGTGTATACTGCAGGCACTCCACGGTGGCTGAAACCAAGGCTGCCGTTCTCTCTACCCTCCAAGGAGGAAGACACAACTGACCTGCCCCTGCCACGGGGGAGTCCCAGCAGGCAGCTCTGTCCCTCTGCTGAGTGGCGCTGCACAGGACCCGGTATGGAGGGCAGGGGAAGCCAGTTTTATTGAGCGAAGTTCTCAGGACCTGGAGCCTAGGTCTCCTCCCAGGAGACAGGACCCCTCAACCTGCTCCCCCGGGTCTTCGGCCCACCTACACCACCACCTGTAATCTCCAACAAGGAGAGGACCCTTATTTGGCAAGAGATGACTATGTGAGCGGCTGTCCAGCAGGGAAAAGACAGAAGGCTGGAGGAAGGGAATGTGCCACAGCAGGCAGTGTGTCTCCTGCCACAAGCAGCTGAGGACAGGCGCTCCAGGGCTAGGCCTTTCTGCCCCCGGGCACTGGCTGGCCTGGGCCTGCCCTGGCAGCACAGTTGTCTATGGAAGGCTTGGGGTGGGGATGGCCAGGCTGCCAACCTGGGGCACATCACTCAATCTCCAGGATGAGGTCATCGCCCTCCAGTGTCATATCTGTGGTTACGTGGACCTTGCGGACAGTGCCCTCCATGGGTGAAGTCACCACAGTCTCCATCTTCATGGCACTGAGCACACAGAGGGGCTGGCCCTTGGCCACCTTGGCCCCAGCTGCCACCTTGATGTCTATTACCTTCCCGGGCATAGGTGCCCCGATCTGGCCCTTCACGTCCTTCAGGGCCTTGGGATGGAAGTGCATCTCCTGCAGACAGGGCAGAGGGGAGGAGACGTGAGGCACAGGCCCCACCCGTCCCCACCCCCTGCCTGGCCCCGGGGGGGACAATACCTTCATGGCCTGAGTGTCCTTGACCAGAATGGACCGCAGCTGTCCGTTGAGCTCAAAGAAGACCTGCCTCTGGCCGGCCCGGTTCAGGTCACTCACGGCGAGGGCTTTGATGTGCAGCGTCTTGCCCCGCTCCAGCTCCACCTGCAGGGAGGGCGCGGAGGCTCAGAGCTGGAGGTGGGGACAGCAGAACACACAGCCTGGGCAGAGCAGCCCCCCGAGCCAGTCCCAGGCCAGTCCCCCAAGCCTGGGCCTCGGCTCCTCACTTGTAAAGACCTAGCCTCCTGGTCTCTCAAGGGTGCTTTGGGGACCTACAGCTTGTGAGGCGGGGTGACGGCCAAGCCAAAGCCTGGAGCTCTAGCTGTGCTGGTGTCCTTAGGGATTCAGGGGCAGGGGTGCTGGGGGGCAGTGTAGACAGGTGCCAGAGCCACTGACCTCAAACTCCTCTGCGATTCTGGGTCCCTGCAGGAAGAGGCGGGTGTTGAGGCTGTCCAGGGGGCCAAAAGTAGCCGTGAAGTCCTTGAAGTGGGCAAAGACCTCTGGATATATGGCCGCTGAGAGCACATCCTCTGGGGTCACCTCCTCCCCATGCCGCTCTATCAGCTCCTTCTCCAGCATCTGCAGATCCAGGGGTGGGAGGGAGGCTCCAGGCCGCCCCTCCACCCTTGGCAGGTCCTTTAGCACCTGGGGAGCAAAGCAGGGGGTCAGGTCTGATGCTTACACCCAGCCTCCCCCTCCCAGACTGTGCTGGGCCTTCCTACCTTAGAGCGAAAGGGCTCAGGGAACCCCCCGTGGGGAATGCCAATGTAGCCCTGCAGGAACTCTACCACGGAGCGGGGGAAGGACAGTTCTTCTGCCTGGGCTTCAGCCTCCGCCCGGCTCAGCCCGTTCTGCACCATGAACTGGGCCAGGTCCCCCACGATCTTGGAGGACGGTGTCACCTGAGAAGAAAATCCCCTGGGTTAGGCCACCTGGTGCCTTATGGATGCCCAGAGGCACGGACAGGAACACTGGGGAGGGCTCACCTTGATGAGGTCGCCCAGCATCTGGTTGGCCTCTACGTAGGCCTTCTTGACCTCCTTGAACTTGGAGCCAAGCCCCATGCTGTGGGCCTGGAAGTGCAGGTTGGTGTACTGGCCCCCTGGGATCTCGTTCTCGTACACGTCCGAATTGCCAGACTTCATGGTGGCCGTGCAGTCAAAGGCCGCGTACAGTCCCCGGGCCCCCTCCCAGTACTCACTGTAGTCAAACACACGCTCCAGAGGCACCCCTGCAGGGAGGCCAGGAAAACGGGCTAAGCTCCCAGGTTCTCCCAGCACTCCAGGGCCAGCTCAGGTCCCATCTCAGATGTGGGTCATGGAAGGCAAGGCCAGGAACTAACATCTGGATTCTAGCATAGGCCAGACTCCACCAGGACTCCTGAGGGCCACAGCTGGGAGGGGAGGGTCACGCACCCTCGCTGTGCCTACCTGTGTCCAGGGGAGTCCCTCGGGTGCAGGCCACCAGGGCCCCCATGCTGGGCTGTGACGTCATCCCGGACATGGAATCAGCGGCCACGTCCACTACATCGGCCCCAGCCTGGGCACAGGCCAGCATCGATGCCACACCTGCCCCTGATGTGTCGTGGGTGTGGATGTGCAGCGGGAGGTCGGGGAATCGGTCCCTGAGCGAGCTGACCAGCATGGTGCAGGCCGCTGGCTTCAGCAGCCCTGCCATGTCCTGGGGCAAGAAGGAAAGAAAAGGCGGTAAGGAGGGGGCGTGGCGGGGCTGGGGGGAGGCGGGTAAGGGCCTGGGGAGTCCTGGGGCGGGGGTCCAGGCACCTTGATGCACAGGATGTGGGTGCCCGCTCGCACCAGCTCTTCAGCCAAGCCCATGTAGTACTGTAGTGAGTATTTGGTGCGGCTGGGGTCGGCCACGTCCCCGGTGTAGGAGATGGCGGCCTCCACCACACCGCCGGCATTGCCCGCGGCCTCCATGCCCAGGAGCAGATTGGGCATGTAGTTGAGGGAGTCAAAGACCCGGAAGACGTCCATGCCGTTCTCCTTGGCCACCTCACAGAACCTGAGTGGGCAGGAGAGCCCGAGGGTCAGTCCCATCTCGCTGCCCCCCGCACATCCCGCTCTGGCTCTGGCCTGACAGGGGGAGGGGCACCCACCGAGCCAGTGTTGGGGGAGGCGCCCCGGTGTGGTCAAGGCCTTTTCTGGGGTAGCCTGGGCTGGGCAGGGTCACCCCGGAGGCACACGGCCCCGCAGAGCTGTCCTGCCCTAGTCGATCTGTCTGCCCAGGGCAGAAGACTCAGCGGGAGAGTCCCTGCGGGAGTGACGGTCTGAGCGAGAGCGAGCACTGAGCGAGCACTCGCTCCCCTGAGTTTTTAGTCCTTCCAGCTCTCCAAGCGTTAATTCTACACTCCATGAGATGCCAGATGGCAGCCCTCGCTGGGGACAGCTAGGAGGCTCAGCGTCAAGCCCCCTGCAGGGAGCACAGGCCATCGCAGTGTGGCGCAGCACCCGCGGGGTCCTGCGCCAGTGTCTGCCGGCGCCCCCAACCCCAGGCTCACTTGAAGACCACGTTGTCGGGGTAGTTGGTGTAGCCCACGGCGTTGGCGCCCCGCAGCAGCATCTGGAATGGGATGTTGGGGATGAGCTCCCGGAGCTCCTGAAGCCGCCGCCAGGGACACTCGTACAGGAAGCGCATGGCAACATCAAACGTGGCTCCTGCACGGGGACCGAGAGGCCCAGGTCAGCCCCTCACCCCCCTGGGATTCCGCCACACCCTGCAGCTCTGCGGCCCGAGCCCCAGCCCGCACAGCCGTCCCGCACACCTTCCGGGCCCCTCACGTTCCCGCCCCAGCCCTTGCCCCGGCCCTTGCAGACTTTTCCCTTTGTGGCTCCCAGGGTAGCTCAGGATCAGGGTCCTCTGTGCCCCCTTTCACAGCCCTGCGGCCAACTCTGTGCTGTGACGAGCAAGCTGGTGGCTCCTCCCTGTCCTTGAGCTACTGGGGTCTCAGCTCTGTGAGGCGTGTCCGGAGTGGGCACCAGTCGCTGCTGAACACATGAACACCACGCGTCGTGCACCCCTCACTGAGTGCCTCAGGGTGAACATCTCTAGCTTCCGGAGTGGCCACACTGGGTACCCGATTCCTTCCAGGGGCTGTCCCGCCCTCCAGCCCTCCTCCGGCCTACCTCCCCAGTTCTCTATGCTGAAGAGGTTGCTGAAGTTGTGGGCGACATAGGGGGAAATCTTTTTGAGATCGTGGGTTCGCACACGAGTGGCCAGCAGTGACTGGTGGGCATCCCGGAAGGTCGTGTCCATCAGCAGCAGCCCCTGGTGGCTCCGCACAGCTCGAGCAAAGCCCTCCGGCCCCTCCCGCAGCAGGATGTCTCTGAAACCGGCCGGGGGTGGGCCTAGGGCAGACCGGGGTGTCAGCAGCCGTCCTGTGGGCAGCCGCCTCCTGTCTCCCCGAGTTGGCAGAATGAATCTCACCTACCTATGGGCACCGCGGGGACAAGAGGGTCCGTGGGGCTGGGGCTGGCCTTGACGGGGATTGGGGTGGTTGGGCCATTCACCATGACATGACCTAGGGAGGGAGGCGTCGTGGGATTAGGACAGGTGGGGGAGAGTCCGAGTTGAGGGCACAAGTGCCAGCGGATGGGCCTGGGCATGAAGGGCTCCTCCGGGATCCCCAGGCCCCTCCAAAGCCAGGGCCTCCTGGACCCACGCAGTGGGGACCTACTGACGGCCGCACGGACGGAAAACGGGGCATCTCCGAGATCAGGAGCGAGGAAGGTGGGCAAGGTGGGAGGGTGAAGCAGAGGAGGAGGGTGGAGCCAAGGAGGGCAGGACAGTGAGAGCTGGAACTCTTCTAGGCAGGGGGTCAGGAGCACGGCCTCTGGGAGGGGAGAGCAGGGCAGTCCGGGGTCAGACCGAGGTAGTGCAGCAGCTTCTGAGCCCGGTTCTGTGCAGGCCGCAGCTGGAACAGGTCCGGGTTCTCGTCGATGAACTGGGTGTCCACGGCGCCCGCCAGGAACTGCTGGTTGTTGAGCACGTTCTGCAGGAAGGGGATGTTGGTCTGCAGGACAGAGGGCGGGGGTCACCGCGTAGCACGGCTGGGGGAGAGGCAGCAGAGCCCCCCGCCACCCTGTCCCCCAGGATACTAGGCTGAGGTCTGAGGCCTCCCTGCGGGATGACATTTTCCCATCTCACCAACCCCCTCTCCCGGCAAAGCGCCCTGAGTGTTAGAAGGCTGAGCCCACTCGCCCCGCCCCACCTGGCTCCCCCGGAACGTGTGCGGGGTCGCTTCCTCCTTCCTCAGTGATCTGGACTTCGTCCCTCTCCTCCACACAGCCCAGGAAACGGGTCAGGCCTTTCCCACAACACTGCGACACACGGCAGCCATGCTCCCCTTCCCAGCCATGCTTCTTGACAGACGTCCCTACGCCCCCACCCCCAACAGCCCTACTCGGGCGGCCTCACGAGGCTCCATCGTGGCGGCTAACTCCTACGGCCCTCTCCCACCTGGGCACTGTCGCCCTGGGCTTCCAAGACCTCCTGCTCTCCTCCTCCCCAGTCCCCACTGGGAGCTCCTCTCACCCCTGCAGGATGGAGTTCTCAGAGCTGTCACTGGGCCTCTTCTCCTCACACAGCACATTCTGCCCGCGTGCCTCATCCCGGGCTTCCAGCTCCTGAGCCAAGACCCTAAAGTGGAAATGCCTCCTGGGCACCTCTCCTTGTGTGGCCCTCACACAAGCTCACCATGTCCGAAGTCAGCTTCCCTCACCCCGCCGTCCTCTGCCTTCTGCTGGGTGCTCACTGTCCACCCGGTTACCCCAACCTACGCTCCATCACCCCCAGTAGCCACTCCTGTGTCACTGGTCAGGCCAGATGGTTCTACCATGGTCACCTCTAGACTCTATGAGCCCTTGTCTCCAGACATGTCATCTGCCAGGCTTCAAAGTCACGGCCCCCTCCAGCCACACCAGAGTCGCCTCGTGAGCTCTCGTGCCGCCACACCTCTGCACCTGCCTGGTAGGCTCTTCCAGGAAGTCTGAACTTGAAGGCCTCTGGCGGTACCTCCCCCTTTCTAGTCAGCTCGCGTGGGATCAGCTGTTGCAAAGTGCCTCCTAGGCGTCAGCATTCGCTTGTCTGCGTTCTTCCTACCCCTGCGAGCCCTGGGAGCGTTCTGGGGGCAGGGCTGCTGTAGGACGGATCTGTGTCCACCTGCTTTGTGCCCAAGGGCCCTCTTTTTCTTTTCTTTTTTTTAATTTTACTTATTTGACAGAGAGAGAGAAGGAAAGGGAACACAAGCAGGGGAAGTGGGGAAGGGCGAAGCAGGCTCCCAATCCCAGGACCCTGAGATCATGACCTGAGAGGAAGGCAGACGCTTAACCCACTGAGCCACCCTGGCGCGCCCCCCCCCCCACACCGAGGGCCCTCATTTCTGCTCATTAAACTACTAGGTGGCAGCCTGAAGCTGAAGTCGGGCAAGTCCAACCTGGAGGCCACATGGCGGCCTGGAAGCCAGCACGGAGACATGTCCCATGACTGCCCGGCCTCGTGGGTGGAATTCGAGCATGCACTGCCTGTGACCACATGGCTGTCACTTCAGATAAGGTATCTCTGTGTCATCCACTCGTTGTCTCTGATGGCAACTTCAACAGGGACTCATGCTTCTGGGCCCTGCTGCTACTCCGAGAAGTTTTAGCTGTCACCCCCTCCACCCAGGGCTCCTATTGCCTGGAAGTCCAGACCGAAAGGGTGCCTCCCCCACAGTCACTGCAGAGTGGGACTCAGCCAACATTGCCTCATGCCTCTCTGGTGCGACAGATCGGCCTATCTGTCCCTGAGACTAGTCCCTGCCCCTCCTAAAGAGATGGAGCATTTCAACCGGACCGAGGCACAGCACGTGAGAAGGTAAGAGCAGCCGAGCCGTCTAACGAACCGAGAACCACATACGGGTAAGAGGGATTCTCCCAGGCCTCCCCTGGCCCACCCTCCATTCCCCCATGTGTAGACCCTCCCCCTTGGTGATTTCGTGGGGGATCAGCCATCCCTATGTACTGTGGGCTCAGTGCGGGCACAGCCGGGACCATCCGCTTTCTGGTGTACCCCCACTCTCAGCACAGAGCGGCCTGTGACGGATGCCAGCAGACTCTGTTCCCAGCGAACGACAACTCCCCGGAAGGTGAAGGGAGGAGCTACCCCGACTGCTGAGCGCCAGAGTGGACCTGGGCTAGACTCCAGTGCCTTCGTTCTGCAAACGCAACAGCTGAGGCCCTGGGAGCAGCAACCGTCAGGAAAAGCTTCCAGCTGCCAGGCAGCTGCGCCCCTCAAAGGCGACATCTCTCCTCTCGGCCCCACGAGGCACGTAGGGACGTGTCATTAATACCCCTTGGCCAAGACGAGTGAAGTGTTTTCAGCGGCTCAGTAACTTGCCTAAGGTTACCTGCTGCACGGGGCAGAATCGGAATTCCGTTTCCCAGGGGTCCTGGCCCCCCAGTCCCTAGGAATCACGTCTGGAGGGAAGGGGCAGGGGCGCGGGTGGGGGTGTCCGGGGAGCCCGAGGACTAGGAGATACCTGGAGAAGTGGCGACTCGCTTCCCGGCGGACCGGAGCGCGCTGGCCGGCTCCGAGCACTCGGCGCGCCCACCGGAGCCCCGGCCCTCGCAGGGAGGAAGCCGGGAACCGTCCTCCCACCGCACCCCCGGCCGGGAGCCCCTTCTCAGCCCAGACGAGCTCACCCCGGGCCGCCCTCCCAGAAGCACGGCCCGACGGGGGACAGAAGGGGTGGGAGGGGCCGCGGGCTCGGCGAGGACCACTGACGCGCGGCTGCGAACGGCGTGCGGCCGCCGGCCTGCTGGGAAGCGGCGCCGCGCGGACCAATCGGGCCGGAGGCGGAGACCGGTTGGCTCCCGAGCGTGCCGGGCGGGGCGGCGAGCCCGGGCGGGGGAGCGAGGGGCGGGGCGCGGCGCCAGCCGGGAGGCCGAGCCCTCTCCGCCCCACCCCGCAGCCGGCCTGCCGGGGGCGTCGCCCCAGCCCCTCACCGCCCCCCCCACCCCAGGCCCCGTGCCTGTTGGGGACCCTCCACGTGACTCGGTGATGCAGAACGGTTATGACCTTCAGCGTGTGTCTGTGAGGGTCCCAACAACAGTGCGGGTTTGCGCCCGGCCCTGCCTGTGGGTGCGGGGACGTGTGGGTGTGTGGGCATGTGTGGGTGTGTTGGGGAGGGTGCCCGGCGACATGTGACAAAGGCTCCCGTCTCTGGGAGATGGTGAAGGGGCCCGCGAGCCGGCGCTTTGTCTGGCTGTCTGCGGAGTGACGGTTCGCGCGGCGGCGGCGGGCGCCGGTGCGGTGCAGGATGCCGGGGCGCCAGGGTGGCCGGGGGCGCGCGCGCCTGTGCCAGGGTGAGTGCGCTGCGGCAGCGCCGGGGGGCTGCGCGGCGGGCCCGCGCCAGCCCGGGCCTCGGGCGTGACCGGGAGCCACCCGTGGGCGCTGCAGTGGCCGCGTGTCCCCGTGACCTCGGGAGCCAGCCGGCTCGGGTAGATCCCCGTGCGCCCCTCCCTGTCCGCCCTCCACGTGCGTGTCCGCGGAGCGCGTGCTCGCCGGCGCGCACCCGCCTGCCTGTCGCCGCCGCCGCCGCCGCCGCCGCCGCCGCCGCGAGCCGCCGGGAAAAGGTGCCGGGAACCGAGAGAGCCGGGGCCGCGGGCCCGAGCGCCATGGGCAGGAGGGCGCGCGGCGGGCGGCCGGTCAGCCCCGGGCCTCGCCCCCACGGGAGAGCTGCCTGGAGTCGGCGGGGGCTGGCCAGGCCCACGGGGAGGCCGGCCCGCGCCCCCTGAGCTACAGACACCAGGTGAGGGGGCCGCGGGGCACGGCAGCGGTGGCTGGCCAGGGAGGGGCCACGGGCCACGGGAGGGGCTTGGTGCGGGGGGAGACGCCTTCCCTGGCGGGGGAGGGGATGGCTCGGAGGGAGGGGGCTGGCGGTTCCCGGAGACGCCAGAGAAAGGAAGTTCCGGGACCCTCCCTGCTCTAGTGCCCACCTCCGCTTCCTGCCTCATGCTGCACCTTGTCCCCAGAGCCAGGACCCCACTACCCGCTTGGGAAATGTGACCTTTACTCCGTGGAGGGGGTGGGGGGGACTGGCCCTGCAGGCCCCAGCCTTCTTTCTGCCCCTGGGGGAGGGGGAGAGTCCTGGGGCCTCTGACTCTGACGCCCCCCCCAACACACACACCCAGGCCCGGCTCTGGGAGCTGGCCCTTGAGACTGGGCGGCGGGCACAGGGGCACCTGCACCTGCCCCACCTGTGCCCGGGCTCCGGCCCTTCCCTGCAGGGCGCTCACCATGGCCCCGCCACTCCTGCTGCTGCTGCTGGCCAGCGGAGCGGCCGCCTGCCCACTGCCCTGTGTCTGCCAGAACCTGTCCGAGTCGCTCAGCACCCTCTGTGCCCACCGAGGCCTGCTGTTTGTGCCGCCCAACGTGGACCGGCGCACAGTGGAGTTGCGGCTGGCTGACAACTTCATCCAGGCCTTGGGGCCGCCAGACTTCCGAAACATGACGGGGCTGGTGGACCTGACGCTGTCCCGGAACGCCATCACCCGCATCGGAGCCCGCGCTTTCGGGGACCTGGAGAGCCTGCGCTCCCTGCACCTGGACGGCAACAGGCTGGTGGAGCTGGGCTCCGGCAGCCTCCGCGGCCCGGTCAACCTGCAGCACCTCATCCTCAGCGGCAACCAGCTGGGCCGCATCTCGCCCGGGGCCTTCGACGACTTCCTGGACAGCCTGGAGGACCTGGACCTGTCCTACAACAACCTGCGGCAGGTGCCCTGGGCGGGCATCGGCGCCATGCCCGCGCTGCACACCCTCAACCTGGACCACAACCTCATCGACGCGCTGCCCCCGGGCGCCTTCGCCCAGCTCAGCCAGCTCTCCCGCCTCGACCTCACGTCCAACCGCCTGGCCACGCTGGCCCCCGACCCGCTCTTCTCCCGGGGCCGCGACGCCGAGGCCTCGCCCGCCCCCCTGGTGCTGAGCTTCAGTGGGAACCCCCTGCACTGCAACTGCGAGCTGCTGTGGCTGCGGCGGCTGGCGCGGCCCGACGACCTGGAGACGTGCGCCTCCCCGCCGGGCCTGGCCGGCCGCTACTTCTGGGCCGTGCCCGAAGGCGAGTTCTCCTGTGAGCCCCCGCTCATCGCGCGCCACACGCAGCGCCTCTGGGTGCTGGAGGGCCAGCGGGCCACGCTGCGGTGCCGGGCCCTGGGCGACCCCGCGCCCACTATGCACTGGGTAGGCCCTGACGACCGGCTGGTTGGCAACTCCTCCCGAGCCCGGGCTTTCCCCAATGGGACCCTGGAGATCGGGGTGACGGGCTCTGGGGATGCAGGGGGCTACACCTGCATTGCTACCAACCCTGCCGGCGAGGCCACAGCCCGGGTCGAGCTCCGCGTGCTGGCCTTGCCCCACGGCGGGAACGGCAGCGCGGAGGGGGGCCGCCCGGGGCCCTCGGACATTGCTGCCTCGGCCCGCACCGCCGCCGAGGGCGAGGGGACACTAGAGTCTGAGCCAGCTGTGCAGGTGACGGAGGTGACTGCGACCTCAGGGCTGGTGAGCTGGGGGCCGGGGCGGCCTGCAGACCCCGTGTGGATGTTCCAGATCCAGTACAACAGCAGTGAGGACGAGACCCTCATCTACCGGTGAGGGTGCGGCCCGCAGCCCCCACGTGGCTCCCTGTGGCCCTCAGAGCCCCCCTCCAGCCCTCCCAGACTCGGCCACTTCCACACACCCCTCCTCAGCTTCTGAGCTTCCTGCAGGGGGGAAGCGGGCGGGGGGGGGTGCAGACACCAGGGAGAGGTGGGAAGTGCCCCATGGGGTCCGCAGTCCAGGCCTCTTTGCGTTTGGTCTCTGTGCAGAGGCGCACAACCCTGGGCTGCGCGCACCGCCTTCTTCCTGGCCCTGGCCACGTGCCACGTGCCTCCACACCGCCTCCCCCGCTTGCCCTGGGCTTGTGCATCCACACACGCGCCCGTCCAGCCCCGTGCTCTGTCCCCAGCTGCACACACTCACGCCTGTCTTGGCTTCTTGGCCTTCTGGAGTAAACTGAGGCCCAGATGGTCCTAGGGGAAGGGAGTGTTCCCAGGTGGGACCTGGGAGCCGGGGGTGAGGGTGGGGGCAGGTGGCAAGGGGGCGGGGGCTGGGGTCAGAGCCGGAACCTAGGCTCTGACCACCCACCCCTGCCCACAGGATTGTCCCGGCCTCCAGCCACCACTTCCTGCTGAAGCACCTCGTCCCCGGTGCCGACTATGACCTCTGCCTGCTGGCCCTGTCACCTGCCGCTGGGCCTTCCGACCTCACAGCCACTAGGCTGCTGGGCTGTGCCCACTTCTCCACGCTACCGGCTGCACCCCTGTGCCACGCCCTGCAGGCCCACGTGCTGGGCGGGACCCTGACCGTGGCCGTGGGGGGTGTGCTGGTGGCTGCCTTACTGGTCTTCACTGTGGCCTTGCTGGTTCGGGGCCGGGGGGCCGGGAACGGCCGCCTCCCCCTCAAGCTCAGCCACGTCCAATCCCAGACCAATGGAGGCCCCAGCCCCACGCCCAAGGCCCACCCACCACGGAGCCCACCACCGAGGCCGCAACGCAGCTGCTCCCTGGACCTGGGAGACGCCGGCGGGTGCTACGGTTACGCCAGGCGCCTTGGAGGGGCCTGGGCTCGGAGAAGCCACTCTGTGCATGGGGGGCTGCTCGGGGCAGGGTGCCGGGGGGTGGGGGGCAGCACGGAACAGCTGGAGGAGAGTGTGGTGTGAGGGGAAGGGAGTGAGCCCAGGGTGGGCCGGGGAAGGGGCACAGGGCCTGGGACATGCAGCTGCTGGGCCTGGTGGGTCAGCACTGCCTGGGAGTCCCTCCTGATTTTACCCTTGGTACCTCAGGCCTCCTTTGTACTTGGCAGGACAAGGGGCCCTTGCCCCAGTTCTGGCCTCCAGACCCGCATTCCTCTGACGGGTGCTCACAGCCATCGAGGCAGGGCTGCAGCCACCAAGCGGGAGTCTTGTTTTTCTTTATAATAAAATTGTTGCGTACACCTCCGTGCTAGCCTTGTCTTGTCCTGCTAGGCTCCCTGACAGGGGAGGGGGACATGTGGGCCAGTAGACACCCCCAAACAAGACAGGGTCAGGTTCAGGGCCGCTAGCCCCACGGAGGTGGCCCAAAGAGCCTAGGGTGCCCTTGGCCTTGCCTAACGGCAGGTGCTTGGGGCTGGCGCCTCCTGTCCCAGGTGAGTCAGACCGGCCCCTTGAGAAGGGGAGGGGCTGTGCTGAAGCCCTCTGGGCCCTGTGCCTGCACCTCTAAGTGCAGAAAGCACCCCTTCCTGGCACGACATGGACAAGATGGGACGTCCTCGTGGAAGCATGGACTCCAGGCTGCACAGAGGGCCAATGGGCACGAGGGCGAACGGGCACGAGGGCCATGGCACAGCCCTTCAGGGCGAAGGGACCTTTGGCTGGCAACACTCCAACTCCGTAGAAAGTCCCCATGGCTTCCACTGGAGACCACCTCACCACTTCCCAGGGCAGCTTCTGGATTTGTACAGTGTTATCCCAGAAGAACTGGAAAAGGCTTAGAATTCCACTGCTTTGGTATCAGCCCAAGACCTTCTGGAAGGTTCATCAGTGCTAGAGGTCCTGAGCTCCCAGCTGCTCCACTGATCCCCCACCCCCACCCCACTTCTCCCCATGGCTTCGCTCTGGGCTTGTCTGGAAAGACTGAGTCAAATGGTTGCTGGACCTTGGAGCGGCAGACGCTGGGATGAGGGGGCACTGCCCCGCTTTTGTTCCCCACCCCGGCAAGCTGCAGTACGGGGGGCACGGCTGGGCCCTGCTCTAACTCCCCTTGACCAAGACCCCTGCCAGCCTCTGGCACAGTCCCGGCTCCCAAGCGTCAGCTGGGAGGAATTGATGCTCCAGACACGAATGACAGCAGACGTGGGGCTCTCCACGGCGCTCGGCCCCCCCAGACGCTTTAAGAACATGCAGATGCCTGAGCGCCACCGCAGATGGCGGATACCGGCATCCCACAGCCCGTGACGAGGCCCGGACCACAGTGGCCACCACACCTGTGCCAAGGGGCGCGCGCGGTGCCCGTGTGTGAGGCCTGCCGTGTGCCAGCGCGCGGCCCGCGGAGAGCAGGACGACAGGCAAGTGCGCACACATGTGGGCCGCCAAGCCCCCGCCCCGGTGTGTCTGTAGTTCACACACGTGAGCCCGCTCTGCAGCCCTGGAACACACGCCTGGACGTGGCCCAGGGGAGATCCTGGTTTAAATAAATAAACAACGTCCTCCGCGGAACAGCACGAGAACGGGAACCCTCCAAGGGGCCATGGGGAGAAGGCGGAGGCGGCCCGGGGCTGAGGGGAGGGGGGCCTGGGGCGTGCCAGGAAAGGAGCTGCCGGACGTGGGCGGCTCTCGATGTGGCAGGAGCCCGTGGCCTCGTCGGGGTACACATCTGGGGAGGACTCTGGTGCCCCAAGGAACCAGAAACGTCCCATAGCCGGCCTTCCCACCTTCCTCCTGGTGAGCCCCGTGACTCCCGCCTCCCTTCTCTGCCCTCAGGGCCCTAGGGCAGGAGGTCCTCATGAGCCTGCCAGGCTGGGGGACGGGGAGGGTCCAATGACCTGGGCACACAAGCATAGGGGCCAGCGGTAAGGACAATAGAGCAACGAGGGCAGGCGGGTGAAGGGTGGGCTAGTGGGGCCCCACACGAGGGTCATGGCACATACTGGCCCCCAAAGCTTCCCTAGGACACCATGCTGGAAACCTCAAGGCCCTCAGGGAGGATGTCACAACACATCTCTGTGTGCGCAGGAACCCCCAGACCAGGAGCCCTGAGGCTTCCCACGAGAGAGCACAGAGACCCCAACACTTGGGGAACAGCCACCGCCTCTGAGGTGGGCCACGGGCCTGAGGGGAGATGGCTGACCCCCCCACTGGCCCTGCAGGTCCCCTGCCTCCCTCTTCCCCTCTCAACTGCTTTTTCGAAAGGCTTCTGCACCCACCGGAGCCCCTGCCAGGACACATCACAGAGCCGTGCCGGTGGGTGAAAGGATGGGCCCAGGGCACCGTGAGAGGACAGAGGGGCTGGGCGGCACAGTCCGCTGCAGGTGGAACCCTCCTCCCTGCCCTCGTGCCGCAGGGCCTCTGCAGGCAGCCCCTGGCCCGAGGAAGCCCACGGATACACAGGCAGAGCCGGCCTCCAGGACAGGACAGCATGCGGCTGTGGTTTCGTCTCCGGCTACAGACACAGGGAACCAGGAGGCCATCGAGGATTTCAGGTCCCTGCCTGGCAGCTGGGCCCCGTGCCTCCCCCTGGCCTCCCTCAGACCTCCGGCTGCAGCCTCCTCCCCTGGCTGTCCCAAAGGCACCTGACATGACGCCTACGTGCCAGGCCAGGGGACGAGGGCAAGGAGGGCAGGCGGGGTCTCATTTTATGCCAAGTGACCTCTTCCACACGGGCTTGTGCTCTCTCACCCAGGGTCTTCCTGGGACTCAGAACTACCTGGCGAGCGTGTTCAGAATGCAGGCTCTGGGCCCCTCACCCCAACCGATGAGATCAGAATTTCCAGAAAGGAGACCTGTGATATGCAGACCGAACACAGACTCCAGGTGATCTCCCCTAAGAAGGGCAAGCGGTGGGGCTCCCTGGAGCAAGACTCCTGGCTCTGGCCTAGGGCCCCGAGCACCCGAGGAGCCCAGGCCCACTCCCAGGGTGGCGGAGGGGCCCAGCCCCAGCAGAGTGGCTAGGACAGTCGACGTGCAGCCAAGGGGCAGGCCTAGTGCAGGACTGAGCACCTAGAAGGCAGGCAGAGCCTACGGCCTCTTACCTTTACACCTCGGACCCGGAACTCGGCAAGGGCTCTGCTCATCTTGGTGGCAGCCGTAGGGTGGTCTTTGCCGTGGGCGATGACTTTGACGAGCAGGGAGTCATAGTGCGGGGAGATGACAGCCCCTTGGAAGGCCGACGCATTATCCAGGCGGATGCCCATGCCCTCTCCGCTCCGGAACACCTGTGGACGGGGGTGAGCAGAGTCAGGAACCAGGTCGGAAGCGGAGTCCGGACGCGGCCCCCAGTCCAGGCTGGACGTGTGCGGGTGGGGCCGGGCGCCGGGCCTAGCACAAGGGTGCCAGCTCTGGCTGGTTAAGTTCTGCCTCATTCCCACCAGTGAAGCCCGGGGCATCCCTCCTTCTCTGGCTGCCACATGGTCACTGCATCCTTCCCCTGAGAGGAGCTGGCAGGGGAGGAGGCAAGAAAAGGCGCAGGGGAGGACCCGGCTGGCCAGCCCCAGGCCCGCAGGCCCTGAGCCCAGGGCGGATGCAGAGCTCCGCAGAACACAGAGAGGGGCCCTGGGCAGGCAGCAGCCGGACGCCCCCAACCTTCCTCCCGCCTGCCTGACCAACCCTCCTGCCTCTTAGAGTCACTGATCCCACGGACATCTGTGCCCACCACATGCCAGGCACCGAGGTGAGCAGCTAAAAGAGGGTCCCTGATCCCAGGGGGCTCCCAGCCTGCTGGGCAAGGGGGTGGACAAACAAGGAAATTAGACTGGTGACAGGGACATTGCAGGACACGAGCAGGGCAGGGAGGGAAGGCAGGCCAAGGGGTTTTAACATATGCTGTGAAGCAATGGGGAAGCCCTCAGTGTCCCCCCACTTTCCCTTCCTTCCAAAAGGGGAGAATGGGAGGGAGAGGGAGGAGAGGCAGAGGAGATACGAAGATCGGGGAGAAGGGCCAGACCCGGGGCTCTCAGGAGAGCAGGTCCGTGCCCACACGCTCGGAGAGGGAAGCAGGACAGAGCGGTGCGGGTCCTGCAGCTGACTCGCGGGGGCGGGCAGGGGTTCTAAGTCCACGGCTGGATGGGGACAGGGCCCTGGGGGACAGAGCTTCAGGGTATCTGGGGTAACTGGTACAGACAAGAACACCCATGAAGGGGCCTGGGGTGAGTCCCGGCAGGGAGAGCCCACACCTGGGCCAGGGGACCCCCGTGAGGCATGGGGGAGGAGGACAGGGAGTGCGAGGGACGGCCCAGGGGCATGGGACACCCACTGCACCAGGTTTCTGCTTCTAAGGGACACAGGCCTGTGTTCGATAAAAAGGAACTTAATAAAATATTTAAGGGCGAACACTCAGCTGTGAGCAGGAACTGTCAGCTAAAAATATTCTGTGGTAAACCAGGCTCAGAGGAGCCAGAACGTGGAAATGGAGGTGGAGGAAGGCTGCAGGGCGTCACAGGGCTGCCCCTTCCCCGCCGAGGGCAGATAAGTCAGGGCCCCCACTGGAGAGCACTCCGGCCTTCAGGCTGGCCCCCACCTATGGGCTTCGATTGTTCCGGAAATGGAATTCCAGTGGCAGCTCTGCCTCAAGCCTCCCAGCTCTGCACTTTCAGAATCCAGCTCTCCCTTTCCCTCCCCACATCACTTGTTTCTCAGAAGCCTAGTATCCGCCTCCAAATCATCCTGGTCCTCTCCCCGGGCCAGAACCTGAGCTCTCACACAGTCCTGCACCCTCAGAGGCTCCAACCAGATGGGGAGGTGGTAAAGCAGCAGAGCTGGCAGCAGTGCTGCTGAAGGTTCCGGAACATTCTCAGCCAACGTGAGCGAGAGGACCAGGGACGTGCACCCGGCAGCTCATCAGAGGGTGCCTGCCCCAGGCAGGCCTAGGGACGTGAGTGCAGAGGGGAGGAGTGGGGGAGGGAGGGATGTCTGCGCTGAGGAAAGGGGGGGGCACGGCAGACACTCCCAGGGACAGAGGCACAGCAGGCCCACCCCCACGTCTGCCCACTCAACCCCTGGCGCCCCGAGACTGCCTCCTCCCTGCCTTCCACCATCTCCTTGGCTCCCCCCTTGATCCTTACTCGGCCCCTAGCCGGGCCCTTCCACTGGCACAACCGGGCCCTGGTCCTATGCCTCAACCCCCGGGGCCTGCCTGGCCAACCACACTCCCTCGGACAAAAGGCAGGAGGGAGGCCGCTGCTCTGTCCATGGGATCTTGCAAGAAGCCGAAGTCAAGGGCCCGGGCTTCGTTTCTGGGGACCCCGCATTTGGCCCCACCCAACTGGTCTACTACCCGTTCCATGTCACTCCCTTGCTGGTGTCTTCGTCTGCGCTCCCGGCCGTCTCCCCCTGGAATGTTCTCTCCCTGACCCTCGGACGGAGCCCGGCTCCGGTCTACCCTCAGCCGGCCTCAGCCAGCCCCGCAAGGGTGCTTGTGCCCCGCCAGGCCCACAGGAGGGTCTCTCTGCCCGGACAGAGACCAGGGTGCGCCCCGTGGGAAGGCTGGCGTACCTCGATGCGGCCAGTGTCCGGCTGGAAGCTGCGCGCGGGGTCCTCCGTGGTGACCCGGCACTGGATAGCGCAGCCATTGATCCGGATGCTCTCCTGCCGCAGGCCCAGGTCAGGCAGGCTCCGGCCCTCAGCCACGTGGATCTGGGCGTGGACCAGGTCCACACTGCAGGGAGGCGCAGAGCGTGAGGCAGGGGATGCACGGGGAGAAAGGTCCCCACCCGTCCGTGGACTCTTCACCAGCCTGGGTGGCAGGCTCCCTCCAGCCAGACCGGCATCCCCTGCCCCAGGCCCAGGGGACAGGAAGTCCAGGCGGTTGGAACAAGGAGGGGGCAGCCGGAGAGGGCTCAGCTGAAATGTCCGTGTCTACCTGCTCCGGAGCCCGCCACCAAACGCGCCCTCCCCACGCTCCGCCCTACTGCCTGCGCAGGGCCTTTCTGTCCTCCGGCCTCCCCCAAGCCCTCCCTTGATCAAGCCGGCCTTGAAGCCTCAGACATTCCATGAGGAGAGCCGTACGCACTACACCCTGACAGAGGCGGGGGCTGTGAGTGCGGGGCTGGCTGACATGGGAACGACAAGCTGTTGGGAGGGTCCGTGAGGGGATGCGCGGCAGTGAGGGTGCCGCCGTCCTCCTGGGATCCGGGCCTCAGCTGCACCTGCGCCCCAGACCGCACCCCACGGAAGACCCTCAACCTCGGTGCACAAAACTCTCCAAATGCGCATGATTTATAAGCTTGGCCTCATGGACTGCAAGGCTCCTAGGGACAGTGACAGATCCAAGTGGAACAGCTGTTTCAAAAAAACAATACAAAACAAAATGGCAAAAAACAAAAAACAACTCAAAGTTTAAAATGCATTGCCACTGAGACCTGCTGACAGGGGCAGCCTGCACACGGCACCGGCAGCTCTCCCCTGGTGCCCCGTAGTTCCTGCTGGAGCATGTCACAGCAGCGCCGGCGACTGCGTGCAGCCTGGCCTGAGGCTGGGCCTCCACTGTGATGCTCTGGGAGTCTGCCATTCCCAGCAGAGGAGGAGCCTGAGGGTCAGAGAGGCCGCGGCTCGTCCCAGCAATGTGTGGGTAGTGGCCGGGGAGGAACCTGCACCTGGTCTGTCACAGACCACTCCCAAGCTGGCACGGATGTCTGTCCTGAACAGAGCAGGCCCGCGGCAGGCCCGAGACATACAGCATGTTCACCGTGGCTCAACCAGGCCAAGTCTCGTGGAGCCAGAGTCAGATGCCCAAGCGTCCACCTCAGCTCAGGCTTTAACCTCGAGAGGACAGAGTCTGGAAGCCTCTGTGCATCTGCTGGGCACAGGCAGGCCGCCACAGCATCCTCAACCTCAGGGGAGGGTCGGGGGAGGAACAAACTGTCAGGAAAGTTCGGGCGAGATGGACCGGCCCCGAGCCAGGGCTTCACACTTCAATGGCTCAAAATAGGATCTTGAAACTACTGGGTGGTTTACAAAATGGGCAGATTTTTAAGTGTCTCTACTCAGTGCTTGCGGGAGCACAAACGGACACAATCTGGAAACCCGATGAGGCTTTGCTCAGGGAACCACACAGGAACCATCTATCCCCAGGACCCTTCAGAGGGGAAGGGAGAGATCTACGCACCAAGACGGAAACAGACCCCCCTTATGGGCCTCAAAACCCAGCAACGACCCGACTGCCTAGCACGGGAGGGGGCTGGCTACTTCCTTAAGCTATGAGACACGCACACCTGCACACAGGGCCTTGGAGGATGCCTTCCACGAATATTGATTACAAAAGTACAACAGAAATTCTACGCGTAACATCTCAATTGCGTCCAGCTGTTTATAGAGTAAAGTAAGGAGATGAAACAAAACCAGGACAGTTAAAGCAGGAACAGGCGATGCTGGGCTAGCCGGACCTGGGCCTCTGGCTCACCTGGAACCCGGGAGACCAGACCTTCCCCCAGCACACCTGTGCCTGAGCCTCCTCGGCATCCCGGTTCTCAGTCTTTTTTTAATTTTATTTATTTTTATCCCGGGATTTCAGTCTTTTTTTTATTTGCTCCTTTATTCTTACAATAGGCATATAATGCTTTTCTCTCTCTCTCTCCCTCTCTCTCTCTCTTTTTCTGAGAAAGAGAATCATCTTAAGCTGGCTCCATCCCAGGACCCCAAGACCATGACCTGTGCCAAAATCAGGAGTCGGACGCTTGACCCACTGAACCACCAGGCAGGCACGCCCCATGTAATGCTCTTCTAATAGTAATTTTTGTAAAAAGCAAACACCTAGACCCCTGACTGCTCTCCAGTACAGTGGAGACGCGCTGAGCTCCCCAGGAGCCTCTGGCATGGATTTTACTGGCGACCCAGCAGCTGCCACCCCCTTACCCCCGGCGCCCGCACCCCACTCACTCGGTGATCTCCTCGGTGACCGTGTGCTCCACCTGCAGGCGGGAGTTGACCTCGATGAAGTAGTGTTTGCCGTGTCGGTCCACCAGGAACTCCACTGTGCCCGCGTTCTCGTAGCCCACCTGCGGGGTGGCCATGTCAGCGGGGCCGACCGCCACTTGGGCTCAGCCACAGCCATCGGGCCGCTTCCGTAAGGAACAGACTGCCACACGCCCTGCCCCAATGGAGGGCACAACCAGTCCTGCCCCAGGAGAGAGCGCTGGCAGCCCCTGCAGCCCACGGCCGGGCCCCTGCCTAGACGGCTCCCCGGGACCCTGCCCGGGCCTCTGATGGCTGCACCTGGCTTTTCTGGGACACGAAGTCATGAGCTGCCATCGGCCCCGGACTCGGCACCCTCTCCCTGGAGGACAGGCCCCACCACGCCTACCCCAGCCTCTACTCTTCTCATTCTCAGAGGATTTCTAGAAAGTTCCCCCCTGCTCTACTTACCACCACCTCTGGCCAGGACCCAAAGAGGTGTCCTCTGAGAGGAACCAACAGTGATGATTCTAAGGCAAAATTCAACCCTCATTCCAGTCTCACTCTGGTCCTATCAGGACCACAAAATAGACGACAGTCCGCTCCCTCAAATCGGTTACAGAGTGACACACGTGGCCTAAGCCAACAAATTAGACCCAACTCCAGGTAAGCTTACTTCTCATACCAAATAACCCAAATGTCAACTTCAAATCAGACCCTGACCAAGCCTATTAACTGCGGCTGAGACCTCTGCCCGCGCTGACCCTGTCTCTCAGCCAGGGAAGGTCATGGAATCATCTGCCGCCCAGGAGGTCTGAGAGAGCACAGCTCTGGAAAGACAGCAGGACCCGGGCCCACCCTGTCCACTGGGGAAGGCAGATATGAGCAGAGGCTCTCCCTCGGGGGGCCAGGAAGGGGAGGCAAGGGTGCGGACTAGGTGCCCAGACTCGGAGACGGGGTGGGCTCGGGAGGGCCCAGAAGAACCAACAGCGGGACCCCTGCGACAAGCCTGGCCACGACAGGTGGTCTCTGGGCAGGCCGGTGACAGGGTACTGCTGGGGGAGCCAGCTGCCATCTCCTGCCTCCATGGCCAGCAGAGCAGAGACTGGCGCAGGAGGACCTGAGAACTCAGTGGGGGGCAATAAATGTGATGCGGGCAACGGTCGAGAACAAAGGAGAAGAAACGCCTTAATAATGTTTCTTGTTTGGACAGAACGCACTGGATCTCACTCTCTTCGTTCCAGGTTAGTCGGTGCCACGCAGAAGCTCTGTCTGTGCAGAGGGAGTGGCCAGTAGCCTCTTTCCCTCCCTCTCTCAGCCTTCCTGGATCCCAGGCTTGGTCTCTGGGCCTGGCGCCTCTGCTCTCACACAGTGAGGGTCCCAAGGACCCCGAGTCAGCCCTTTCTCCTCCCAAACAGTCCCCACCCCTCCCTCCCAGAGCCAGTCACGCAGCCTCCCCGCTCCCTGGCGGGCTGTCCACCTCCAGACAGGGCCCCTGGCATGAGGCCTAAGCTGGCGGAGCCCAGAGGGAGCCACTAGAACAGGCTCCTTAGGTCCACGTGAGAGATCGTCCCTGAAGGCCCCTGCCCTTCACCTGCTTAGCAAGTTTGACGGAGTCACTGGTGAGCCTCGTCCGAAGCTGGGGGTCCAGGTGGGCCGCGGGGGCAATCTCGACCACCTTCTGATGCCGCCGCTGGATGGAACAGTCTCGCTCATACAGGTGCAGAATGTTCCCGTACTGGTCTCCTACAGTGAAAAGGAGACTCAGCTTCTCCAGGGACCTAAGCACTTCCTGAATACCCACCAACCCCCATACGACTGCGGGGGCCAGCCGACGCCCACTCCCAGCAGTCCGGGCAGCCAGGACAGAAACCTCCACCGCCAAGGCCCGGGCCCTGACCAGTGCGGCCTCCACAGCCTGCCTTCCTGCGGGAGGGGCTTCCCGAGGGACGGCTCCTGGAGATCTGCCGCCCTGAGCCCGGAAAGCGCCCAGGGACGCCCCCACTCACCCAGGATCTGCACCTCAATGTGGCGTGGCTTCTCGATGAACTTCTCCACAAACAGCGCCCCGTTCCCAAAGGCGGCCAGAGCCTCTGAGTAGGCCCGGTTGTAGTTCTCCTCCAGCTCCTGAGAGGGCAGGCAAGCGGAGCTCGGTCTCTCCCTCTGCAGGACCCCCGCCCGCTCCTGGAACCCCAGGGTCTGCTCTGTGGGTGGCTTCACAGGCCAGCTGGGCTCCCTGCTCTGCGCCCAGCCCTGGGCTTCCGCTCACCTCATAGCTGTGCACGACCCTCATGCCACGCCCCCCGCCCCCATAGGCGGCCTTGAAGATAATGGGGAAGCCGTAGGTGTTGGAGAACTCATGGGCCTCGTGCAGGGAGGTGATGGGGGCATCTGTGCCAGGGACCACAGGGACACCTGTTGGGAGACAGGCACGTGGGTCCTCTGTAACAGGCTGGAATCCTGCCAAAACCCACCACCCCCCTCCTCGGACAGCCCCTCTCGAGCCATGCGGCCCCCAGAGGCCTACCACACGCACCTGCGGCAATGGCAATGGCCCGGGCCTCCACCTTATCTCCCATCTTGCGGACCACCTCAGGGCTCGGCCCAATGAAGCGGACCCCGGCATCCTGGCAGGCTTGGGCAAAGTCTGCGCGCTCCGACAGGAACCCGTAGCCAGGGTGCACGGCATCGACATTGTTTTCCTGGGAGCACGAGCAGTCAGAGGAGGGCAGTGACTCTCCAGTTCCTTCCCACAGGCCCAGAACCACACCCGTGGCTCGCGCACCTCCCCACACCGCACTTGGTCCGTCCATCGATCCATCCATCCCTTCATTTATCCATTCCCCTACACACAGACACTTACTAGGGGCCGGCCTGGGGGCCAGGCCCAGCACGCAGGCCCAGCCCCGCTCACCTTGGCCACCTTGATGATGTCTGGGATGTGGAGATAGGCCTGCACTGGGGCAAGGCCGCGGCCGATGAGGTAGGCTTCGTCTGCTTTCTGTCGGTGCATCTGGCCCGTGTCCTGCTCCGAGTACACAGCCACAGTGCGGATACCCAGCTCCGTGCAGGCCCGGAACACACGGATGGCGATCTCGCCTTGGAGGGAAGGGGCAATAGACAAGCCACTAGATTCCTGGGTCCTTACAGAAACAGAAGCAGGGCGGGGAGCTGGTGTGCAGGGCAGGGGCAGGACAGGAACACTAAGGCTGGGCTGCACACGCGGCTCCTCTCGCTGGCCCCAAGGGCACTCACCTCTGTTGGCCACCATAACTTTCTTGATGGGCTTGTACTCCAAGCGCCGGACATTTGGGGAGGCAGCAGGGGCGGTGGAGGTTCGGCGGATACCCAGGAGCCTCAGGCCCCCACGGACGGTTTGGAACTTCAGCATCTGGGAAGTCAGAGCAGATCAGAGCAGCTTTGGCAAGGAGGGTCCCCCAGGAAGAGTGAGGGTCCTGCCCTGGCCCCGAAGCGGCCCCACGCAAAATCCAGCCATCTCCCCCTCCCCCTCCCTCAATTCCTGGCCAAACCCAATATTTCCTGGAGGGCTGACGGGCTGTAGGGAATCAAGCAGTCAAACCAGAACTTAAGCTCACCAGAGCACTCTGGTAACTTAGACAACTTCACGCTCTTAAAGCAATCCTGCGTGCGCGTGGTGTGTGCTGGGCAGAGGGCCCAGCGGCCTGGGTTTTAGAACCTCCCCGTGCCACACTAGCCTGTGTCCCTCCACCGGGGTTCTGCCTGGCCAGGTCATGAGGGTAACGACAGATTGACCTGCACGGGTGCACCATCCCAGGAAGCAAAGCCTCTGCTCAAACTTCAGGAATGCGACTTGGTCACACGGTGACAGAGCCTCCTTTTCTACGCAGCTCCTCAAAGTGCACTGAACCTCAGGTTTCCCCCACTGCCCCGAGATCTGCCATCGTGGACCCACTAGCAGCCTGACCCTCTGAGACCTGCTTCAGATAACCGGCCCCCTGGGAGGGGCACTCTTTCCAGCGGGGGGCGGGGGTGTGTGGGGTGGGAGCCCAATGCCCTGGCAGAGAGCACTGCCCTCACCTGGCCCCGGGCACCGAATGCCGCTCCACTCGGGGCTGCCGGCAGATCTGGGCGGGGACAAGGGCCCCACAGAAAGAGTCCAAACCACCAAACAGGGTCAAGTCAAAAAGGCAAAAAAACGCTTGCTCCTTTAGGACAAGCACAGCCACAGAGCAGTGAACAGGAATGGTAAAGAGACCAGGAGCAGCTTCATCACAGACAAAAGAGAACAGCGAGGGGCCACTTCGCCTATTAAATCAGCGACAGTGTTGCAAACACCGGGACTTAGTGCTGGCAAGGCCTGTGGGAGAAAGACCTGCAAGGTGAGGTCTGGGTGTCCAGGCAGCTCTCTGGAAAGCTCCCTGGAAATCCCATCACAAGCCTTTGAAATATTTATGCCCCTTGGCCCGGTGATTGCCATTCTAAGAATCCAACCCAAGGAAACATTCTAAAATGGGAACCAAGATGGATGCAGAAAGATGTTCAAAACAGCGTTATTTACAACAGCAAATAATTAGAGGCCACTTAGACATCCAACGCAGAGCACCTACACGGACGCTCTGTAACCATTAAAGAAGACTGTGTGCACCGCTCCGAAAACAGGGGGACTGTTTGTGACACAATGTGATGCTCTGGAAATTAGAACGGTAAATAGTATGATTTCATGACGCTTTGTTTAGGTGAGGAAATAACCGGAAGGAGTGCTGTCAGAAGCACGTCAGTCACCCCCATGTTCTAGAACCCGTGCGGTGTTGTTCTCTTCCTTATGCTTCTCCAGACAGTCTGTGTCTTCTCCACTGGGGGGATGTCGTTTACAATTAGAGAGCACAACGCAGACATATATGGAAGGGACTGGAAGACCTCTGAGGAAAAAGGCTAAATGGGCCGTCTCCGTCGTCCCCCGGGGGGTGGTGAAACTCTGGTCTATCCTGCCGAACAGCAGCCTGTGTGTGAGGCTGGGCGCCCTCCCCCCACACACAGTGGGGCCACCTCACCTGCCTCACCCCGTGCCCCAGGGGAGCCGCTGGGTCTTCCTCACCTGTCCACAGGTGCGCAGCCTCATAGCTGGTGCCAGGGCACCAGGATTCTCAAACTTCCAGAAGTTTCAGCTATTTCCGAGGAGGCCCATGTTTTTCTCCCACCTGGGTGGGTTTGTCCCTGCTGTCACTCAGGCACCTACCCCGTCTTGGCTATGAACAGCCCCTCATACTCCCACTCTCTTTCCCAGCTACAGAAAGGGATCCCGGAGGCTGTGCAGAGGGTGGGCACAAGTGCCTCCCAGCCCACAGCGAGGCAAAGAGGGAGCCTGAAACACCCACGCAGGCCTCAGAGCACCCCCCCCCCATGTCTATCCTCACAGACGCTGTGGCCCGGCTTCCCTGGCAATACGACCTTCCCCACCAAGAGCTGGGCTCGGGGCTGGGGCGCGAGCCTCCAAATACCCTGAACCCGTGTCCAAGCAGGAGAGAGCCCAGCAGTTCACAGAGAGGAACGATCAGGGTCCTCTCCCCAAAGCCAGAGCGGCCGGGAAAGGGGCAGAGAGAGCAGCTTCGTCTCGCCACTGGTGGCCCAGCGTGGGTGCCTCGAGTCACAGGTCTGGGTCTGCTCCCAGCTGGACCTGTCTGAGCTGTGAGATCTGGGGACCCGAGGCCCCATTTCCTTGTCTGTGAACTAGCACCAACCCCCAACCTCGGCGGGTCATCCTGGGGACCCGGAGCATGGAGCGATTGCTGGGCCACTAGCCCTTTCCTCCCAGAAGAGCAAAGGCGCACGGAGAAGCTCCGTCTCCACCGGGCCCCACACAGCAGCACCAGGCCCTTGCTCAGCGAGACGCGCACCGGGGGTCTCGGAGAACCTCCCCGCAGCACTCACCCTGCACCAGCTGGCGCCCAAAGCCACTTCTGCCCAGGGAGGCTGTGGGCGACTGGCTGCTCTGCCTGAGGCCACCGTACTGGGTTACGATGTCCAGGCACCAGAGTTCTGAAAGCCCACGTGGTAGCCAAGACTGAAATCAGGGGAAGGGGCGCCCACAGTGGCTCCGGGGCCTGGAGCCAGGAGAGGCAGGGAGGTTGGGTCACGAACGCAGCAGGTGATTCACAGCCTGCAGCCCACTCCCTTGACCCCCTGGGACCAGGGAAGACTCCAAGGGACGTGATGTGAGGCAGGACACCAGGCAGCAGAAGGACAGCAGAGAGCCTGGCCGGCCGGGACTAACTAGAGACCTGCTGCCACTGAGGTTAAAGGCATAGAAACATCAGGGAGTGGGCCGAGAGGGGTCCGGGGAGGTTAGCAGGGAGCGGCTCATGTGCCTGACAGAGGACAGGGGTCACGCTGCTCCTCAAAGCCCAGACAGAGCCCGGAAGTTCCATGCATAGCGGAGTCACACACGACCCTGACCTTGCTCCCCATCCCCTCCCGCCAGTGCCAATGCCAGGCTCCTAGGAGGACACAGGGACCAACGAAAATGTCCTCTCATTCCCAGAACATGTCCACCCTTCTTAGAACATGGCTCACCCAGCACCCGCCTCGTCCCTTGTCAAATCCTATGCTCCTCCTAGACCCGAAACCCCGAGGTTGGGGGTCAGCCGCCCGGTGTCTCCTAAGGCCTTTCCAGAATCAACTACAGCTGGGGAAAACCGGCAGGACAGGAGCGGGCTGCCTCACAGAGCCCTCTCCTCCGGGAAGCAGGACGTCCGTGAGTCATGTGTGACGAGTCCGCTCCGGGTATGCTGAGCTTGTGGGTTCTGGGATGGGCCAAAGGGAGGCCCTGAGTGGGCGGACTCCACTGCTACCTGCATCTCGGCCCCTCTCCCCCCGCCCCCGCCCCAGGAGGGAGGAGAGCCCCTGTGCAGGGCTTTTTTTTGGGGGGGCTGGGCGTGGAGGCAGGAAGCCACACTGTCGGGGAGGCACCTGGCCAGACACGGGGTAAAAGCAGAGCCCCAGAGGTGGGAGTGGAAGGCAGTGGGGAGGCCGCCAGGCACCACACTCCCCTCCCACAGCCCTCCTAGAGGGTCTGCCTCTGGCATTAAGTGGGGCCCCTCACTCAGGGTGGAGTGGAGTGGCCTGAGCGCCAGCCTCTCCTCACAGGGGCACTTTCCCAGAAACGGCCTCCGGAGAGTGGGCCTCCCCTCAGACCCTGTTCCAGGCGACGTCCTTCTCATCCTCACACCGGGGCAGAGAACAGCCGACGTGCTGGTCGCAGGTGAGTGGTGTGGGGCTGGTCCCAGGCTCCCACCATGGGTTTTTGGTGGGCGGATGGTAACCAAGAAATCTTCAAACTCGCTGGCAGTTTGGCTAAGAATCTCGCTTAAAGGCTCCAAGGGCCTCGTTAACCAAACCTGGCATCTTGGAAAGCCCTGGAACCCTTGGGCCAGGGAGGCCGCTGTCCCAGGAGGACAGCCTCACCAGCTGGATCTCCTCAGGAGAGGCTGCTCGATGCTGCCTGAGCACAGCGAGCCTCTGATTACCCGCCCCAGGCACACCATGTCACCCTGCTCCACACTGGGGACGCACTTGCGCCAACGGCTCCTTCCCTGACCTCGGCGACGGTCAGGGAAGAAACAGAGAAAAGCAACCATGGTCACCCGCAGATCCCTTACCCTGGTTTCCTCTCCAGAGAGGTCTGTTTGCTATTTTTTGCAAATGCCAGCTGACAGATCTCTTTCCTTGGCCTCGGGTTGTGCATTAGAGACTGGGAATAAGACGGCTTTGACTCTCACTCGGGACGTGTAAACAACGCCCTGCCGGCGAGCGTGAGGCACAGGCAAGCAGGGAGTGTCTCCAGCAGCTGCTCTCTCTCCCCACAGCCTCCCTGCATGACTCCACACTTCCTACTTCCCTCTGAGCAGGATTTCTCCGACAGGGGACCAAGCAGCTCAGCGTTCTCCTTCAAGAAGGCAGGGATAACAATCAAGTCAGGAAGGGGCCTGCAACCACCTGTGGAAGGAGGAAGGGGACAGGTCCCGACCCCTTCTGCCCAGCCTCCACGCCAGGCCAGGGCTGGCAGGCGGGATCCGTGCTGACTGCACGCCAGCAGGGCCTGTCCTCTCTACCAGGTACTGAGCTAGGCACGGGATGAGACCTGACTCTCTACAGTGCTCATCACGCCCTTGGACAGATAAGGAACCACATCCCAGGTGACCCAGCAGCTCTGGGTTTGAGCCCAGTGTGGCTGCTGCCCTCTGGAGCGGGGGCTCTCCTCCATCAGGGCACACGGAGTCATCCCCGACTGAAGGAGTACGTTGTGGCTTTCATCGAAAGCAGATCGCGATGGGCGCTTGGAAACCAAAGCTGCCCAAACCCCGGCCAGGACGTCCAGCAGGGCCGCTAGAGGCCTCTGCAGGCCCCACCTGGGAGCAGGTGAACAGTGCCAGAAACCCCGTGTCCCCTGTAAGCCGGGGCAGCTGCAGTTTCTCCAGTAAGCCATCAAAATGTCACTAGAAGTCCCACCACTTCAGACCTCACCTATATCTCCCAGGCCGCCTCTTACAAGCAGGAGCAGCACCAAATTCTGTCAGGCCATCGTCGTCCACACTGTGGTCCACACGGTAGGCCACTGCGCTCAGGGTGGGTGTGCCCTCAGCCAGAGGAGCCCTGCTGGGACCAGGGTAGGGCAGTCACCTTCGCGGTGTAGCCAGGCGTCAGCAACCAGAACGCTCGCTCCTTCAAGGACCTGCCCTGCTTCCGTCCTCAACAGCCCTCCCGCAGCATCTCCCGCAGCCTCGGAGGGCAGCTGTGGGCAGGCGCACACTGGAAGGGGAAGCCACGGCCCTGTTTCGGGGCTGCCTGGCTGACGGTGGTTTTGGAGGCCCCCAGTCTGGGCTCCCATCGCCTGTTCCCAAGCCCCTCAGCACGTCCATGTCAGAGGTGTGCAGGAGGGCAGCCAGAGGGGGTGAGACAGGCTCAGAAACCGGCCCCAGAATCTCCAAATGAACAAACAAGGCTCCCATACATTATTCCCCCGACCCTCCCCTCCCTAGCAGCCCCACCAGGCTCCAGCCCCGGCCCCCAGCTGGCCTCAGCAGGGCCAGCGAAAGCAGGTCAAAAGCAGAAGAAAGGAGTTCTTGGCAGAGGACTGCAGCCGTGGCAAAAGCCAGCCTCTGGTGGATGGGGCCGCTCCCGGCGCGCTTTCTCTCCAGGCAGCTCCACGCTGTCCCAAACGCGTCCAACAGGGGCCCCAGGGCTGGCGGCCAATGGGGACAGATGAAAGGAAAGGACTGAGCCAGTATCAAAGCGCCCAAGAGAGGCTTGACTAAGGCTGAGAATTCTGGGTAGGGGGAGCCGAAGGGAGGACACAAAACAGTGAAGGCGACAGACGAAGAAGAAAGGGGAGCAAGACTACAAAGTCAGCGACAGGGCGTGGAAACAGCACATGGCCTGGAGCAGCGCAGCCGGCTCCTACCCTGAGCGGCCGTGGTTGAGAGCCTCACCAGCAGGGCTCCACGGGCCCTTGATTGAAGGCGGCAGGGAGAGGGGAAGAGGGTGGGGCAGCCACCCTGGGACCAACGGTGCTGCGTGTGCTGCCGAGATACACAGGCGGGGGATGAAGCAAGCTTGGAGAGAGGCGGCGAGCCGGGGGCCTGGGTGTGCAGGGCGGTGGCAGGGAAGGCCAGGGACGAGGACGGGGCAAATGGCACAGCAGTGGCTGCCCTGAGCCAGCCGCTTTCAAGGGCAGGGTGACCTGCAGGTCAAACACTGCCCCCTGGTGCAAAAGGAGAGCTACTGCCAACCAGCGCACACCTGCCAGGACAGTGACACAAGGCCAGTCACCCCCATGGCTCCACATCCTTCAGAACTCACTCAGAAGACCTTCCTGGACAACCCACCTCGAGCTCTACACCCTCCCTGGAAAACCTCTGTCACTGTCCTTGCCACACCCCACTGTCTTCCTGTCTATGGAGGATGTCCGTGAGGTCATGTCTATCCTTGCGAAGGAGCACTTAATGTAACGATTCGTTGACCCATCTCAGCAGACACTGAGGAGCCTCCATTTACTTTGTCCTTCACGGTCTCCTAAGTGCTCTGTACCGTGCCTGACGCCGTGATTAAATGTCTGGGGAACGAATGGATGAACGAACAAATGAATGAATGCTCAAGATCACACAAGTTTCCAGAAATATACAACACTGAGACCAAGAGTCATGTCCCTCCTCGGAGCAGCACACAGAAGCTACACACAGATTAGAGCCCAAAGTACTGACAAGGAAGTTAACTAAATGGGCAAAGTCAGCAAAAAGCACTGTCCCGAATGGAAGCCAGGAGCCAGGAGAGCTGAGTAAGGCGACCAGCATTAAAGCCTTCGTTCTGGACAGTGGCTGGACGGTGGCTATGCAGGGGGACAGACCCCAGAGCGCAGCGGGCGTGTGAGTGGGCCAGGAAGCTCCCCGATCCCTTCACAGCACACCACCCCCGTAGGAGGGTCATGGAAGATCCCCTCCCCAGTCACTCACCCAGTTCACTCCAGTCCCAAGGTGGCAGGGAAGAGGATGCCAGTATATGGGCTGAACCGTGTTCCCCAAGGTCATCTATGGAAGTCCCAACCCCCAGGACCTCAGAACATGAACTTAGTTGAAACTATAAGGTAATCAGTGAAAATGAGGCCCTTAGGGGGCCCTAATAAAATATGCTTGCTGTCCTTACAGAAGAAGGGAAATTTGGAACCAGAGAAAGACAAACACAGAGGGCAGATCATGTGAAGACACACAGGAAGAAGAGGGCCACGTGTCCAGAGAGATTCATCTAGAAGGATTGCTGGAAAGTACCAGAAGCCAGGAGAGAAGGAAGGACCCTCCCCTACAGCTTTTGGAGGAAACAAGGCCATGCCAACACCTTGATTTTAGACTTCTGGCCTCTAGAAGTGATAATAAATCTCTGTTATGAGTTTCGGGGACTTTGCTATGGCAGCCCTAGGAAATTAACAGACTAGGTTCCCCCACTAATGACCAGAACCTTCAGAGACCCTAAAACCAAGGACCAGGACCAGGAGAGACACAGGCTGGGAAAACGTCCCCTTCTTTCACCTGCTCATGCTGGCACAGGCCACAGCAGGGCCTTCAGAGCACAGAACTATTTAGGGTTGTGATCAGTGTCACCTCCCGGGAAGGCCGAGTGGGAGGCCATGACCATGGGCAGCGCCAGCACCAACACACAGCTGCACGGAGAGCGGGCAGCAACAGGACGACCTCCTGAAGGACACCAGGGCCGACTCTTCAAGGCCGAACCCTCAAGGCCGAGGAACAGGGGCCGGCGGTCCAGGATGGGGCAGCTGGAGCAAAGGCACAAGAGGAGCAGCCTGGGGTCGTGGGGCATGCACTGAGGCCAGAGGCAGGAGTGAACATGCTGCGGAGGCCAGGGCCCCACATCTGAACTCTGACACCCGGTCGAGAGTTCGCTGGCACAGCACGGGCCGGGGGCCGCAGCTCCCAGGGCAGGAGGTACCAGCCCAGAAACCAGGCAGGGGAGGAGAGACCGGTGGGACCCCTCTGGCCATTCTGAGGAAGCTGGATTTGAGAAGGAAAGACTAGAAGGCAGAATGCATGTTCCAATGTAGGGAAAAGACGAGAATCCGGAAACACGGCAGCTCTGCCAGCACCTCTCGGATGCGGGGTAGCCACCCGTGGCTCCTGCCTGAAAAGCAGGGACAAATGGCACGGTGACGTCCAGTTAAAGAACATAGAAGTGGCTGCAGGTATAGAGCAGCGAGGAAGAGCAACGCCTGCGGGCCCCCATGAGGGCCACGCGGTTCTGAGTCCCCTGTGGTCACGCACCAGGTCCTCCAAACCCTCCCCACGACAGTTCCCTGCACCCTGAGAGCTCAGGTCTAGAGCCGCAGGAGGTGAAACCCAGGCAGGCCAGATGGTGCTGCCCCCGCCCCCAGGCTCTAGAGAGGCTCCACCCAGGGGGACAAGTGACAGAGCCCAGTTCGAGCCCAGTAACCAGGGAAGGGTGGCCAGGCAGGACGGGGACACCAAACACCCCTCAGCTTCCACCAGGCAGCCCCGGGCTGATGCGTAGGCAGCACGACAAGGACTCCTCTCTAGGAAGCCACCAGCGCAGAGCAGAGCCGCAGTCACCAGCAGGTGCCAGGGGAAGTGGCTGCCTCAGTCTCCCTAGGGGTCCTGAGCAGCCCTAGGGGTCCTGCCCCACCCAGGCTCCGACCCACGTCCACGTCAGTCTTCAGTAGGAACGGACAGCCAAGATCACCAGCTATTTGAGGCAGTCACCCCAAATTCACCAAAACAAGCGGGGAATAAAAAACGGAGAACTCTGAGGAGAAGAGTAACATGGAGAGCAGATAGTCAGAAAAAAAAAAACAACCGTAATTAATCTCAGAGAAGTAAGAGAAGCTATCGCATTGAAAGGCGGCAGCTATTTTAAAGGCAACGAGAAAGAGCTCTAGGAAATTAAAAATAGAGTTGCAGACACTTTTAACCATAATAAATAGAAGAATGAGAAGACAGTTGAGGACATCGCCCAGAGAGCAGAACAGGAAGACTGGCACACGGCAGTCCCGGGGCTGGGGACGGGCCCTCCGGCGGCGGTAGCGAGGGCGCTTGGAGATGCCAGCATGATGCCGTGAGTCCCGCCTGGCAAGGGAGCCGGGCGGGATCCACCAGCTTCCTGAACGAGTTTGCTGGCACGACCGTCACAAACCACCCCAGACGTGGCAGCTTGAAGCAACAAGGATCTGTGCCCTCCCCTTGGCGGAGGCCAGAAGTTCCGCATCAGCTGCATGAGCCCAAAGTGAGGTGCTGGCAGAGCCATGCTCCCCCCAGAGTCTCAGGAGGGGGCGTCCTACCCCACGGCCCCCTGCCTATGGCGCCTGCTGGACACCTCGGATTGTGGCCACATCCCTCCGGTCCTGACCTCTGTGGGTACTCAGCCTTCCCTGGCATGTGTCATCTCCCACCTCTCTCACTCAAGGACACATGTGACAACATTAACGGGTCCCCAGGTAATCTGGGGTCATCTCCCCATGTCAAGGTCCTTCCCTTCATCACCTGCATGAAAACCCTTTTGCCACTGACAGGTTCCACGGATGCAGACCCAGAGACCTTCGGGGGCCATCATCCAGGCTGCTATGCTTCCAAAATGGAGAACGAGAAGAAGGTCACGTAACAGTTAACAGGGACACTGAGCCAGAAGCTACTTGGCGGGAAGATGTCCTCCAACCTAGAACTCTCCACCCAGTTAGACTACCAATCACGTGCAGGGGCAAAATAGAGACCTTGTCGGGTACACCCAGCAAAGGCAAGCTCACTGCCCCGGAGCCGGTTTGCCTGGGAAGCTCCTGGGGAAGGGGCATCAAGACCAGAGAGTAAATAACCCGAGATGAACACGGGAGATGGCACAGGAGATGCAAGGGAGCGCTCAGAAAGATGGTGACAGAGAACCCCTGCCCGGACAACAGCGGAAACCAGAAGGGCCAAGGTGGGGGAGTCCAGGAGAGGGAGGGAAGGGGGTGATAAGTAAACAACGGCAAAGGCTACAATGCCTGAAGCCCTTGAAAAAATGGAGAGGAGGGGGCAATGTGCAATTCAGGGATGAAGAATGAGGCAAACAGTAGCTCTAAGAAGCTACCATACAAGAAAAGCTTGTACAAGAAAATTGTACAAGAAGTTGTACAAGAAAATGTTTCCACATATGCACGGGGGGTTCTCAAGTGTGAGTATTTTCTTGATTTTAATAATGTACAAACTGAAAATGTACTTAAACCAAAACGGTTCCCTAACTGGGGAAGTGGGTACAGGAGGGGGCCTGGGGCAAAGGTAAAAGCAAGCGAACTCTTGCACAGCAGAGCCGGGCACACAGAGTAAAGGCCTGGGTAGCTGCAAGGAGTAAAGGGTTTGTCTCTGAGGAGACAATCAGGGAGGGCAGGCTGGGCAGGGGACTGAAGGAGTTTTGGAGCCTCATGACACAATTTGACTTCCCAAGTGTCCGCATGAATTATTTCGGTAACGTTACAGTTCAAGTTAACAAAAGGAAAAGCACATCCTATGAACACAGCGGCAGTTTCTCCTGCTTTTCTTCCAGTCCCATCCCCCACCCCTCTCCGCCTCCCCTGATCCCCAGGGTCCAGCACAGGCCAGTCTCTGGGGGTGCTGCTCCCCCTTTGTGGATTTTACACTGATCAGACAGATGTGTACCCAGGCCATATACCTGTGTTTTAATTTTTCCATAAATGATATACTATCATTGTTTAACTCACTCTTTTCCCCCAACATATTTGGAATCTATCCACATTGTTACAAGTCGATCTAGCTCATTAATTTTAATGAGCTGCATAATAGTATACAGGCTACAGCTCAACCATGCTCAAATGAGAGACACAGACCAGAGGTGGCCTCCAATTTTAGCTATTAAAAACTGTGATGTAGGGGGCCTGGGGGGCTCAGTGGGTTAAGTCTCTGTCTTCAGCTCAGGTCATGTTCTCAGGGTCCTGAGACCCACATCAGGCCCTCTGCTCTGTGGGGAGCCTGCTTCCCCCCACCCCACCCCGCCTGCCTCTCTGCCCACTTGTGATTTCTCGCTCTTGTGTGTCAAATAAATCAGTAAAATCTGAAAAACAAAAATAAAAACAAAACAAAACAAAAAACTGTGATGCACAGATTGACAAATGGATCCTTGTTGAAACTGGGGGACAGGTACATAAAATTCACGGTACTATTTGCTCCATTTTTATGGATGTTTGGGAACAACCACAGTAATCTCAATTGAAATATTAAAAAATCAGGGCACCTGGGTGGCTCAGTGGGTTAAAGCCTCTGCCTTCGGCTCGGGTCATGATCTCAGGGTCCCGGGATCAAGCCCTGCAATGGGATCTCTGCTCTGCAGGGAGCCTGCTCCCCCCCCCCC
>NW_022631060.1:6377001-6665654 GCF_010015895.1 Lontra canadensis
AACTGACTGAGCCACCCAGGTGGCCCCGGCGGCACATTTTCAACATCAATACTGCCAAACAGCTCTCTTGTGCAGCTGTCTCCCGATCATTCACGTGGCCACCAGAAGCACAACAGAATTTCTATTTCCCTACATCCCCGCTCACTCTTCTGTCAGACTTTGATTTTTGTTGGTCTCAGGGGCAGAAAGTCATTTCTCTGATTATTGGCAAAGTTGGATATTTTCTTAAGATTATTGAGATTATTTTTAGGTTTTCTCTTTGATGAATTGCCTGTTCATATCATTTGCCCCTTTTTCTACTAGACCGGTTGTCTTTTTCTTACTGAGTGTAATAAGTCTTTATATATTCTAGATATGAACCATTCTCCATTATATACCTGGGAGGCATCTTCCTGCATGACAAAGTAGGTTGTAAGTCCAAGGAAGAGCAGAGGGAGAGGAAGTGGGGAGGGCAGTAGGAGACGGAAGCAAGCCCAGGCGGGTCTCCCTGGTATAAGTGAAAGACTGACCAGGAAGTCCATAGAGAAGGCCTTCCTCCTCCAAGACAGAAGTACCTACATTTGCTGGGACAGTCCCAGCGGAAACATGCCAGCGCCTGGCCACAGGCACCCACCTACAGTATGTAGCTGGTTGGGACCCAGTGTCACCTAATGCACTGACCGGGCCAAGGTGTGAAATGACCGGTAGATCTTATGCTCTGGCTCTCCGGGCTGAGAAGCCCAGACATCACGTTCCAGGAGGCACAACCGGAAGACAGCAGCCCACGGAAGAAGAATCTGCAGACGGCAGGGCACCCCGGGCACATCCAAACTCCTCGTCAGCAGCGGCTGCTGCAGTGAGCCCAGGCTGCATCAGAGATGACCGATGTTTAACTTTAAGAATAACGTCCGGCCAGTCAGATCAGCGAAAGATACAGATGAGACAGAGCAGTGGCACTTCCCTCTGAGGGGGGTCTTAAAAGAATTTAGACAGTTTTCCGAAAGAGTCGGTTTAGATCAAGTGACTCTTTTGGAATAGCAAAATATGAAACTGATTGCATGAGACTTCTTGAGTTTCTGTTGTGATTATCCTTGGAGAATGGGGAAGCAAAAGCAGTTTTCTACCCGTGTTTTGGCATGTTCCTACAAAATAGTGTTTTAAGCAAAATTTACACCTTCGGAGTTTCGGTGTTAAGAATGTTGTACTGTACAGCGTACAGTGGATCAGAGACCTGCAGGCCTCAGCACAGCCGGACCAGAGAACCACCAACAGCAAGACCGGGCCCTTCAGTCTCCTCCCGACTGTGTTCTCAACCACCATAAAACTAGCTGAGGGTGGCCATTTGGTTAAGATCTGATTTTCAGATAAATAACATTTTTTTCAAAGTGTGAGTATATCCCATGCACTATGTGGGGCACATTACAAAATTATTTGCTGTTTATCCAAAAGTTAAATTTAAGTAGGCATCCTGTATTTTATCTGTATTTTACCCCAATAAGTCAGTGGTGCTGGGGGCCAACTGGGTGTGAGGAGGAAAGAAACATGCGAGGAAAATTCTCAGATGCTAGCACAGAAGACAGGGATGACACTGCTTACAATCCCGGGGTCCCACTGCCTGGGTTCGCATCAGGGCTCCACCAAGCCCACGGACTCTGGACAAATTGCTTAACCTCTGTCTGTCAACTTCATCGTAGTGACAGCAACAGCACATAGGGTTGTTGCAAAGACAACCACGAGTTAGTTAATGCTTGTGAAGCCCTCGGCTCAGCGCCTGGCACAGAAGCAGCTTTCACTGTAATTGTCAGCTTCTCGTGTTAGAAGCTGGACCGCAGGGCTGGCCCTGCTTCTGATGGAGAGAGGTGGTGGGGGAAGAAGGACTGTAAGGGAGGGCCAGAGGACAGCTGAGGTCCAGTCGAGGCTGGGCTGTGCCATGAAGCACTGCTTATTGTGAGGACACTCTGAAGCACGCCTCGACCCCAACAAGACAACCTAAGAAACAGGGTCCACCTGCCCAGCCGCATCACGTCATCAGGGACCCACCCGAGCCACACGCAGTGGGTGCGGCTGCTCCCACCTGCTCCCACCGGCTCCCTGACTCTGCACCTGCCCCACTTCGGGCTCTGTGGCATCTCACTGGGAGCCGACGCTCGGCCACACTGGGCAGATGTATACCGCAGGAACTGGCAAACTCGGCGATCAGGGCCCTTTCCCCACCTCTGGGACAGGCACGGACGGAGCACCAGAGAGCCTAGCAGACCGCCGCCCTGTGGCAGAGACTGGGGGCGGGGTGTGGGGGGTGAATGGCGCCCCTTCTCCATTTTCTCCTTTGGCTACAGAATCCAAATAAAGAGGCCTCTGTCTCCATTGTAAAAGCCTGACATACAAGTGCTTAATTCAGTTAAAACATGAGGGTGAGCCGAGGAAGAAATGAATCTGGCACGTTCTCCGAGTCTTACCGCAGCTCAGAACCCATCCTGCGACACCAATTAACCTGTGAGAATATCAACCTGAAGATTCTTTTGATAATCTCATTTAACAACATGATAATTATTGTTTTGTTTTCTAAGGGACGCATTTCTTTGTTCATATCCTTGACACCGTGTCCCCCTCTCCCCCCTCCCGCCATGCCCCCCTTAACCAACATAGGCATTTGCAGATTGAAGTGCGAGGACTTAAAATAACAGCTGTTGCATGGACAAGTCCAATGTCTGTTCTAAAACAGAACTTACCCCTCCCTCCTCACCCTCTTCCTGCTCCCCCAAATAACATCCCAAAATCCAAGCCCCACACTTCTTCCTGTCTTCCGTCTCCCCAGGAACTAGGGTTTAAACTAGGGTCCTCCTTCCTTTCGTTTCTTTGAACACACCCTAGATTATGCCCTTCATGTTACTTCGACTAGTGCAAAACCCTCCTCACCATGACCAGCCATGACCCTCAGCTGGATTCAGCTACCAATCCGTGCTACGTACGCCTGGTAGTTAGCACCCCCCAACAGAGGCCTTATTTCACTCTCCTTATTTCACCCCACTACCCACAGGTAAGCTCTCCCCCCCCCCCCCGGCCCCCTCCCCTCACCACCGCACCCTCCTTTCCACCCTCACTGCCCATCAGTCCTCAGCCTCCCGAATCTTCTAACTCCAGCCAAACCGCCTCCTTCTCGTTCCCAAAGAACCCGAGCACTCCCCATCTCCCTGGGAGCACGTCTTCCCCAGAACGCCCCCACTGACCACCCTCCTCCTTGTGCTGATCCATGCAAAGCCTGCTTGTGGCATCTCATTTTCCTTTTTCCTGAAATTCCACCAAAACCCGAGTGAAGAATTTTTTGTTTTTATAAAGCTCTATACCCCAATGACAAGGAGACCAGGAGAGTAGACCACAGCCATGCAACTGTGGAAGCCAGAAGACAGTTCTCGAAAACTGACCTCGAAGCCTCTCTTGGGTGGTGGGGAAGGCTGCCCACATGCAGCGGTCTCTTCCACAGAATCCACGAAAGCCTAGGGAACCATGGCCCCGGGGCCCCTGGGCCTGGGATGAACTGTTCCTCGTGTGGCTGGAGACCGTCCCCCTCCTGCCCTCTCCCGAAGAACAGATGTTTACTCTCTGGAGACGGCAAAGCCCTGGGTCTATACTGGGGGACAGGAGGCCCAGCTGAAGGCCTGGTTACCTTGTCAAGAATGGTGGAGGAATGTTAAGTAAGCCCCGTACCCCACTCGGCTCCCACAACACAGCAGCCTGCCCTTCCCCTCCTCAGAGACCTGACCCAACTCAAGAGGGCAGACCTCAGGATATGATACTGAGGTACCCAACAAAGGACACGCACATCACCTTCTGTGCAGCTCAGAAACCAGGCAGCTTGCAGCCCCCGATGAGGACAGATACCCTCAAGGGTAGAGACCAAAAGAAAGCAGCAGAAAAAAGCAACTGGGAGGAAACAGCCTGGGCGAGGAAAAAAAGACAAACACACATTAGCATCCTCTGAGAAGTAAGGAAAGCCTACAATACAGCAAATCAACAGGCTGTGCACATACTGTCCAAGGCCCATTCCGAGAGCAGACAGAGCTCTTGGAAATTAAAAATATGATGGGGGAAACGAACAACCCATAGAAGGGCTGTAAGACAAGGTAGGGGAGGCCTCCTAGAAATGGAAGCAGAAAGACAAAAAACGAAAACAGGCCCAAGCCCGAGAGCTGAGTGATAGGAGTCTCAGAAAGAGAGAGCACAGAAAAACAAAGGGGTTAGAGTAAATTCTAGAAACTCCCTCCACAGAAGCACATTTCCACACGGAAGGGCGCACCGGGAACCAACAAGACGCATGAACCCACACCCACACCAGGCATGTTGTGAAATTTCAGGTCTTGTGAGTTTTCCAAAACGGGGGAAAAGGACACAAAGAATCAGACATCGATGAGGTGTGCATTTCTCAACAGCAACTCGGGGGCCAAAAAGTACAAAGCAATCCTTTCAAAAGTGCAAAGGAAAAAGTTCAAACCTGAAACCCCTCATCCAGTTAAACTACCAATGCCGTATGCAGGTAAAATAGAAACAGGCCACCGTGCCTGAGCTCCCCCGCACTTGGCACTCCTTCTCAGGAAGCTACCTGGACAAGCTCCACCAAAAGGAGACAGCGGACATACCAGAAAGGGATAAGGAAGGAGCTGTAGAGAGGGGTGGCATGCCAGGTAAGGCAAGGACCAGGCAGGATCCCCTCCACGGGCACCCCTCTCTCCAGGGGACCTGAAGGGAAGCAGAGCCAGAGTTCCTACTGATGGGACGCACGGTGAGCCTGTCTGAACACCACTGGGAGGAAGGGCGGCGGCATAAATGACACCTTAGCCGGAGCCTTCTGTCCCCATGCACCAGCAGGGGAAAATGTCCAACCTGTCCCACCAGCAGGACTCTGCTACAGAGACGTATGTTTGCTTGTATGCAGGTAGAATATTCGTAGACGGACACTCAAGGGGCGGGTAACAGCAGGTGCCTTTGCGGAAGAGATGTGAGAAAAAGGTCTATCTTTAACCATTTACCCTTTTGACTTTACATCATAGGACTGAATATTCAAAATATAAAGTAAATACAGGGCGCCTGGCTGGTTCAGTTGGTTAATTAAGCGTCTGCGCCTGCCTTCTGCACAGGTCATGATCCCAGGGTCCTGGGACTGGGACTGAGTCCCCCATCGGCTCCCCGCTCAGCAGGAATTTGCTTCTCCCTCTGCCCCCGACCACCCCGCTCGTGCTCTCTCAATTCCCCCTCACTCTCAAAAAAAAAAAAAAAAAAAAAGTAAATACAATATATGACAAGGGGATCCTCCCACTCTCGAGGCCCCTCCCACAGGGAGCCTCCCTTGGTTTCCCAACCAAGCCCCAGAGTCAGCCAGGTGTCTGGTGTCCTCTTCCTGTCTGCCTCTCCCTGGGTGCTAGGTAGCTAGTGCTGGCTGAGGGCTGACCTCAAGCTCTCTGTGGTCACATCTCACTCATCTTTGAACTTGCCCCAAGAGCTCTGCAGGGGAACTTTCATTTTCTGCCTACTAGATGCCAGGCCCCTTCTAGTTTGCTTACTTCATACCACAATCCCAGGAGTTCAACCCTGACTTTACTGATAAGAAAAAATAAGCCTCAGGAGGGCCCACAGAGAGAAGCCAACTCAAGAATCACCAAGCCCATCCAAATCCAGACACCCTGTTTTTCACGAGACTACCCAGTTCAGTGCCTGGTTCACAGAAGAGTTCCAGAACCATTTCACTGAACCAAAATGCAAACTGGGTTGGAATTAAAATTTTCCACGGGGTCTTCCCATGCTCTGAGACCCAGAAAAGGAGGTGGAGGGTGCTCGGTGGCAGCAGCACCTCTGCCCCGCCAGCAGGAGTTTCCTCAGGAAGTCACAGACTTGGCCTATGGGATCACCGCCAGGGGCCAGGTCTGTGTGGGTTTTGTTAAACAGCATTATTGAGGTCAAATTCACAAACCAGACAGTTCGCACACTGAAGTACAGTTCAGTGGTGTTTCGTCTATGGAGCCATCTATCCGTCACCACAATCCGTTCTAGAGCACGTCCATACCGCTCAGCTGTCCTCTCTGCCAAGTCCCAGCTAACGTTTTCTGTCTCTGTCTCTCAATTTGCCCATTCGGGACGTTTCACATAAAGGAATAAAAAGGTCCTTCGTGTCTGGCTTCTTTTACTCAGCATAAGGTGCTCGAGGTTCCTCCACGTTGCAGTAGGGGCCAGACCTTCAGTCCCTTTCACTGCCAAGTACTACCCCCTGCAGAGACAGACCGCGTCTTACCGGGTCACAGGCAGGTGGACATCCGGTTGATGCTCCTACGCGCTGGCTGTTAGGAACAGCGCTGCTGTGAGCACGTGTGTGCAGGATTCTGGGTGCACACGCGTTTCATCTCTCAGCTCGGGACAGGCAGCTGGAGTCTATGGTGACTCTATGTTTAACTGCTCGAGGGACTGCCTGTTTCCCACAGCAGCAGCTCCATCTTATAACCCACTAGCTCCCCCACATCCTCACCAGCCCTTGTAACTGTCTTTTTGAGCAGCCGCCCTAGAGGGGACGAAGTGGCATCTCATCGTCGTTTTGATTTACATTTCCCTGATGCTAATGATGTTGAGTGTACTTTCGTGTGCTTACTGGCCATCTGTCTATCTTTCGGGAAAATGTCTATTCAGATCCCTTGTCCATTTTTAATTTTTTAAAGACTTTGAGAGAGAGTGAGTGCACATGCGTGAGCACAAGTGTGTGTCTGCGGGTGCGGGGGAGGCATAAGGGCAGACAAGCAGAATTCCTGCTGAGCACAGGGCTGGATCCCAGGACCCTGAGATCATGACCTGAGCCAAATTCAGGTGCTTAACCGCCTGAGCCACCCAGGCGTCCCTCCCTTATCCATTTTTAAGCTGGATTATTTGTCTTTTTACTGCTGAGTTGTAAGAGTTCTTTATATATTCTAGATACAATTTCTAGAAAGAAATTCCCTATAAGATTTGCAAAAATTTTCTCCCATTCTTTGCGTTGCCTTTTTGCTTTCTTGACAGTGTCCTTTGCTGCACAGTTTTCAATACTGATGATGTCTGACTGATCTATTTTATTTTATTGCTTGCGCTTTTGCTATTGTAGCTAAGAAACCGCTACCTACCCCAACATCACAAAGATTTACGATTGTGTTTCCTTCTGAAAGTTTTATAGTTTTAGCTCTTTCATTCAGGTCTTGGATCCATTTTGATCTCTGACTGTGGTAAAAGGCAGGTGTCCAATTTCATTCTTTGGCATGTGGATATCCAGCTGTTCCAGTGCCATTAAACTGTCTTGGCACCCTTGTCACAAACCAATTGACTGTAAGTGTGAGGATTTATTTCCGGGCTCTCAATTCTATTCCGTTCATCTTTATGTCTGTCTTTACACCAACACCATAGTGTCTTGATTACTGTAGCTTTGTACAAAGTTCTGAGTCAGAAAGTGTGAGTCCTCCAACTGAGTTCTTTCCCAAGATTCTTCTGGTTGTCTGCTTCCCTTGCACTCCCATGTGGAGTCTAGGATCATCTTGCCAGTTTCTGCAACTAAAGGCAGATGGCATTGTGAAAGACCCTGCACTGAATCTGTGGGTCACTGGGGGGGCGGGGTACTGCCATTGTAACAGGATTAATTCTGATCCATGAAGATGGGGAGTCCATTTATTTAGGTGTTCTTAAAATTTTTTTTCAGCAATGTTTTAAGCTGTTTTAAGTTTTACATTTCTCTCGTTAAATTTTTGTTAATTTTATTCTTCTTGGGGCGCCTGGGTGGCTCAGTGGGTTGGAGCCTCTGCCTTTGGCTCAGGTCATGATCCCAGCGTCCTGGGATCGAGCCCCACATCGGGCTCTCTGCTCAGCGGGGAGCCTGCTTCCTCCTCTCTCTCTGCCTGCCTCTCTGCCTACTTGTGATCTCTGTCTGTCAAATAAATAAATAAAATCTTTAAAAAAAAAGAGAGAATTTTATTCTTCTTGATGTTGTTCTACATGAAACTTTTCATTTTCCATTTGTTCACTGCTACTGTATAGAAATAACTGATTTCTGTATATTGATTTTATGTCCTGCAATCCTGCTGAACGCTTTTATTCCTTCATTTTAATAGGTTTTTAGTGGATTCCTTAGGTTTTCCTATATAAGATCATGTCCACTGCAAATATATATCTGCTTCTTTTTTTCCAATCTGTATGCCTTTCATTTCATTATCTCTCCTAATTGCCCTTGATGACCAAATTTGAAACTGGTGACTAATTTTGAATGGGAGGTAGCCCGTCCCAGAAAGCCGCAGCTGCTCTGATGCACAGGAAGCCAGAACCCTCATTCCTCTGCTTGTCACGCTTGTTAAGTGGATGTTTCCCCAGAGATCTGGCCTTTAGGAGAAGCTTCCTGGTTGGTCACTCTCTGCTCTGCGCCCCGGGAATCCGAGACCTGTGAAAGGGCTCCCCACTCTTTTTCAGCCTGGCTTCCGGTACATTCAGCCACCGGGAGGCACAAACAGGAGAGAGCATGGGTCTCCCCCCCCCCCCCACGGGCTTAGCTGCCATAGGCCTGGCCAGGGGCGCTTCCCGCCACTATGACAGTCCCTGCTGGGCGTTCCCGCCTCCACGCTGCCAAGCCCCCCTGGAGTCTAGAGGAAGCACTGTTTCCTCTCCCAACCGGAAGTAATGGCTTCCCACTGCTGCCCATTCTGGGTGCCTCAATGTCCCTGCTTTGGCGCCTGATTTGCCTGGCCTGATTAACTCAGTTTCTCAGAATCGGTGTGTGACCTCAGCCATTCCTAGCAACCTTTACCACTACTCTGCTCGACACCAACCCCCAGACATCCCCTTGGAAGGGACAGAACCTGGCTCACTAGAAAACGTGGTTCTCTGGGTAAACAGATCACTGAAGTGTCTAGTCCATAAGCCAAGGAAACAGTGAGGAAATTCAAAGGCAAAGTGCTTCAGCACCTAGAAGGAAGAAAGTAAACAACCACCCTCACAGGATAAGATCTTGACTGTGGCTGCTGCTACTTGCTCCCTCCATTCTTGACTCCAGGAAAACACGTGTCAGCAGCCCCCGACCTGACCTTTCACCCTCTGCTTTGGAATCTGAGCACAAAACCTGCACTAGAGGCTTTTCCCAGATGGAGTCGTAGGCACCACTATTGCTGGTTTTATCCGCATGACCAAAGCCACGTGGCAAAGTGTCAGAGCCACTGATGACATCTGCCTGGGCTGCTCCCGGCTGCCGGCCACCGCAGTAAGCGCTGCACACCATCCCATTCAATCGTCCAAACCCTTGTCTGGCGGGCGTTACAGCCCCAGCTTGTAAGTAAGGACACGGAGACTCGCGATAACTAGCTAGGCCCCGGCTTCAAAGCCGAGAGGCGCCCGTACTCCGGCGTGCCCGTCACCCCACACCGTGCCTCACTCCGGGCGCTAAGTCCCAGGAGCCGCCCACGGATCCCAGCCTTACCAGTCACCTTACCAGTTACCGCTCTCTTCTCCCTTCCCTGCCTGTCAACCTCCAAGTAGCCTCAACCACCACACCTGCCCCGGCCACAGCTGGGAACCACTCCATCGCCGTGGAAGAGCGGGAGAAGCCCAACTAAGCATCCTGCTGAGAGGAGCAGAACCTTCCCCGAGACTGTTCTGGGGCTCTGCAGAAGCGACCAGAGGCTCCCACTGGCCTTCACCCTGGTGTCCCCCGCAAGGAGAAAGCAGGGTGCCTGCCAGGGGCTCCTCAGCTCCAACCCTTCTCCTCCCCACAGGTTCTGACTAGCCAAGGCTCACTTGCCCACCCTCCCGTAGCAGGGGGCGTGTTCTTTTGAACTGAAGAGTTTCTCCTCCACCTGGAGGAGTTCACCCGGCAGTTCCCTGGAAGAAGAAAGACCCATCCGAGCTGAGAACTTGGGGCTTCCTGGGAGACCCACTAGAGACCTGAGCACGAACTGAATTCTGAAAGTCCCAGGCGACAGACTGCCCCCCTCATCTTCTCAGTCCCAACTACTCCAGGAGGTCTCCTCGGTGCATCCACCCTCCATCTGGGGACAATGTCATGTGTTCTAATAGTTAAAACAAAACAAAACAAAACAAAACACCACAATTAACGACAGCTCTAAGTGTCTGTGCGGTGCCAGACCTCCGGACGAGGTTATTTCCCAACGCTTAGGAGGTGGGTAGTGGTCCCTGTGACAGCTTTACAGAGCGGCACCCTGCGTGCTGGAATCACATTCAACAGCAGCACACTCACTTCCGGCTCTCCGCAGTCTGGAAGGTACTCTGAGAGACACTCTCATTTGCTACCAACAGCAACTCTGCCTCCTAGGGAGGGCAAGCATTACCTCCATTTTACAGATAAGGAAAATGGGGCTTTCTAGGCCCATCTGCTGACCCACGTCACTTCCCGAACTCCTTGCTGCTGCCAGACACCACAATGCTCTTTTCAAGCAACTCAGTGTGTCCACAGTCCCAGGAGCAGGGACTTTGGAAGGATAAAGGGAAAAGCAGCCAGGGTCCTGCCCCAACCCCCACCCTTAGGTGGGACTGGAAGCTCCCTCCCCAGAGGGCAGGACCGAAGTCTCGATAAAGTGGAGGTGGAGCCAGACGCTGCTGAGATTCCCTGGAAAGGGCAAAGTCAGAAAAGTCAGGTTCAAATTCTAGGTTTGTCACTGTCGGCTCGAATGACCTTGGGGATCACTCCGCCTCACTGCCCTTGAGTGACATAGCGATGTAAAAACTATAGAATTTGGTTTTCCTCCCTGGTTCCCGGCAAAGAGCTCCTAAAACCCTTGAAGAGTTTCTTGAGTGCTAGGGGAGACGGGAGCAGCTTTTCTCATTCGCAGTAAGCCCCTTTTTTTTAATCGCACCTGACTTTATACTAACGAAGTGACCCCAGTGGGCCCCTAGATAGCTTCAGGCAGGGGCTGCTCGCTGGAGAAACCAACCCCATGAGCAGAAGGTTGGAACTTCCATGGAGAGGAAGGGAGGGACCAGAGACTGAGTTAATCACCAGTGGCCAATGATGTGATCAGCCATGCCTCTGTAACTATGAGGTGGAGAGAGCTCCCAGGAGGGTGAGTGCGTCCACACACCACGGGGATGGTGGACCCCAGTCATGAGGACAGAAGCCCCTACACTCAGGACTCTTCCAGACTCCACATATGTACCTCCTAATCTGGCAATCTAGCTGTATCCTTTACGAGAAGCCGGTAATAGTAAGGCAGGCAGTATTCTGAGTTCTGTGAACAGTTCTAAAAATTACCAAACCTGAGGACAGGATCATGGTCATCTCTGATTTATAACGGGCAGGTCAGAGCTCCAGAAGGCCAGATCTTGTGATTGGTGTCTAATGTGCGGGCCGTCTTGTGGGCCTGAGCCCTTCACCCAGGGTGTCTGCTGCAAGTAGGGGCGCCTGGGTGGCTCAGTTGGTTGGGTGACTGCCTTTGGCTCAGGTCATGATCCTGGAGTCCTGGGATCAAGTCCCGCATCGGGCTCCCTGCTCAGCCGGGAGTCTGCTTCTCCCTCTGATCCTTCCCTTTCTCATGCTCTCTCTCTCTTTCTCTCTAATAAATAAATAAATTTTTATTTTTAAAAAAGAAGCAGCTGCAAGTCACACACCCGGAGACTAGGATTAGTTTCACACAACTGGAGCCTCCGCGTGTTTCTGGAGCCCCTACTGCCCGTAACACACTCTAGACGGACAGAGGATAATGTAACAAACCAGGGCCTCTGCCCTCATGAAACTTTCTGCCTGGTGAGGAAAGAGACTAGCAAACTTGCAATATGAGGGATAGTAAGTAGCCAGCATATTAAAGGATCCGCCTGGGGGAAAAGGGAGATTGGATAAGGGTAAAGGGTAAATGGGTTGAGGAGAGTTAAGTAAGTGACGTGGAGGAGGGGCTTGGCCTGGGCTCCAGAGGCCCAGAGGCCCCAGGGCAGCGGCACCTGGCCCACAGGGCATCAATGTGGAGCAGCGGTGAGAGGGAACCCTGGGGCCCACCAGCCTCTCCCAGTGTGCATGGTCTTGCCTGATTAGTTTAGAGTCTTGGTCGGGTGACACCAAGTAGATGCCGATCAGGTGAGAAGTCTGGTACGAACCAACAAAAGATGAAATTGGAGAGGTTTAGTGAAATGACAGGCAGAGAAAGTGTTCATTCATTCACTCAACAGTGACGGAGCCTCCGCAACAGGTACCATTAGGCACCGGAGGTAAGCAGAACAAGAGAGAAGAGGTCCTTGCCTTCATGAAACTGAGGGTTTCATTCTAGCCGGGAGCAAACCTAGGGCACAAGTGAGATCATTCCAGACCCAGACCTTCTGATTTGTAAGCACAGACTGTCATCTTGCCCTAGAATTTCTCCTGATGACAGGTCTCCCTCTGAGTAACCCAAAAGGGAATGAAGTCCAGAAGCCACATCCCTCCCACCATCCCTGGTCCAGGACACTAGGAGAAAAGGCACATTTCTCCCCAAATTCTACTCTGTGAAGTTTGGGACAAAGTAAAGGGAAATCTAAGTCCTCCTTCTCACCTGTTCCTCAACACACACACACACAGAGTTACTCCCTTCTTAAATCCTTATCCCATGTATCCCATGACCTGGAAAATCTGGCCATCTGGCCCGTGGGCAGTGGGAGATAACCCACAGCCATCTGGGGCCCTTAGCCTCTCTGTCACCAGAACTAAGGGAAAGGTTTTCTTCTAAGCAAAAGTCGTTTCACTTTATACCAGAGCAGTGGGTCCTGCTGAAAGCCAGAAGTTTGTTCTCCCAAAAAGGTGGGTAGTTACATGCCTTCCCTTCACTGCTCTCTACGACGTCATCACAAACTCGCCTCTTGAAGAGAACTGATCTTGGCCCTTCCGTGTCCCAGATTCCTAAAAGGGCAAGGCCTCCCCGTTCCACAGCTCCAGAGCATCTGCCAAGCCCAAGCTGCCCAAGGTTCTGGAGCACAGCACGTGTGGGACCCCAAGCCCCTGGCAGACCACTTACTGCTTCACCATTTCCCCAAGGGACCCTAGTCAAGGGACCCACACGCCCTTTCCCCTAGCTGTCACCACCACACAAAGGCATCCTGGCCCAGAGCTCTGGGACCTACGCCGCATCTTCCTCTGTCCCCAAGGTCTCAGGAAGAATCCATGTTCATTGTCAAGTAGGGTTTGTCCCACCTTGGGCTCCTTGATTTTGACCATCCCTGACCAGAGCTGTGAGCAATGATCCAGCCCACCCGTCCCCTGGGTTCCTGTCTCCAAGGACTATTCCCAGAACCCTCTGCCCTCTGTCTTCTAGTAGCAACAGACTGCCAAGTTCCAGAGGGAAGAGAAACAATGACCACAGTGTATGGCCCCCCACCAGTGACCACCGGTGCACACACCCACCCGGACCATGTGCCCAGGACTGCTGAGAGGTGGTCTTACCGTGGCAGCTGGTCTGCAGAGCCCCAGGGAGGCCATAGCGTTCCTGGTACCAGGACACCCAAATCTAGGCCCTCTGCCCACAGCCCGTTTATAATTGACGTTCTAGGTTAAGCCTCTGTCAATGACTTTCTAGAATTATCCCCTCCCTACAGCTCAGAGGAGAGAGCTGCTTATGAGCCAATCTCTGGGCTCAGCAGTAGACCTTGAACAGCTTGTTTGAGAGAAGGAAAAAACAAAACCAGGCCAGGGGTGAGCCGGGAGAGGGCGGTCAAAAACATTGCCTATGGGTTCTCGGGAAGGATTAAAGGGCAGCAGTGTTTGGCCTTTACCAGGAAAAGAGGGCCAAGGACAGGAGAGCCAGCCAGGTGAGAGAGCTTCTGGCCTAAGGACAGGAACAGAGAATCTGACAGCTGAAGAAAAAATGAGGACTCTGAGGTCCACCTCCTCCTGCTGAGATCTTACCAAGTCTCAGGTTGTCCCTGTGGGATCTGCAGACATCCTGGTCCTTTCTCCCCTGGGGCCAGGAGACAGGATTCCTCCCAAGGGCACATGTTACCAAGTGGCTCTTGTGAGCCCTTGGCCTGGTCTGACTTCATTAGCAAGGCTTTTAAATGCCTTAACATATCATTTAACCCACTCAGATCAACCCACTGGACACAGGGCCATCCCCAAGACCGCTCCAGTCCGGAACAGGGACAGAGTACCTACGCCATGGATGCCACCCCACTATCACCAAAATAAAAACCAGCCCAGGCTGAGCTCAGTCAAGAGTTCTTCAAGGAGGTGCAGTCAGTAAGTTACTGTTCAATCTTTGCTAAGCTTCTAGAACCTGAGGTTTACTGGTCAGAGGGGCCCTCCCCACTTCTGAGTGCTCACTCCTGGACAAGGCAGGTGGCATCCAGGGAAGCAGGAAGGACGCTCCTGCTGATGAAATGCGGGCACGCCTGACCTGGGCAGAGGGTCTAAGTCAGGTTCGAGCCAGGACAGGAGTCCCTGGGAAGTTCAATGCAAACTCAGCCTGGGTGGGAGCCTGCTTCCTCCTCTCAGATCCCAGACCTCACTGTGTACAGGCACTCCTCTACCCCCTTGCCTCCAGCTTTCTCCAGAGCTGACAACAAGCAGCTTTCTGCTTCCCCTCTAGTCCACCAAGGAAGGGAGCTAGGCACTCACACGCCCTGACAAAGGCAAGCAGCTGCAGGTCCGGGAAGAGGCCAGTGACCCTGCAGGGGGCCTGCCCAGGAAGAGTGAGAGGAGAGGGTCGGCTGTGATGCCCAGTGGGAACCCAGCCGGGGCTCCCTGCATCCGGTGTCCCGGCTTCTCACTGTGGCAGGCCTCATGTTCCCGCGCCATCGGGACGGGCGCCCAGTGAGGCTTCCCCGGCTGAAGGCAGAGCAGCAGTTTGAGACTGGCCAGTCTGGCTGGTGGAGCGCTGAGTCGGGGAGCTGGAGGGAGCCGCGGCATCAGGCCGGCACACAGGCCTCGGCCTCATCGAGGGGCAGGGACGGGAGCAAGGATGCTCTGAGGGACGTTTCTGCAGCATGAGACCTTAGCCCAGCACTTGCACACACCTTACCTCAATCTCCCTACACCACGGGGATGAAGACAGGACAGGGCCACAGGGGACTGGGGACCCTCCCGACACCTGTGCAGAAACAGTTCCGAGAAGGCCTGGACAGTCAGAGGCTACTTGGGGAAAGGCATAAACTGTGGGTGAGGGCCCCTGGATAGGAAGTGGCTGAAGTCAGGGAAGATGGGACTCCCTTCACCAACGCTCTGGACATGCTGGCAACAAGGGGCACAGAGGCGGGTGATGTTGCCACGCACAAGGATGAGCAGGCATGAGAGAAGGATAGGGCGTCACAGTGAGACACACCTGGGCTTGGATCTTAGCTTGGATCTTAGCTCCGCTCCGTGTCAGCGTGTGACCCTGGGCAGGTCCCTTCACCTGCAAGCCTCGATTCAGTCATTTGTAAAATGGGAATCAGCAACACACAGCTTCCAGGGCCGCTGGTGAGGGCTCGATGGACCTGATTACCATGAATGGCCAGCTGCGAGGTCCAACGGTTCCCAATTTTCTCATAAAAGTAGAACGAGAAGAAGGCAGTCCAGAAGGAGAAACATTCTACTGTTTCTCCAACTTCTGTTAATCTCCCAGCACTAAGGAACTCAGAGGAGGACGGGGCAAGGGGAAAGACTGGTGGTCGAACAGGCTCAGTTAGGTAGCTGGGTACACGGCCTTTTCCTCTGTAACCTCCTGGACACCCACAGGCATTGCAAAGATGCCGTGAAATCTGGTGCCTTTCTCCCCATAGCACCCAGGTCAGGACAAGATCAAGGAAGCAAGTCACCAAGCTTTGAGCAGGGATGGTCCCAGGAGCAGAGTCCTGGGTTCTGAGAGCTGTGAGGACCCGGGCCTCTCTAGGGTCAGTCGGAGGGGGCTGGGGACAACTTCCAGTGGCTCTGATGCCACTTCCCATGGGACACGTCTCACAAGCCCCAGCTGCCTCCGCGCAGGCTTCATTGCTAACACTCGGAGATAAGGCAGAAGAAAAGGAACCTTCAGAACGGGTGTCTCTGCTCGTCCGTATTCGAAGGTGCCCGGGACTTGGCCGCGGCGGGCACTTCACAGGCAGTCACCGGACTGCACCGAGAATACCACCGCCGGGGCCGCAGTGCTCGGTTTTCTGGTCAACACAGTGCAGCCTGCCCAGTGTCTCTACCAGCTGTGGGGACACAAAGCGACGCAGGAACAGGGGTGGGCCGTGCCCTCACGGCACTGGCATCAGCGAAGACACTAGACATGGAAAGAAGTGAAATGAACTGCTCGACACAGCAGCTCCAGTAAACGCTGTACTGCATATCTGAAAGTTGCTAAGAGGGATCTTAAAAGTTCATCACAAGAAAAATGAACGTGTAACTACGTGTGGTGAAGGATATTAACCAGACTTACTGGGACTATCTCACAATACATACTGTACATACATACATACTGAACCATTACCCTGTACACTTGAAAGTAATATTGTCAATTACACCTCAATAAAAAAAAAAAAAAAAAAAGGAAAGGGGCGCCTGGGTGGCTCAGTCCATTTAAGTGTCTGCCTTCGGCTCAGGTCATGATCTCCGGGTCCTGAGATCGAGTCCTGGGTTGGGGGGGGATCCCTGCTCAGCAGAGAGTCTGATTGTCTTTCTCCCTCCACCCCTCCCCCTGCTTGTGCTTGCTCTTTCCCTCACTCTCTCTCTCAAATAGATGAATAAAATCTTTAAAAAAAAATAAAGAGAAAAAAGAAAAATATACCAAGGGGGAGAAAGTCAAAGGAAGTGTGATGGGCACTATCGTACAGAAATCAGCACCAGGTGTCAGCTCTAAGCTACTGGTAGGGGAAGGGGGATCGAGGATCCAGAAGGGCATCATAGGAGGGAGCCTGAAAGAGGAGGAGCGGGACAGGTGGACTGTAGGGAAGGAGGAAGGGCAAGCATCCAGGAAGAGGGAGCAGTGTGACAGGGACACCACCTGGCTTTCCATGTCTGAAGCCATGCATAGCTTGGCATGGCTGAGGCAGCAGGTGCCAGAACGAGGCTGGGGAAGAAGGCGAGCTCACTGCATTGCAAAAACATAATCATCTGTGCCGCTGCTTTCCATCTAAGCGGAACATCCAGCATCAAAAACTATACCAGTTAGGGGCTCCTGGGTGGCTCGGTCAGTAAGCTCTACCTCTGGCTCAGATCATGGTCTCCGGGACCTAGGATGGAGCCCAATACCAGGCTCCCTGCTCAGTGGGGAGTTTGCTTCTCCCTCTGCTCCTCCCCCTGCTCGTGTTCACTTGCTCCCTCTTACTTTGTCTTTCTCTCTCTCTCAAATAAATATTTTTTTAAAACCTACACCGGTTAACTTTCTATATAGTTGTAAAATACTGTCAAGGCCACCAAGGTCTACTACTTCATAGGTGTTTTCCTACTTTAGAAAAACAGAAGTGGGAGTGGGGAGGAAGGGTCTGGCTCAGTGAAACCAACGGCAAAGATACTCAGCGCTGTTCTGGTTCACGGGTGACCCAGGTGTGGAAACAATGCCGCAGCCCTGGATGTGATAGACCAGATGTCAGCGACTCCAAGAAGGAAGCTGTCTATCTGTGCTCTGCTCTGGGGGTGGAGACGCGGCCGATGAGAGCAGGTCTTGCGTCTCCCCCATGCCTGTCTCACATCAGCCCAGCAGCAGGGACCCCTCTGTCCTCTGTCCCCTTGTCCCCCTTTCTTCTACATCACCCTAAATCAGGACATAGAGGCTGCGAGGTTCCACTTCCATGGAGCAAAGCAGGCAAGCAGAGTGTCTTTGATTTACTGAAAAAGCTTGTGAAGAATGTCCACTGGGTAGTGAAAATGATGCCAGGTGCTCCAGAGAAACAGAGAGGGAGAGAGTCACCCCCGCAAGGGAGCAGCAAACCAATCATTCTGAGATCCCAGCTGCAGGCCAATGACCAAATGCTTCTGGATTGATCCAAATCAACCCGGTGTTGATGAGTGTCAGCTTCCGAGAGAGCCCCCATTCCCTCCCACCTCCCTACGCCTCCCCCCTCTTGCAGCACCATAACTCGAGTTTTTGGAACAGTGCTGAACACGTAGCTCACTCTCTGACCTGGGAGTTTCCAAGGCCCTCTGAACTTTCACCTGCTGGTCTGTAGCACGCTGTGATCTGAGTCATCTGGTGGAGTGGCTCTGAGAACTTAATTAGATCGCCTATTTTGGAAATACCTCAGAGAGTCTGGCAAGCTGGAAATGCCCAGAAAAGTGACCCTAGTGGTCAGCCCTTGTGGTATCAGCCTTAATCCTTCTCTTCCCTTCATGCCCTGGGGCTCTATGTAGAGACAGACACACAAATGGGGGCGGGGGGCAGGGGAGGACAGAATAGATGTCAGGGTACCTGGTGGCTCAGGAAAAAAAAAATAGAGTGCCAGTCCCACTCAGGATGATGCCTGGAAAGAGGAGTGGGCTGTGATTCAGAAAAATCCTGGTCTTACCTCTGCTACCACTAATGAGTGCTGTGCCAAGAAGCAAGTCACCTTGCTCTCTGGGCATCAGTGTCTTCAACTACTAGGCCAGGGACAGTAAGACCATGCCTTCTTCACAAGGGCAGAGTGAACGACAAAAAAAAAACACAAGAAAATCTCTATGGCAGTGCACTGTGCTACCTAAGTACCAGGCCCTGTGGGGACTCAGTCTAGTTGAGGAGACAGTTGGGGCTGGGGCAGTGGGGAGTGGAGTAAATCAATACAGTTTATTATTTTTTTTAAAGATTGTATTTATTTATTTGACAGACAGAGATCACAAGTAGGCAGGGAGAGAGGAGGAAGCAGGCTCCCCGCTAAGCAGAGAGCCCAATGTGGGGCTCGATTCCAAGACCCTGGGATCATGGCCTGAGCTGAAAGCAGAGGCTTTAACCCACTGAGCCATCCAGGTGCCCCGTACAGTTTAACCAATATAGAGTAAGATAAGAATCAAAAAGAATGGGCACCTGGGGGGGCTCAGTCGTTAAGCATCTGCCTTCAGCTCAGGTCATGATTCCAGCAGCCCAGCATCCTGGGATCGAGCCTGCTTCTCCCTCTCCAGCTTGTGTTCCCTCTCTCGCTCTATCATAAATAAATAAAAATCTTAAAAAAAAAAAAAGAACAAAATATCAAAGAACAAATTTAACAAAAGACGTGCAAGACTGGTACACTAAAAACTACAAAATATCACTGAAAAAATCTGACGACCTGAACAAAAAAGCAAAAACACCTCAAGTTCATGGATCAGAGACTGAAACATGGTTAAGATGGCAACACTCCCCAAAATGATTCAATACAAACCCTAACAAGAACTGCAGCTTCCGAACACCTGGGTGGCTCAGTGGGTTAAAGCCTCTGCCTTCGGCTCAGGTCATGATCCCAGGGTCCTGGGATGGAGCCCTGCATCAGGCTCTCTGCTCGGCGGGGAGCCTGCTTCCTCCTCTCTCTCTCTCTCTCTGCCTGCCTCTCTGCCTACTTGTAATCTCTGTCAAATAAATAAATAAAATATTTAAAAAAAAAAAAAGAAGAGAAGAGAAAAGAACTGCAGCTTCCTCTAGTTGCAGAAATTGGCAAGATGATCCTAAAATTCATAAGGGAATGCAACGGAACCAGAACCACCAAAAGAATCTTGAAAAAGAAGAACACAGCTGGAGGAGTCACACTTGCCAATTCCAAAACTTGCTAGAAAGCTACCAGTAATCAAGACGGGGTGGGGAGGGGCCAACAACGGTGTGGTACTGGGAGAGGGATAGAGATACAGATCCAGGGACAGACTTGAGAGCCCACAAGTTAGCTTCATAGTTAGTCAATTATCTTCAGCAGGGTGTCAAAAACAATTCAACAAACGGTGCTATAATGACTGGAGAGCCATAAGCAAAAGAATGAATTTGGACCCCTACCTCCCACCATTTATAGAAATTCACACAAAATGGATTAGACATAAATGCAAGGGCTAAAACTATAAAACTCTTAGGATAAAATATAAATTTCTGTGGCCTTGGCTTCTTAGCTCCAACAGAAGACTTGTGAGAAACCAAAGAAAACAGATAAATTGGCTTCATCAAAATGAAAAACCTTTTGTGCTCCCAAGGACACCAAGAAAGAGAAAAGACAACCGCACGGGATGGGAGAAAGTTTTTACAAATTATGTAATCTTCTAAGGGTCTAATATCCAGAATATATACTTTAAAAAACACACACACACACAAAAACCCTCTTATACCTCAACCGCAAAAATACTACTTCATTAAAAATGAGCAGGAGATCTCAACAGGTATTTCTGCAAAAGAAGACATACAAATGGCCAATAAGCACACGAAGAGATGCTCAAGGTCATTAGAGAAATGCACATCAAAATCACAGTGAGACAGACTTCACACCTACCAGGGTGGCTGTGGTCCACAAGCCAGTCACAAGTACTGATGATGACACAGAGAAATCTGAGCCCTCATACACCGCCAGTGGGAATATAAGACAGTGCAGCCACTTCAGAAAACTGTCTGGAGTTCCTCAAATGATTAAATACTGAATTACCACACAACCCAGCTCCTAGACAGAAACACAAGAGAAACGGAAATATGTGTCTATACCAACTGTGTACACAAAGGGTCACAGCAGCACGGGCCAGAATAACCAAAAAGTGGAAACAACCCAAAGGTCCAACTGGTGAACGGATAAACATGTGGTCTGTCCGTACAATGGGATATTATTCAGCCAAGAAAAAGATGACTGAATTATTACTTGTGACAAAGTGGGTGAAGCTTGAAAACATCCTAACTGAAAAAAGCCAGACACAAAAGGCCACATACTGTCTGACTCCATTTATATGAAATGTCTGGAATAGGCAAAACCACAGAGACAGAAGCAAATTATTGGTTGCCAGGAGCTGAGGGGGCGGGATAACAGAGTGATTGCTGATGGGCACAGGGTTTCCTTCTGGGGTTAGGAGTATGTTTGGGAATAGCAGTGTTGGTTACACAACACTGAATATACTAAAGCCGCTGAATTAAACCCTTTAAAAGGGGTGTATTTTATAGTATATGAATTATATCTCAAGTAAAGGTATTATAAAAATGAATTTTTTTTAAGATTTTATTTATTTGACAGACAGAGATCACAAGTAGGCAGAGAGGCAGGCAGAGAGAGGGGGGGAAGCAGACTCCCCGCAGAGCAGAGATCCCGATGTGGGGCTCGATCCCAGGACCCTGGGATCATGACCCGAGCCGAAGGCAAAGGCCCCAACCCACTGAGCTACCCAGGTGCCCCTAAAAATGAATTTTTAAAAGTAACGCATGTTAGGGGCACCTGAGTGGCTCTGTGAGTTAAGCCACTGCCTTCGGCCTAGGTCATGATCTCAGGGTCCTGAGATGGAGCCCCACATGGGGCTCTCTGCTCAGCTGGGAGTCTGCTTCCCTCTCTCTCTCTCTGCCTGCCTCTCTGCCTACTTGTGATTTCTCTGTCAAATAAATAAATAAAATCTTTAAAAAAAAATTAACGCATTTTAAAGCTTCTTAAAAAGTTAAAATCCTTGCACGAATAAAAATTTTAACCACCCACCAGAAGTCCATATGCTCTCTGACCTCAGACAATCTTGTAGTAAGGGGAACTGAGCTTTGTGCAGGCAAAGCAAACGCAGTGCAGGGTTATTCTGGGATGTGGTACCCTCATTTATATTTCTTAATGTTTTAAAATAATAAATACATTACAGGTTAACATACTTTTCACAAAACATAACGATTTTTTTAATTTTTATTTTTTTTATTTTTTAAAAAGATTGTATTTATTTTTTTGACAGGTAAAGATCACAAGTAGGCAGATATACAGGCAGAGAGAGAGAGGAGGAAGCAGGCTCCCCACTGAGCAGAGAGCCGACGAAGGGCTTGATCCCAGGACCCTGAGATCATGACCTGGGCTGAAGGCAGAGGCTCAACCCACTGAGCCACCCAGATGCCCCCTACTTTTTATTTTTTATTAACATATAATGTATTATTAGCCCCAAGGGTACAGGTTTGTGAATTGCCAGGTTTACACACTTCACCGCACTCACCATAGCACATACCCTCCCCAAAAAACATAACTATACTTTCAAAAACACTTAGAAGAGTGGTATCATTTTACATTTTTGAAATCTATTTCATGTCCAGCTTAACAGAAGATACTGGATTCTCAAATCTGTGCTTCTGCATTCAGTCTGTTGTGATAAGTGATGCTCACGAGGAAAATCTGAACGACTCACTCAGGCATGTATTAACAAAAGGGAGGAATATTTTAGTAGCCATTTCAGACAATGCTGGAGTCTCCTGTTTGATACTATACCAAAACCTGACCAACAGTAATCAATGATAATGTGAGATAGGAAACCCTATGAACCTTAATGTACTGTGTTATTTTAAAATCCACTGGGGGGGGCGGGCGCCTGGGTGGCTCAGTGGGTTAAAGCCTCTGCCTTCGGCTCAGGTCATGATCTCAGGGTCCTGGGATGGAGCCCCGCATCAGGCTCTCTGCTCAGCAGGGAGTCTGCTTCCTTCTCTCTCTCTCTGCCTGCCTCTCTGCCCACTTGTGATCTCTGTCTGTCAAATAAATAAAATCTAAATAAAAAAAGAATAAAGAAAAGAGAAAAAATAAAATAAAATCCACTGGGGGCACCTGGGTGGCTCAGTGGGTTAAAGCCTCTGCCCTCAGCTCAGGTCATGATCCCAGGGTCCTGGGATCGAGCCCCACATCGGGCTCTCTGCTCAGCAGGGAGCCTGATCCCCCTCCTCTCTCTCTCTGCCTGCCTCTCTGCCTACTTGTGATCTCTATCTGTCAAATAAATAAGTAAAATCTTAAAAAAAAATCCACTGGCCTATCTTGAAATATAAATGGGCCCTTTACCCAACATGATTTTGTAACCTTACACACCACACTGGTCATTTGAAAAAATACTGGCTCACGGACTTATGCTGATCTTCCAGATGGGGACACATTTTCTAATAAAACACCAAGATGTCACATGTGTAATATTACCACCAATAAAATCATCAGAAAGTCTAAGGGCTGAAAAGCAGCCGAGCTCATGATGGTGGGTAAAAGCTTTCCAAAATTCTCACTGTGGCTTGACAGCTTGAATTTGGCCACCGGCAATAAATGTTATTAGCGATTTTCTCTGAAGCGAGGTTTGCTACATCCATTTTTCGAGAAAGGTCAGTCGAGTACCCAAGTCTGAATAACCACAACTGCCCGCTCTTTCGAGTACAAACAGCGTTCCCTGCAAAAAGCAGCCAGTTCAGCTCGCAACCCACACAACCCCAGGAGCGCCCGTCCTCAGCCAGCAACACGGTTCAGCCCGGGCAGCGACCGCGCATCTCGCCACGCAGGGGAGGAAGGACGTGCACACACGCGTGGGGAGTCAATGAAATGGCCATCTTCCTGCTTCGGCAAGGCCACTGCTGTGCAAAGCCGGCTCCTGGCTGGCGAGCGTGTGGAGGCCAAGGGCTCCGTGCCCGCCGCCCCCGCCCCGCAGCCCTGACTCCCGCCGACTCCAGCAGCCACGCCCAGCTCGGCTTCTGCAACGGCCGCGCACATGTGCAGGGAGAGACGAGCGCGTCATCTCTCGGTAGCATTACGACCACCATCTGGACTCAGGGACCCCCTTGAAATGGACCTGCGGACCCCACTTGAAGAGACACTCATCTAGGAGGCCCCTCCCTGCAGACTGGGAGAAGGGCAAAGCACCTTTAAAAGAAAACAAACCGCCTCCTTCGCGCAGGGACATAAGCAGAGGCGCCAGAGGGAGGTGAGCCGGGGTTCCTGTTCTGAGTCAGGGCAAGGGGGCCTGACTCAACGCCCTGTAACTGATGCCTGAGAGGGCCCGGGCCAGCGCGCAAAGACCGCTCGCTGTGCTCTCAAAGTCCAACGAACGAGCTCCCTGCCCACTCGCTCTCCCACCCCTGCTCCGCAGCCCAGTGCCTTTGACTTCAGCATAAACGAGGCACCTTCCGTTCTTGGGATTGTGCTCATTTCCACACCAGAGAGCAGGCCACGCGGTAAACGTGTGCCGCTGGAGGACAGCAAGAAGGCACAGAGAAAGGAGGGCGGCAAATGGCATCCTCTGCCTTGGTCCAGCTGCCCCCACCCGGCCCCAGCCTCGGCTCACTCACATTCCCACCACATTCCCTTCCTCCCAGTCAGGGCGGGCCTACATTCCTGCCAGCTAGCTCCTCTGCTCAGTGTGAACAAAGGGGTCTCCCCACGTTTCCTTCGGCCACAGCTAAGCCCTCCTGGTGGGGGAGGGCCCTGCTCTCAGCACCTCCGTTCTTAGCTCCCACCCCACAGCTACTAACACAAGACCCCAAGTTGGCGCTCAGCCCTGCCCTCCCAGGATATTCACTGGAACGCCGTGAAGTCAGAGTGGGAACGGATTTCTCATCCGAGACGTGACTGCGGCCAAGAGCAGCAGCAGAAAAGCCACAGCCTGTGAGTTCAAATGAAGAAAACAAAGTGCCATTCAGGCCCCCGGGAACAAACAATGGGCCTTTATCCTCTTCTCTGGGGAAGGCCAAGAGCAGCAATGCAGAGCTGGAGGGCCCAACGGGTAGCCCTCGGGCAGGTCTGCCCCTAGGATGTGCAGGGCCCCGGGCAAATATTTTGGGGAAGGAATGCCTCATCTATATAAAAACTTGAGTCACAGGGCACCTGCATGGCTCAGTGGGTTAAGCCTCTGCCTTTGGCATCACTCCAGCTCAGGTCATGATCCCAGGGTTGTGGGATCGAGCCCCGCATCAGCTCTCTGCTCAGTGGGGAGCCTGCTTCCCCCTCTCTCTCTGCCTGCCTCTCTGCCTACTTGTGATCTCTCTCTCTCTCTCTGACAAATAAATAAATAAAATATTTTTTTAAAAATAAAAAATAAAAACTTGAGTCATGCACACTTCGCATTATCAGCACCATCTTGGCTGTCCAAGCTCACACAAGCCTACAAAAGAAATAATACTGCGGCCTCCAGTGGGAGCTGTCCTGGAACTGGGCCCAGACATGAGACCCTGGGACAAGCTCTTAGGACATCTGGTTGTCCCTGAATAGGGCAGAGGGTTGAGAGCACCCCAAAGGTGCAATATGGGTCCCACTCAGGGCTGGGAATGTCCAGCCCAAATGGCACTGGAGGGGGACCCAGAAGAGTCACAGGGGGGTACTCCCACACGTGGGGCTCTCTGAGATATGAGTTCCAGGCAGGGAGGACACATGCCTGGCCCAAAGGTGGTACTGGCCCTTGGACACAGCCACAGCTGTAGGCCTGAAAGGGTGAAGGACAGCCTTCAAAAAAAGAAATCTAGATGGGGCACCTGGGTGGCTCAGTGGGTTAAGCCTCTGCCTTTGGCTCAGGTCATGATCTCAAGGTCCTGGGATAGAGACCCGTATCGGTCTTTCTGCTCAGCGGTGAGCTTGCTTCTCTCTCTCTCTCTCTCTGTCTGCCTCTCTGCCTACTTGTGATCTCTGTCTGTCAAATAAATAAATAAAATCTTAAAAAAAAAAAAAAAAAGAAATCTTAGGAACTCACAGCTGGGGTGCTTCCTGTGTCCCGGGTCACCCAGCACCTGGGCAACCTGAAAACAACTCAGTCCCCTTCACCGGCACTCACCCCTGCCTGTCTCTCCCAGCGAGGGCCATAGCTAAGAGGCCAGAAAAAAACCCTGAGAAGACTTTGCTGGGAGCTCTTTGAGCCTGGCCCAAAGTAAGTGCTCCGCAAGTGTGCGGACAGAATAAGCCCAGACAACCCACAACCTGCCCATCCGCTGCCGGGAAAGAAAGCATATAATTAACTAGAAACAGAACCCATCCCCTGCGGGCATTTCTGCCATCACCTCAGTGACACCACAGGGGCTGGTTAAGAGCAATGGCACCAGAGGTCCCAGGGTGCGCCCCTGGAAAGGGGCTCACCAGGTCTGCAAACAGCTCCAGGAACCCCAATCCAGCCAGGGACTTGGGGAAGGGGAAGAAGGGGTGGGGAGCGGTGGAAGACAGTGGTGCCTGCCGTAGCTCCTCCCGCCCTCGGTTCCAGTTCCGGGAGTGCTGAGTTGGGAGTTGCTAAACCCTGCCTAAGGTTCCCTGTGTTCTGCCAAGATCCACACCCAGCCGCTGCCCGCTGTGGAGGCAGATAACTGGCCGGCCAGCCCTCCCGGTTAAGGTGCTCTCCCTCCCACGTCGCTTTTCTTCCCAGCACTTATCACAGCCATAACTGAACAGTAACTGGCCTTCTGCCTGTCTGCTCTGATGCCAAGCGACCAGGGCTCCATCTTTCCGGCTCCCTGTTGTGTCTCCAACAGGTAGCATGGGGCCTGGAACACATGAGTACTCAATAATTAGTTGGGGGAGTCTGTCAACTACAGTGTCTGTCAACTACACAGTGGCCCCTGAAGGTGAGGGCCAGCTGCGGAGCACTCCACGCCGAGTGATCGTGGAGACCAAGGACCGCAGGGGTGATTCACCATTCAGCCCAGCCCACTATCTTCTCTTAGCAATGGGAGGCCAGGTTCATGGTTATGGAGAGAAGGCCTGTTCTGCTTGCTGCTAAGCAGTTTTACATGTGTGACCTGTGCTCCTCACAAAGTAAAACAGAGCTTTACTTCCCGAGTGACATGGCTGGCTGGAGGCAGCAAGGAGCTCATCCCACTGCCAGGCTGGAGAAAACAACTTATTCATCTCCGCATCCCAAACCCAGCAGAACAGAAAACCAAACAAGCACGAGGTAAATGTCTGTGGACATAACTAGCCCTTAAGGGAGAGACAAAGTGCTACAGACTGTCCAGGGGACTTGGTGGCAGATTTCCCAGGCCCGGTTCTATGCGACCATCTGCCAGAATGACAGCCCTAATTCCTCTCGGGAACAGAGGTGAGAGCTCTGTGTTTGCTGGAAGAGTCCAGGCAAACTGGGATCGGTTTCCAGAGCCGGCCCTCACCTGCCTCTCATCTGGATAAGAGGGGGATGGAGAAGTGGTAAGCTAAGAAGAGAGGTCAAGTCTGAAATTCCAGAACTGCGCTCCAGGGAAAACCGGAACCAGGCCTGGAAGGCTGGCTGTATGTTTCAGCAGCTGATGCGTCTGTGGCTCGGACGTCGCTCTCGGGCTGTGTCCAGTGTGTGGACTTCGCCTTAGCTGGGCCTCAGCTTCAGAGTAATCAAACACCTGAACACAGGCATGTCAGCTGCTTACATGGATGTAAGTCACCAAAAAGGGGAAAGGGTCTGGAAAACTGTTGTCATTCTTGTGTAACAAGGCAGAGATGATTTTTTGGCCTGGACTTGGGAGACCTGGGGCAACAGGCGCCCCAGCCATCAGGAACAGCAGCACTCAAGCCAACGGCAGGCTGCGGGGAAGGTCTTTGGAAGGTCCAGGAGGACCTCCAGCTACAAGCAGGGGAGAAACTGGAATCCTGTCCCCTAAGTTACACATGTTTTTATCTCTGTGGAACACCCACCATCCACTGCAAAATCTTGACTCAAAATGCCCAAGTCCCTTTCCTGGCAGAAGGCTGAGAGCTCTCTAGATGGTGAGGAAAACAACAAATGAAATCCTCTTTCCTCCTCCTAAATCACTTTGCATTAAAGGAAACGTCACAGGAAGCCAATGAGAATTCGTCTCACTGGCAGCTCCTGCAAAGGGCAGCAAACAAACCAGCAAGCCTCATGTCTACTTCCATCGGTCTCTCTTTGGGGGTGTGGGTGGGAAGATGAGACACAAAGGAATAAGTAAACAGAATGACTAAAAGTTTTCTCCACCCCCTAAGCCTCCAAGTGTTCTGTTTTTCACCCTGGCCTCAAAGCAGAGCCCCAGACGAGTTGAGGCCCACAACACTCCCATCTTGTCCCTGAAGACTCCTCTATCCGGAAGCACCTCCAACACAGCAGCTCAGAGAGGAGACAGAACGAGCCCCGCAGGCCTGCAGGCCCACAGGAGCCTTCAGCACTCACAGAAGCCAGAGGGTTTCAGGAGAGACCCTGGAAAAGACTCAGATAATCCTGGCACCTTGGGCCCAAGCAGACTGTCTCAAGCCATCAGGTTGGTCTCAAAAGGTAAAACAACTGAAGAAAAACTTTCTAATTTCAAGTTCCCCCTTCACTGGTACCCTTAAAGAGCATCTTTTTGGAAGTTGGGGAAGGGGCTTCCCGGGTGCTAGCAGAGGCTCTCCTGAGACCTCCAGGAGCTGGTAAGAGTAAAGGAACAGAAGCCACTGCTTCGGGGAAGGGGTGGGAAGGACAGGGTAGTGACAACAGTGGAACAGGCTCTAGGCCAGAGGCAGTGAATGGGCCAATGCAAGGGTCTGTGCTAGGAATAGCAAACAAATAGCAAGGAGCGGGGGAGGGGGGAGCCTCTAACTCCCAATGCTGAGAAAAAAATGAGGCCTGGCAGTGAGAGGCCTGGCCCAGGCTCCCCCTCTGAATGAGGTCAGAATCAAAATCTAGGCCTCAACTCCTTGGGAAGAGACACCATATTACTCAGGAGGAGCGTAAGTTTATTAAACAGGCATCAGGTCAAAGGCACATTCATCAGTGACCCACACTTCTGCAAGCGATCCTGGTTTGATGAGGTCGGATGCGGCCTTGAGAATGCATGTTACCACAATGCCTGGCACAAAACGCTCATGGGACGAAAACACAGATGAATGGATTCAGAATGAGGCTGGTTTGATCTGGAGTCATCACAGTAGCAGAGACAGAGCTGATGCATATGTAATTTGGAACAAGGAGGCTCACTTTACCAGGGACCCAGAAGAGACCACGCCTCCAGCCGGGGTACAGAGGGAAGGGGGTGGCAGGGGGAGCAAGGAGATGTGTTCTCAGACCCCCCTTGCCAAAAAGACGAACCTCAGCTGGCACAGAAGACAGCCTGGAGAACGGTGCCTGGCTACTCATCAACGGGGCGGTCAGCCCCAGATCTCGGCATGTGGGGCTGGGAGAAATGGGGGCGTGGGGAGTGGGGGGCAGGAGAAATGGCATGGACCTAAGACCAGGTGTGGTGTGCAGCCTGTCTTCTAGAAACCTGTTAACAGCTTCAGAAAGAGCAAGGGGCCAACCAACCCTTGGAATGGTTTCCTGTCAAGTCCAGGCTTTCAAGAGCACCCTCTGTCTTCACCACACCCTCCTCCAAGCAGCTTCACCCGGGGCTCTCTTCCCTCTATGGCGGGGGGGGGGGGTATCTCCCACCTCTTTAGGAAACAGCACTGCTCCTGGACTCACGCTGGTTCAGTGCAGACCAGTGTGATGCAATGTGGCCAAGGACAAGAGGGCTTCCCAGGCCAGCGGCCTCACTGTCCCCGACCACATCCATTCGCACCCTTGCCTCACTGTGTCGCGAGGAAGAGCGCCCGCTCTCACTAGGACATCAAGAAGCGTGGCAGTAAGCTTCCCAAACACCCAACTGTTTGCTAAATAAAACTGCTCCTTTACGTTTCTTCAAACCCTCAGGCAGGCTCATCTTTCTCTTCACGATGGCCTGAAGCAGCAGCACTGTCCAGGGGAAATGAAAGCGAAAATGAAAGAGGCCGAGAAAAATTTTGTGAAATAGACAAGAACCAAGATGTTCTGAGCAAAGAATCCTGCTTCTACACCGCGAGCATCACGTCCGAGGCCAGGAGGGAAGGAACAAGAAAAGGAAGGAGAGGCTTTTCGAGAGACACTGGCACAGAAACGGACAAAGAGAGAAGCCGGGCCAGTCAGAGAAAGCAGCAACCGTGCGGCCTCCTGGCAGAGGGCGGCATCAGCTTCTGTCAGCGGCGGCGCGGTACCGGGGCCCAGGTGTCTGGACAGAGAGCTGAGTCTGTCCCCCGGCTCTGCCACTCCATCCCTAGACAACTCGGGGCAAGGAGATCACCCCCAAGAGCCTCAGTTTCCTCAGGGTAACACCTTCGGCCTCCAGAAGAGACCCCAGCAGAGAACAAATGTAGCTGCTGTTACACGCTACGACTGATTTCTATGACACACATTTAGTTTTAAATGGGGGGGAAAAAAAAACAACCAGCAGATACAAACCCACCCAAGATTTCTGCTCTCATTTTCCTCCCACTTTGGAGCGCTCCCTGAGAATTTTGGACTGACAAGGCCTTACAAAGAGAAAGCTGCCTCCCCCCACAACATTCATAAAGGGGTTCCTTCCCTAACCCCCACCTCAGTTAAACAGAAAAAAGGAGAGCCCGCATCTTCCTCATTACAATCCCCCCGTGCTTGTGAATGAGGCCGTGGGCCCCTTTGTCTGCACGGAGCCCACCAGGCATCTACAACCCCAGAACAGACGTTCTGAAAGTAAGGAGCTTTCCGACAGCCTCAATTTAAATCGGCGTGGTGAGGCGCTTCAAATCGGAATAAACAGAATAATGGCAAGAAGGATGGAGAGGCAGCTACAGACAGATGCACTTTCATTCCACAAGCATCGGCCTCAAACGAAGGTTAAAACATCCTTTCAGGGGCGCCTGGGTGGCTCAGTGGGTTAAGCCTCTGCCTTCAGCACGGGTCATGATCTCAGGGTCCTGGGATTGAGCCCCGCATCGGGCTCTCTGCTCGGTGGGGAGCCTGCTTCCCCCAGCTCTCTGCCTGCCTCTCTGCCTGCTTGTGATCTCTGTCAAATAAATTTAAAAAGTCTTAAAAAAATAATAAAAAATAAAACATTCTTTCAGTCTTCCCAGCATCAACTAGGAAAACCAGCTCTGCCGGGTGTGCGCCTGAAACTCCAGGAAGAAGTGCCTGCTTATCTGGTGCTCTACCCTTCCTTTCCCATCTCGGGTCCGCATCCCTTCACGGCTGCAGGTGACGTGGGCATGAGTCGTCCTCCAGCCACAGGAAGTCGAGTGCCGCTGGCCTCGCCAGCACTGAGTGGGCCCGTCAGTTCCCACCTGGGCGCCACGCTCGTCCTGCCCAAGTGTGCTGTTAGCTAAGAAGGGGGTTTCGGAGAAGGACACGAAGGGTACAAGAGCATCCTCATTGCTGAAAACGAACTTCAAGAGAAAAGCAAGGTCAGTGGCATCAGCCTCCTAAGTAGACAATGACCCGTCCCTGCTGCCACGTCTCACCCGGCTTGAGGCTGCTGAGCTGTGACTGTGGCAGAGAAAGGGGACCAGATGCCGTGGAGCGGCAAGAAGGCAGCCTAGTGACGTCTCTGCCACACTCAAAGGGGAAGGAAGAGGTTTTCGAAGTCCACCGCTTCCTTTCCACAAAAGAGCCATGTCATAGATGAAGGTTTTCAACGGGTCACAGGAAAGCACACAGCTCTGGGATTCAGAAAAATCATGAAGCAAAAAAAAAAAAAAAAAGAAGAAGAGAGAAAATTTGGGAATTAAGGGGGTGTTGATATGGCAGAACAGCAAACACTATGCATTCTTTCTTCCTATTTGCAAAGAAGACAGACATGATCTTTGGACAATAGGAAAACGGCATCCTAGAGCCCCATCCTGGTGGGCTCCGTGCAGACAAAGGGGCCCACGGCCTCATTCACAAGCACGGGGGGATTGCAATGAGGAAACGGCATCCTAGGGTCAGAGAAGATATTTAAGAAACTATTTGATAAGAAGTGATGAAGGCCAGACTAATTCAAGATGCAGAGAAGTTAATAAAAAGAATGACAGGACAGAAAGAGAGGGGGGCGGGAAAAAAAAAAAGAAGCTCCTTTGCTGACTTAGCATTGTCTGGAGGCTTCTAAAAGCTAAAGGTCACAGTCCAAGCAAGACCATTATCTAAATCTTGCTTAAAGTTAGCAAATACTATCTTTGTGATCAGAAAAGCCAAGCACGCTATTTTCTGTCTGGAAAAAATATATACACAGCTTACAAATGTAAAATGTCGAGCTCTTACTGAAAGACACGTAATTTAAGAGATATCACCTCTTTCTGAAACAATCCTGAACAACGTAATTCCAGCTAGCCTGCAATTGTCCACACTAACGAAATGCGAAGAGCAAGCGTAAGTAATTCAGTAAATGTTTATAGAGAATCTCTTAAGTGCCTGGCATCATGTAGGATGTAGGAAATAGAATTTTTTTTTAATTATCCATCGTGGTAAATTGACAGGACAAGTGACAGGTACATGAACAGTTAGAACTGTTTGGCACAAGGGCCTAAACACGTACACACAGTGGTTATAAGCGCATACAAAGTGCACAGGCCTGCTGACAAAGAAGAGAAGGAAGTTTCACATGGCATGATGAAGCTTTCAGTTTGCAACTCTAATTTTTTTAAGCGTGTTTCCCACCATTTTAAAGTGTGCAAGTTAGAACTTCACAATGCTGTGCAGCCATCACCACTATCTAATTCCAGAACATTTGTATCACCCCAAAAAGAAACCCAGTACTTTTTATAAAAGATGTACTTATTTACTTGGAGAGATAGAGAGAAAAAGAGAGAGGGAAAGAAGCACAGGGGAAGAGGGGAGAGAGCAGGAAGGAGCAGAGGGAGAGAGAATCTGAAGCAAGCTCTGCACCCAGCACAGAGCCTGATGCGTGGGGCTTGATCCCATTACCCATGAGATCATGACCTGAGCCAAAACCAAGAGTTGGACACTCAACTGCCTGGGCCACCCAGGCATCCCAGAAACCCAGTACTATTAACCATCACCCCCCACTCCCTGGCCCCTAGCAACTACCAATCTACCTTCTGTCTCTATGAATTTGCCTACTATAGCCATTTCATAGAAAATCCATACACTATATGGCCTTTTGCACTAGCTTCTTTCACACAGCATAATGATTTCAAGGTTCATCCGTGCTGTGGCATGTGTGTCATTCCTTTTCATGGTTGAATAACATGCCATTTTGTGGATATACCATATTTTGTTTATCCACTCATCAGCAGATAAACATTTGGGTCGTTTCTACTCTTGGGCTGTTATGAATCATGCTGCTGTGAACATTCATGCCTATATAACATTTGAAATACATAATTTTTAACCATCCAGGTTGGCCTCTCTAGTTATGCTTTAATTAGTCAAGGACTTGAACCCAGTAATCTGACTCAAGAGCTCAACTCCCAGGCACACCGCTGGACTCCTCTTCATTCCTATCTGGGAAGATGGCAAAGTAAGTAGTTCCAGGAATCTGACTTCCCTCCTACACAACTACTGGCAGAATTTTCTGATATAACTATTTTGGAACTCTGGAGTCTATTGGAGTCTGTTAAAGTCTACAGTCTGTAATTTCCATGGGAAGTCTTGGGGGGTAAGTTGCAGTTAATTTCTGTCAATTTCAGCTCTTAGCATAGTAGACTCTATGCATCCCCAATCCCAAGCCACAAGGCAGGCAGAGGTGTGTACGTTCCTGGAGCAGGGGGCACGCAACATGTGGGAGCCAGAGGGAGTCAGAGAGGACCCTGACCTTCAAATATTGAAGATATGTGCTCTGATCATTGATTACTGCTCCTGATCACAGAGGTACAGAAAAAGAGGTGGGTGGCCATGGTTACTGCACTTCCCTCCACTGTTGCAAGACCCCCACCCCTCCAGTTGAAGGGACTGCCAGGGGACTTGAAGGGCATGTAACCTCTTTCCTTCCCTTCATTTTTTGCTTTTTCCCCTTTGGGGAGCTATACAGTAAAGACAAGAACATCCAAAACAACTGCACATGCAAAACTGGAAAGTGACCATGTGCATGTTGGGAAGACGCACAGAAAACACCTATAATGACCCCAGGCTGATCCTCAGCAAAGAGTCAGCCTACAACAATAATTTTTAAAAAACAATAAACAAAGACAACAAACCCTGGGAAACAGGAAGTCTGACTTCCAGATACCACACTATTGGAATCAAATGCCCAGTGCTCAACAACAACAACAAAAATCAAAAGGCATACAAAGAAACAGAAAAGTATGGCCCATTCAAAGGAAAAAACAGATACTGTTTCTGAGAAAGACCTACAGCAAATTTACTAGACTAAGACTTTTAAATAACTGTCTTAAAGATTCTCAAAGAACTGAAGAAAGATGTGGAGAAAGTCAAGGAAATTATGTGGAAATTATCAATAAAGATATTTTAAAAAACCAAAACTGAAACCAAAGAGAAATTCTAAAGCTGAAAACTATAATATCTGAAATGAAAAATATACCAGAGCAATTCAAAGGCAGAGTTGAGCAGGCAGAAGAAAGAATCCATGAACCTGAAGACAGGACAATGGAAATTATCAAATGTGAGGAACAGAAAGAAAAGACTGAAGAAAAGTGAACAGAGCATAAGGCATCTGCGGGACACCATCAAGCATACCAATATATGCACTGTAGGAGCCCAAAAGGAAGAGAGAAGAGAGACTATCTGAAGAAATAATGGCTGAAAACATCCCAATTTAATGAAAAACATGAATATGAACACCCAAGAAGCTCAATGAACCCAATTAATATGAGAATATGAGACCCACACCCAGGGCACCTGGGTGGCTCAGTGGGTTAAGCTTCTGCCTTCGGCTCAGATCATGATCTCAGGGTCCTGGGATCGAGCCCTGCATCGGGCGGCCTCTCTGCTCAGCAGTGAGCCTGCTTCCCCTCTCTCTCTGCCTGCCTGCCTATCTGCCTACTTGTGATCTCCCTCTGTCAAATAAACAAATAAAATCTTTAAAAAAAGAGAGAGCGAGAGAACCACACCCAGACACATTATAATCAAATTTTCAAAGGACAAAAACAAAGAGAATCGTGAAAACAGAAGAGAGAGACAAACGGTCACATACAGGGATATTTAGCACTCTGTCATCAGAAATGCTGGAGGCCAAAATGCAGTGGAGCAATATATTTTAAGTGCTAAAAGGAAAAACCCTATCAACCATAAATCTTGTATCTGGCAAAGATGTCCTTCAAAAGTGAGGGAGAAATTAAGACAGTCCTAGGTAAACAAAAACAGAAGGGGAGTCTGACCGCTAGACCTGCCCTGCAGGATACACTCAAAGGAATCATGCAAGATGATATGAACAGATACTAGATAGTAATTCAAAGCCATCAGCAGAAATAAAGATCTCAATAAAGGTAATTACATAAGCAATTATAAAAGCTAGTATTATTGCAATAAACTGTACTTTTCTACATCATTTAAGAGACTTAAACATTTGAAGAAAAGAAAATAATTACTTGTGTAAACAGTAGTATTATTGCAACTTTAGTTTGTAACTTCAAATCTTTTCTATACAATTTAGGAGACTAATGCCTCTATAAGAATTATTAGTTTAGGGGCGCCTGGGTGGCTCAGTGGGTTAAGCCTCTGCCTTCGGCTCAGGTCATGATCCCGGGGTCCTGGGATCGATCCCCACATCAGGCTCTCTGTTCAGCAGGGAGCCTGTTTCCTCCCTCTCTCTGCCTGCCTCTCTGCCTACTTGTGATCTCTGTCAAAATAAATAAATAAAATAAAATCTTTAAAAAAAAAAAAAAGAATTATTAGTTTATGGGGCACCTGGGTGGCTCAGTGGGTTAAGGCCTCTGACTTCGGCTTGGAGTCCTGGGATCGAGCTCTACATCAGGCTCTCTGCTCAGCGGGGAGCCTGCTTCCCCCTCTCTCTCTGCCTGCCTCTCTGCCTACTTGTGATCTCTGTCAAATAAATAAAGATAAAATCTTAAAAAAAAAAAAGAATTATTAGTTTATGTTTTGGAGCACACAACATATAAAGGTAAAATCTTGTGACATCAGCAACTGAAAGGGGTGGGGATATTATTTAAGTTGAACTGATAAAGATTAAATCAGAGTGATATAACTTTAGGATGTTATATGTAATCCCCAAACAGCTATAGAATACATACAAAAGGAAATGAGAAAGGATTTAAACATTTCACTACAAAAACATTCCACAACACAAAAGATTATAATGCAGTAAATGAAGGTTATAATGCAGTAAATGTAGTTTTTGACTACAGGACATGTAGAAAACAAATAATACAGTGACAGAAGTCAGTTCCTCCTTATAAGTAATTTCTTTAAATGTAAATGGATTAAACTCTCCAATCAAAAGACAGAGACTGCCATAATGGATAAAAACACAAAATAATCCAACAGTATCTGTCTGCAAGAGACTCACCTAAAATCCAAAGGCACAAACTGGTTGAAAGTGACAGGATGGAGAAAGATACTCTGTGCAAAGTATAACCAAGAGAAAGCAGGGTGGCCATACTAATTATCAGACAAAATAACTTTAAATTTAAAAAAGATATAGGGGCACCTGGGTGGCTCAGTCAGTTAAGCATCGGCCTTCCGCTCCGGTCATGATGCCAGGGTCCTGGGATAGAGCCCTGCATCAGGCTCCCTGCTCGCCCGGAAGCCTGCTTCTCCTTTTCCCACTGCTTGTGTTCCCTCTCTTGCTGTCTCTCTCTCTGACAAATAAATAAAATCTTTAAAAATAAATAAATAAATAAATACTAAATAATAAAAATAAGAAAGTTATAAAAGAGGGGGCGCCTGGGTGGCTCACTTAGTTGAGCTACTGCCTTCGGCTCAGGTCATGATCCCACGGTTCTGGGACTGAGCCCCAAGTTGGGCTCCCTGCTCAGTGGGGAGCCTGCCTTTCCTTCTCCTTTTGCTGCTATGCCTGCTTGTGCTCTCTCTCGCTCTGTCAAATAAATAAAATCTTTAAAAAATAAAAATAAAAAATAAAAAAGTTATGAGACAAAGATATTATATATTATATATTATATATTAATAAAGGAGTCAGCAGAGCAAGAAAATATAAGTCATAAATATTTACACACCTAATGACTGATCATCAACTGACAAAGTTGAAGGGAGAAATAAACAGTTCTACAATAATAGTTGGAGACTTCAATATCCCACTCACAATAATGGATAGAACAACGAGACAGAGGAGGACTATATAACTATATAAGAGGAGGACTTATATAACACAATAAACCAAGTAGATCTAACAGATTTATCCAGAACACTCTACCCAACAACAGAATACACATTCTTCTCAGTGCACATGGGACATTTTCCAGGACACAAATCAAATCTCGATTAAAAAGAGAGCAGCTATCCATGCAAGTATCTTTTCTGACCACAATGGGATGAAGTCAGAAATCAGTAACAAAAGGAAAACTGAAAAATTCACAGATACATGGAAATTAAACAACACATTTTTAAATAACCAGTGGCTCAAAGAAGAAATCATAAGGGAAATAATACTTACACAAATGAAAATGAAAACACAACATACCAAAACTCATGAAATGCAGCAAAGGGAGTGTTAAGGGTAAAATTTATAGCCATAAATGCTTACATTAAAAAACAAGAGGGGTACCTGACTGACTCAGCTGGAGGAGCATGGAGCTCTTGATCTCAGGGCTGAGTTTTGGAGCCCCATGCTGAGTGTAGAGATTACTTAAATAAACTTTAAAAAACAACAACAACAACAACAACAACAAAAAACAAAAACCAAGATCTCAAATCAACAACCTAATTTTACAACTTAAGGAAACAGAAAAAGAACAAACTAACTCAAAGTTAGAAGGAAGAAAATAATAAAGATTAAGAACAAAGATAAATGGAATAGAGAATAAAGAAACAATAGAGAAAGTCAGTAAATCCAAAAGTTAATTCTTACAAAGATCCATCCACAAAACTAACAAAAAAGTGGCTAGACAGACTAAGACAAAAAGAGAAAAGACTCAAATTACTAAAATGAGAAATAAAAGTGGGGATATTATTACCGATTCTACAGAAATTAAAAGGACTATGAGAAAACTCTAAACAATTACACATGACAAACTGGATAACCTAAATAAAATGGACAAATTCCTAGAAATACGAAACCTACCAAGACTAAATCATGAAGAAATAGAAAATCCGAATATAAGTAAAGAAACTGAATCATTAATAAAAATTTCCCAACAAAGGAAAGCCCTGGACCTGATGACTTCACTGGTAAATTCTATCAAACATTTAAAGATGAACTAATACCAATCCTTCTCAAACTTTTGCAAAACACTAAAGAGGAGGGAGTACTCCCTTATTCATTTTATGAGGCCAGCAGAACCTTGATACTAAAGCCAAGAACACTGTAAAGAAAACTACAAATCAGTATCCCTTATGAACACTGCAAAAATCCTCAAAAACATACTAACAAACAGAATTTAGCGGCATATTATAAGGATTATGCACCCTGGCCTAGTGAAATTTATTCCTGGAATGCACAGGTTCAATATATGAAAACAGATCAATGTAATAGACCACATCAACAAACGATGGAGGGGAAAAAAAACACGTGATCCTCTCAGTTGATGCAGAAAATGCATTTAACAAAATTCAACATCCTTTTAGGATAAAAACACTCAATGAAACAGGAACAGAAAGAAACTACCTCCATATAATAAAAGCTAGATATGAAAAACCCACAGCAAACATAATACTCAATGGTGAAAGGCCGAAAGTTTTTCCTCTAAGATCAGGAACATTGCAAGGATGCCCATTTTCACTGCCACTGTTTGACACAGTACTGGAAGTTCTAACCACAGCAATTATGCAATAAAAAGAAATCAAAAGGCATCCAATTTGGAAAGAAGGAAGTAAAATTATCTCTGTTGGGATATGATCTTATAAGCAGAAAACAAAAGATACCACAAAAAAAGCTATTAGAATAAATAAATTCAGCTAGGTAGCAGGATACAAAACAAACACAAAAGTCAGCTGCATTTCTATAAGAAAATTACAAAAACAATTCCACTTACAATGGCCTCAAAAAGAACCAAATACTTAGGAATTAACTTAATCAAGGAGGTAAAAAACTTGTATAATAAAAACTATAAAACACTGCTGAAAGAAATTAAAGAAAACAAATAAATGGAAACATCCCATGTTCATGGTTTACAAGACTTAATATTATTAAAATGACAATATTACGCTAAGTGTTCTACAGATTCAATGCAATCCCTAACAAAATCCTAATGATTTTTTTTTTTTTTTTGGCAGAAACAGAAAAAACCATCCTAAAATTCATATGGAATCTCAATGGACCCCAATTAGCCAAAATGACCTTGGGAAAAAAAAGAACAGAACTGGAGGAACTTCAGGAAGTTCAGGAAGTGTGAACTTCCTGATCTCAAAACCTACTATGAAGCTACAGTAATCAAAATAGCGTGGTACTGGGATAAAGACAGACATACAGACCAATGGAACAGAAGTGAGAGCCCAGAATTAAACTGACATACATGATCAAAGTATTTTCAACAAAGATGCCAAGCCCAAAGATGCCAATGTCAAAAGGATACTCTTTTCAACAAATGTTGCCAGGAAAACCGGGCATCTTCATGCAAATGAATGAAGCTGGATCTTTATCTAAGACCACATGCAAAAATTAACTCAAAATGGATCAGGAACTTAAATGTGAGTCCTAAAATAATAAAACGCAAAAGGAAACATAGGACAAAAACTTCATGATTGGTCTTGGCAGTGATTTCTTGGATATAACACCAAAAGCACAGGTAACTAAAGAAAAAATAAACAAAGCATACTTAATGAAAATTTTTAAATTTTGTGCATCAAAACATTATTCCCAGAGTAAAAAGGCAATCCACAGGATGGAAGAAACACTGACGAGTAATATATCCAATGAAGGACTGATATCCAGAATATACAGAACTCCTAAAACTCAACAACAAAACAAACCACCCAATTGAAAATTGGGCAAAGGACCTGAACAGACATTTCTCCAAAGAAGATATATGAATGGCCACTAAGCATATGAAAAGACAAAGTATAATGGTGGTTTCCAGGGCACAGATGGGAGGGAAGAATGGAAGTTATTGGTTAATGGAATCATGGAAAGAGTTTCACTCTTACAGGATAAAAAAAGTTATGGGGTTGGATGGTTGTGACAGTCGCGAGCAATGTGAATATACTTTTAATGCCAGTGAACTTTACATTTAAAAATGTTTAAGATGGCAAATTCTATGGCATGTGTATTTTACCACAATTAAAAAAAAAAAAAAGAAAAGAAAAATAAGCAGCTTCTTCAGCATCCAGACAGCAGAAGGACATTATAAAAAGGTTATTAAAAAGGTTTTGTCTTGTTTTGTTGAGAGAGAAAGCATGAGCCAGAGCCAGGGCCAGGGCAGCTGGCAGAGCCCAGCATAGAGCCTGATGCAGGACTCAATTTCACGACACTCAGATCATGACCTGAGCTAAAATCAACAGTCAGATGCTTAACTGACTGAGCCACCCAAGCACCACAAAAAAGTGGGGGGGTATTTATTTTTCTTTTTAAAATTATTTATTTGACAGAGAGAGACAACAGCGAGAGAGGGAACACAAGCAGGGGGAGTAGGAGAGGGAAACGCAGGCCTCTTGCTAAACAGGGAGCCTGATGTGGGGCTTGATCCCAGAATCCTGGGATTATGACCTGAGCTGAAGATAGACGCTTAATGACTAAGCCACCCAGGTGCCCCCCAAAAAAGGTTTTTAAAAAAATAAGAATCAGGCCACCCTGAAATTAACACCTACCAAGATCAACTTGGCAGTAGCAGAATGACAATGGGATATGGGATATTCAGAATGACAATGGGATATTTACACAGTCTCCCCAGGAATGCAAAAAATGTGAAAACTATGGAGAATTTCAGAAATCAAAACAACAAAGTATCTGGAAAAGCAACTATGCTCAAGCAGGAATCTGCAACCAGAGACAAGGGGTTCCAGGATCTAAAATAGGATCATTTTAAAACTCTGTTGACAGGTCCGGAAAACTGCCTCTGTCACTCCTGCTCTCTAAGCAACCCCGTCTATGGAGTGAATGCTAGTGTGGACCTAGCCCCCAGCATACCTACTTGGTACAGATGGGCCAACCACAGGGCTTTAAAACGAAAAGGGTAGACCTTAAACGAGAAGGGTAGACCTCAGGGATTCTATCCTCCATTACAAATTCAAAGTGGCCTCCCAGGACAAATCAATGGCACATGAGTTTAAGATGCATGAGACAGATTTCCAGGCCCAACCCAAGCATCGAAGTACTACAGTTCCGGGGAAGTGGCCCAAACCATGTCCATAAGATCACTATGACGCTAGAGGTTTTATTCTCAAGGGTTAAAGCTGAAGACCCATGACAATGGGAGCCATATCCTAGGGATGAAAGGGCCCTGCCTCAAAAGCACTACTTCAAAATTAAACAAGAATTTTCCTAGCAGGGTTAGATAAACATTGATGACCCCCCCCAAAAAAAGAAACAAACAAACAAACAAACAAAAGACCCCAAATGGAGTCACTTGTGCCAAGCCCTACATCAGCAAGCCAATATTTAATACCTAATTGCATGTTCAATCTCTCCCTGGAATGTAGTCTTAAACCAGTCAATCTGGCCTCTTCTCTGTCAGCAGTAATGAAGCATCTGCCTGATAGACCCCTTCTGTCCCCCAAAGAAGGTTATTGGTTACTCCTTCCTTGTTCCTGTACCTTCTGCCTACAAAAGTCTCCCGTTATGTAGAGGTCTTCGGAGCTCCTTTCTACTTGCTAGATGAGATGCTGCCTCACTCATGCATCACTGAATAAAGACAAATCCTCAGATTTACTCAGCTGAATTTTTTAGGTTTGTTTGTTAACACCATCCATGCCTCCTGCAGATAACTAAAAATGCTGAATAAAATACCTGCATATATATGTATATGTTTCTTTCTTTTAAGATTTTTATTTATTTAACAGTGAGATAGAGAAAGAGCACAAGTAGGCAGAAAGACAAGCAGAGGGAGAGGAGAAGCAGGCGCTCCGCTGAGCAGGGAGCCTGATGTGGGTGGGGCTCAATCCCAGGACCTTGGAATCACAACCAGAGCCAAAGGCAGACACTTAACCCACTGAGCCATGCAGGCGACCCGTATGTATTTATTTCTTAGAAGTTTTTTAAATTAGCCTTCAGCTCATCCATACCATGGAAAGCTACAGAACAGGGAAAATGAAGGGAGTTAAGTGCATCCACGTGGACACAACCCAACCGTGCTGAGTGAGTCAGAGGTCTACAGTATGACTCCATGTCTGAGATGTTCAAACACAGGCAAAAACTAAATAGTAAGTTACTCAGAGATTGGTCACAGGTGGTAAAACTACTGAGAAAAATCAAGAGACCACCGGGATGGCTCAACCTGTTAAGAGACTGACTCCTGATTTGGGCGCAGGCCATGATTTCAGTGTCATGAGATCCATTGCCGCGTAGGGAGTCTGCTTGGGATTCTCTCTAAGTAAATAAATCTGGAAGGAAGGATGGAAGGAAGGAAAAGCAGCAAGGGAGGGAGAGAGGAAGGAAGGGAAGGAAGAGAAATTCAAAAGAATGGTTATTACAAAAGGACAGCTGTGGGGGTAAGGCCCTTCAACAGGTTGGGGGGGCGGTGCTTATAAGATCTAGTCTTTTTTATTCCTTAACTTGGGGAATAGAAACATAAACGTCTATTATTTTGTTTTAAAGGATCCTTATGTTTAATGTATGCATATGTTTTAAATGCCTCTTCTGTGTGATATATTTTGTAGTAAATATATGGCCAAAAAAAAAAGAAAAGAAAAGAAAAGCTATAGAATGTTACACGGCTTTTAAAGAGCGAAGCCCACGTCTGTACTGGTACGGGAAGATCTCTAAGACACTGCTAAGTGAAAATGGCATGGAGCAGAGAGAGCGGATAGGAGGAAAAAGGAATAGAAATAGATTTGTATTTTAAATGGACCCATCATCTCTAAAAGGACAGACAAGACACTTGAACCAGAGGTGGCCTCTCGGGTGCGGAACTAGGTTTCAAGAGAAAAGAACAAAACAAGGCTTCTATATACATCTGCTGTGTCAGATGCAGGCATTACTTAGCTAAAACACATGCTTTTTTTTTTTCTTTCTTTTTTTTTTTTTTTAAGTTAAACCCTAACCCCTGGTTTACCACATGGTAAACTTGTTGTAAGAAGACTAGGCTAGGCTCGCATGCGGTGCCTCTAGGGATGAGGGAGAAGGCTGGCTGAAGACAGCAGAAGCTGACCCCCTGCACACACACCCCCACTCCGGGGTAGGACAGGTTGACATTCTTCCAGAAATCTTCCAACTGTCTTCATGTTAACACCCTGCTAAAGGAGAAAAACAATATTAACTTGACAATGGCAAGGCCTCCAATATCTTGTAGGTCTTCTTTAGCATATGAAAGTTCTTTTGAAACCCTTTTCCTTACCCCCCCCCCCCGCCAACCCCCGCCCCCAGAAGTGTACAACCAGCCACCCCTCACAACGCCAGTGCAGCAGCTCTTTCTGCCCATAGGTCCTGTCCTCGAGCTTTAACAGACCACCATTTTGCACCAAAGACATCTCAAGAATCCTTTGTCAGTCGGCTCTGGACCTCACCTCACTGAACTTCACCTATATTCCAAAAGCATGCCCCTAGGGCCATTGCCCGGGTCACACCTGGGCATCCTGACTCCTCCGTAGGTGTTCCACCAGACCTCAGTTCTCAGGGCTGAAGGCACTCCACCATCCCAAAGATTTCACCGCAAGGGCACCGCAGCCCATCCAAGTCCAGAATCCTATAGGGACCCTGTGATACTGTAATATAATAAATAGGAATTTGGTCTTTATTCCCAGTCCTCCCCCCCCACAAGAGATTCTAAAACCCTTGGAATTTCTAGAGACCGGGGAAGGGGTGTCTTTTCTTATTCACAACAAGCCCTCTTCAACCACACCAGAGTCTATGTTAATGAGATCACTCTTGGTGCGCCCCTAGATAGAGTTCTGGAGGGGGCTGGTTGCCAGAGGAACCAAAGGTGAGATTAGAGGGTTGGACCGCTCAGCCCCACCCCTGGGCCTCAGGAAGGGAGACCGGCTAGAGATGGAGTTAATCACCAATGGCCAATCATGCCTACGCAATGAACCCTCCATAAACACCCTCACCAACAGAGTTCAGAGAGCTGCTTGCTGGTGAATGCCTCCGCGTGCTGGAAGGGAGGCGTCCCCCCAACTCCACCTGACAGAAGTTCCTGTGCTCAGGATCCTTCTGGACTTTCCCCAAAGCACTCCTTCATCTGGCTGTTCGTTTGCATCCTTTATAATAATCAGTAAAACTAAGTAAAGTGAAGTGTCTCCCTGAGTTCCGTGAGCCGTCAGAGCAAATGATCAGACCCAAGGAGGTGCTCGTGGGAATGCCATTTTACAGCCTGTCCGTCAGATGTAAGGCAATGTGGCGTTTGTTACCGGCTTATGAACTGGAGGCCATCTTGTGCGACTGAGCCCTTAACCCATGGGGTCTGCATGAACTCCAGGTGATTAGTGTCAGAACTGAATTAAACTTAGGACAACCAGTTGGTATCAGTCAGAACACTGGTTGGTGTTAGGAAAAATACCACGCATTTAGTGTCTGAAGTGTTGTGGGTGAAAACACACCATGAGAGATCTTCCGATGGGAACCCATCACTGACTGGACCCTTGGGCTTACTCTACTTGGCTTACTGATCTGGGACAAAAACCTCGGAGAGACGGTGGCTGAAATGTCCTCCTGGGACCATGAATCTGCTAGAAATGGCAGTCTTTGGCCTCTGCCCTGCACATGTCCTTCATCCGCCTCCTGGGGAAGAAACCCCGTTTCAAGCTCTGTTCTCTCCAGCTGGGGAAGTGAGCTAGGAGGAGGAGGAAAACAGACTGAGAGCTGTAAAAACAATCAAGAGTGAGGCCAGCTACAGGACTGGATGCAGACCTGTGTTTGGAAGGGAAAGCCGCCATCCCCTCACTCAGGACCGGTCTCAACGCCCCTCAGCAGGAGCCCCACCTGTCTGTCCTGCTCACTAAACGCCATTGCAAAGCCCCAGCACGGGAAACACAGAACAAAGCAGGTGGAAGAAGAACAGAGGGCAGAGTTATAAATGCACGCGCGGAGTGTGCTGGGAAGACCCCCCCTCCAGCATGCCTCCCTCCCCGTGCTCCTAAAACACGTGAAGAATAAAACCTCTCAAATTTAACCTCCACAAATACACCCGTTTGCTTAGAGTAAGTGCCGGGCAGTTCCAGCTTCCACCACCCCAGCCTTGGAAGGAAAGGGAAAGTTCCAATTACTGGAAGCCCTTTCTCTCCTGAAGAGCCCTGCCAGCCCGCCTAACCAAGGGGCTGGGGCTCTGACAGGCCCACCATGCAGACGACATGCCGGGCTCTCACCCGGGCCCTGTCAGCAGCTCCTGTCCTAAAATCGGCAGAAAAGGGAAGGCCCTAGGAGGCAACAGCTGGGGAGATTCAGGAACTTTGCTTTCTCTCTCTCCACATGTTTTCTCCAAGTGCGTTTTCAGGACTAGCTGCTCTGGTCTCAAGCAAACTCAATTTTCTCAGGAAACTGAGCGTGGGGCCTAACAGCCCAGTCCAAACACGCCACTCCACGCCAACTCCCCGTGTCAGGCCTGTCTGGTCTGTCTCTTTAGCTCGATGAATGCGGTTGTTTTTCCAGCTCTGCATCTCAAGATGGAGGCAGACTTGAAAACTCGAGCTGAGTCCTTCCTGTAAGGCGACCTTTCTTCTGTAGCCGTACCTGCTCCTTCCTGCCCATGGCCACCTGGTCAGAGTTACAAGAGCCGCCTCTCAGAGCTGCTCTCCCGCCCTGACCACCTGCCTCTCCCCATACCAGGCGCCAGCACAGTCCCCAAGAGTTTCTCAAAACCCCATTCGCCCGTGGGTGGTTGCCCGCTCAAGCATCTCGGGCTTCTTCTCCCCGTCACAGACCCCAGCAGGCAGCTGGCCATTCACGGAATGAACCCCCCAACAGCAGCCATTCTTCCAATGGGGTTTCCTAACAGCAGTGAACACAGCAGGTGCGAACCTCCACCCTCGAAGGGCTTCCATCGTCTTCCTCCCACCAGCGAGGCTGGGGCATCACCCTTCCCGAAGCCCAGCTTTTCCCAGCATCATGACTTGTCTCCATGCGCTGCCACTCGAATGCTGTCCTCTCCTCTCTGTAGAGGCGGCTTCTAGGCCAACAGGCTTAAGCGATGGCATGGAGAAAATGTCCCCAGCGCCCCCCTGGGCTGAATGCAGACAGGCCCACTGGCGACTCACCTCAAAGTACCCACAGGCCCTAACTAACCAATGGGCTACTTACAGCCACAGTTTGGCACAGTTACCCAAATAGGGAGAACTCTGCGCGTCCCCGCACCTCCCCACCCCTCACCTTTAAAATCAGCCCCCACCACTGCCTCGGGGGCAGTCTCTGCTTTGCCGTCCTGCCCTCTGCTCCCTCCCTGTAGTCAATACACCTCCATTTCCTTTGTTCTGCCTTAGCTGAATGCCTTCACCGCCCGTGCCCTGGCATCCACCCCACATCGGGGGGCCCTCACCTGATGGGGAGAGACACCCCATCTAGACACCACACTCTCTGCCAGCCCAAATAGGACCCCCTATCTCAGAGCCAGCTCTCCCAAGAAGTCCATCCTGAGTAGCCACCCACCCGACCCCGTGCCCTCAACTTGCAGGCCCTCGGGCTCCTGTGCTCTGCCCCACACAGCTTCCCTGCGGCCGTCCTCCCCCAGTACCACCAACACAGCCACAGCGATGACGTGTCTGCCAGGGGCCGCTTCACAGAAGTGATTTCGTTTAATTCCCCCAACGGCCCTGCGAAGCAGGTTTTACTGTCCGTATTTTACAGAGGAGGAAACCACGGCTCAAAGGGACTCAGGAACTTGCTAGAAGTGACAGGGCTGGGAAAGGGCCAAACTCCACTCCTGACCACCTGACTCCAGAGCCCTGCGCTTAGCCACGTCTCTGGGAAGCATCGGCCTCCAGCCCGGCACTGAGCATCTCCCGGGCACAGACACAGCCCATGGTGAGGGCCAGTTGCGGCGGCCCCTCATTCCCAAGCGAGCACATCCCGAGCCCTGGCTCGTGCCTGCCTCCTCTCCCCAACCATGGGATATGTTACCAAGGGCAAGGGCCATGTCGGATCCCCACTCTGGTGACCCCACAGCATCCAGCAAAGGGCAATGCCTGCCACAGGGTCACAGCAATCGCCTGAAGAGAAGCTTCTTGGAATTCCGCACAGTAGTTACCTCTGCCCTTCTTAAAGCGTTCAGCTGTGATACGCAGGATTAGGTCATGGGGAATTTATCCTGCCAAATATTCAAACTGCCATTTAAGACGATCAGAGGGAAAAGGGAGGGAAAGATGGCTCGGGTGGATAAAAACACCAACCGTGGCCTTGCAACCGGCTGGAACCTGGAACCGAATAGGCAAAAGCCCGGAAGGCGGAGCCAAACTTCGGGTCTCAGGGAAGTGGCTTGGGCTTCAGCCTCAGGCACCATGGCAGGGAGGAGACCCTGCCCGGATGGGAGGCTCCCAAATGGCCTGAAGTCCAAGTGACCAGAAACAGCATTAACGGAAGAAGGTACAAACCCCCGTCAGGAGAGGAACTATGAAGCTGGGAACACCGAGTTTCAGGATGATCTCTTCAGCCCCCGCGCACCTGTCACCGTGCCACAGCCACATCACTTCTGATCCCCCGTGTGACAGCAGGGAGGACTCCAGGCCAGGAATCAAGGTGCTGATTTCAAAGCTTCCTGGCAGAGCCGGTTGACTCACTGAAGCCCTCCAGCCTCTGCTGTCATCCACAAACAGCAAATCCATGACCTTGACCAGTGCCAGTAAGAACTGTCTAATGAAATGATGACTCTGGAAAGGACTCTACACCTATGAGGAGCGTTTCCAACGACAGAAGCAGCAGAACACAGGCAGGCGGCGCAGCACTGGGAAGTGCTGCCTGGGATTAAAACTCCAGTATCTGCTGAAACCTTGACTGCTCACCATGGGCAGGGGGGAAGCTGCCTCTTTTAGGTTATAGCAGCTGTTCTATTTTTCTTGAGGCAAACTTTCTTTTTTCTGTCTCATAATTCCATTCCGCTATTCCCTAAACAGTCAGTAAAATTTTGTGAAATGTCCAGTAATATTTTTAAAAGCTGTGCTTCGAGAAGTTATTAAACTGGTTGGTCTGCATCTTTTTTTCTTTAAAGATTTTATTTTTTTGACAGAGAGATCACAAGTAGGCAGAGCAGCAGGCAGGCAGAGAGAGAGGAAGGGAAGCAGACTCCCCACTGAGCAGAGAGCCCGATGCGGGGCTCAATCCCAGGAACCTGAGATCATGACCTGAGCTGAAGGCAGAGACTTAACTCACTGAGCCACCCAGGCGCCCCATGGTCTGCATCTTTCAGGCAAAATGAGGAGGTATGAGGAGAGAGGCAGTAACTCTGAGACAGGGAGAATGAGGTCCCATGCACAAGAGTGGACAGACAGCTAGCCAGAGAAGGAAGCAACCCAGGCAGATTTCATTCATTGAACAAATATTCTGGGGGGCCTATTATGTTCTTGGCTTGCTGGAACACAGAATAAGCATCTCCTAAGCATTTCTAGAAATACTTGGGGAGGGAAACTTGGTAAAAGACCTCCTGCAGGGGCGCCTGTGTGGCTCAGTGGGTTAAAGCCTCTGCCTTCGGCTCAGGTCATGATCCCAGGGTTCTGGGATGGAGCCCCGGGTTGGGGTCGGGTTGGGGTCGGGCTCTCTGCTCAGCGGGGAGCCTGCTTCCTCCTCTCTCTCTGCCTGCTTCTCTGCCTACTTGTGATCTCTGTCTGTCAAATAAATAAATAAAATCTTTAAAAAAAAAATCCCTTGTTAGTGATGAGTTGGTTAAGCACTGCTTTCAAGATTCTTTTTTTTTTTAAGATTTTATTTATTTATTTGACAGAGAGAGAGATCACAGTGGGGGGTGGGGAGGGAGCAGGCTCCCTGCTGAGCAGAGAGCATGACTGGGGGTGGGGGGGCCTCTATCCCAGGACCCTGAGATTATGACCTGAGCCAAAGGCAGAGGCTTAACCCACTGAGCCACCCAGGCATCCCTGCTTTCAGGATTCTTTTATGATGCCTAGGTATGGCTCTCTTTGCATTTTCCTACTTGGAGTTCGTGAAGCTTCCTGGGCACATAAATTATTGTTTTTCATCAAATTTAGCAACTTTTTAGCCACTATTTCTTCAAATATTCATTCTGCTCAAATATTCATCCTCTCCTGCTAGGACTCCCACATGCGCACACTGTTTACAAGAAAGCCACAGGGGGCCCGGCCGGCTTAGTAGGCACAACATGCAACTCTTGATGTCGAGGTTTTGAGTTCAAGCCCCACATTAGGCCTAGAGCTACATTAAAAAAAAAAAAAAAAGAAAAAGCCACAGGCTCCAAGTGGTGTTGTGTGCCCGCAGGAGAGACAAACCAAGACTTAATTACAGTCTCAACCTCCCTAGGAGTGGAATCTTAAACCAATCAATCTGGAATTTTCTGATCAGTACTAAAGAGGTATAATCTGTCATAGTATAATCTGTCACATGGGCCTTTCCAACTCCCAGAGAAAGATAAGGCAATCCACCTAATAAGATCGCTTGCCTCACCCTCCTGCCTATAAATACCTTCCTTTAAATACCAGGTACCACTCTCCAGAGCTCCCCTCTACTTGCTAGCCCGGATGCTGCCCAATTCATGAATGACTTAATAAAACCCAATTAGATCTTCAAATTTACGGAATTTCTGTTGTGTAATAACACTGATAGGTTTGATCGTGTTCTGCAATCACCTGAGTCTGTGCATTATCCTTCATTCTTGCTTCCTCTGTCCCTCCGATGGGATAATCTCAACGGAGCTATCCTCAAGTTCACGGATTCCTTCTTCCACCTCTATTCTGCTTTTCAGCCCCTCCAGTGACTTTTTCATTTCAGCTATTTTATTTTTCAACTCCTTAATTTCCTTTTGGTTCTTTTTTCATAATTTCTATCATCTATTTGGCAAGGCACCGTTCTCATAGTTGAGTTCGTTAGACACGTTTTAACACAGCTGATCTAAGTCTTTATAAAAGTCCAACAAATGAGCTTTCTTAGGGATACTTTCCGTCAGGAGCTATACCCCGTGTATATGCCATTCTTGTTTCTTTGCAGGACTCATAATTTCTGTTGAAAGAAAGATTTGGCCATTTCCTTGGACTGCTGCAAGCCATTAATTCCCTTAGATCTGAAAAAGATGATTTTGACAATTTTTGCCAGCTTTTTTCATTTCTTTAGGAAGGTACATCTTTTAAGAAGTCTTTATTTCACTATTTCCCAGGATCTCCATCTCATACAGCATTTAGAAAAAGGTTTTCATCACCCCCAATCAATTTGTTGGAGAACAGGAGTAAAGACAGGAATTTTTTTTAAAATATCTTATGGAGCCCAATGCAGGACTTGATCCCAGGACCCTGGGATCATGACCTGAGCTGAAGGAAGATGCTTTTAAGTGACTAAGCCACCCAGGCGTCCAAAAGAGAGGAATTCTGATAGTTGAAACCCAGTCCCTGCTCTTAAATGCCACATAGTATTGTAAGTTGCACCCTTCTCTATATTTTTTTAAAACCTGATTATTCAAAATTAAAAGACACAGCAAAACAAAACAAAACAAATTTAAACACGTAATTTTGCAATTCCAGCATCCAGGGAAAAAATTTTGGTATAGCATTCCAAAATAACCAAAAAGGAGATGCTACACATTCTGTTTCATAATATACCTTTCTCAAATAAAAGCATCTTGTTCTAAGGTAACAAATTAGAGAGCAAGTTTGATTAGGGTAACATGGGCTATTTTCAAAGCTGTGCTGTATGACACTGAACAGACTACACATGCGGCGGCACTTTTTTGATGTGTATTTTGGTGGTTTCCCATTTTCTTTCATTTTTTCCATTTTTAAGATTTATTTTTAAGTCATCCCTACACCCAGTGTGGGGCTGGAACTTACAACCCTGAGATCAAGAGTCACAAGCTCCACCAACTGAGCCAGCCAAGTGCCCCGGTTTCCCATTTTCTGCTATAAACATGCGGATCTGAACAGCCCAGTTTGTCATGTCTAGAACTGACATTGCTGTGCTGAATGCTCTATTTATTTATTTACTCTAAGTTTTACGTGTGATCTCTCTGTCCCCCGTCATTTAATGCCCTGCCTGTGGTGGAGCGCCCCTTCCTCTCTCTCTGAACAGAGATTCTGTTAATGCAGGGAGGTCACTGCCATCAATAAACTCCCATACGCTCTGTATTGTCACACACTACCGCTTCACCACCTGAAGGGGAAACTCAGAGCCAAAGCTGAACACAGACTGTATTTTAAACAGCAGAGCAGCAATCTAAGCAGTCCCCCAAATGTCCTTTTCTTGGAACTCCACAGACTGTCACTCTTACACACGTGGAGTGACATCAGCATCAGCCATCACGGGAGAGGTCAGGCTGCATCAACCATTTTCAACCAGGTCCCACTAACTACCCACAAAGTTTCCTGAGGCCACACTCAGTGACCAGGATGGGAATGCAAGTCCACATTCATTTATCATCTAACATCAAATCCATAAAAAGAATCTGATAGTAATGGCCCCTCCAAAGAGCTACGGTAGCCCTGTACTGCAAGGTCAGGGCGAAGCCAGGCCAGGGCGAAGCCAGGCTTCTCACCATTTCTAGGAAGGTGAACCCGAAGAAAGGGAAAAGGCAGGCGTGGGTTGTTGGTGCCAGGATTTCTTGGTAACCAAGACTGACCGGAAACCACCAGTACTCTGAAGTCCCAGCCTCCCTTTCTCTTCATTTGAGAAGATGTAAGCAATTGGTGGGTGGGGGTTGGAATGCCAATCTAGACCCAGAAGACTGGGACTCAAAATTCTAGAACTGCTGGGTCACTGGCCTGATTTTACAGATAGTCCTTGGTCAGAGAAAGTGCTGGAAGATACACAGAACCTCAATTCCACCTAATTTGTACTTTTAATTCCACCTATTATTGCAGCCATAGTGCATGAGAAATGAAGCCTTAAATAGGTTAATTAAATCCAGTGATCCAGTCACACGGTATGGCAGCCTGGGTGGAAAAGTGCAGAGTTCCGTGGGAAGAAGAAAGATTAGGCGATATGATGCTTTCATCTGGGGCATATGGGCTGTGAGCCTCTCCCCATTTGGGAGCAAAACGGCAATGAATCAGGACTCTGCTTAGCAGGTGTACTCAAAGGAAAAGACCTAGTTTCATCCTGGCCAGCAATCTCTTGAATTATAAAGAAATGTCATCTAGTGGAGAAAGAAACTCCTGAAGTTGTTTAGGAAAATAACTTATTACAGTTTGAAATCTTAGCAATTAAAGATTCTTTAATTCCAGGAAGTTAAAGCATTAAGAATAAATATGCCCAGGGCACCTGGGTGGCTCAGTGGGTTAAAGCCTCTGCCTTCGGCTCGGGTCATGATCTCGGGGGTCCTGGGATCAAGCCCTGCATGGGGCTCTCTGCTTGGTGGGGAGCCTGCTTCCTCCTCTTTCTCTGCCTGCCTCTCTGCCTGCTTGTGACCTCTCTGTCAAATAAATAAATAAAATCTTAAAAAAAAAAAAAAAGAATAAACATGCCCAAGAAAATAGAAACTATAGTATTTATAATTTTGAGTTAAGAAATCTGTGTGTATCTGTTATTTTATGCACTTCAATTCAAAGGAATTCGGTCTGTTCAGAATTAACAAGTCAGTCTCAAGATTCCGATTAAAATAGGTAACTGAGTAACCGGTTCAGACATGATTTTAAGGAAGAATTTTATTAAGTTTAAAATCAGTACGGCCGATGACGAATACACTCAAAGATGCTCACTATCATTAGCCACCAAGGAAATTCACATTGAAACCACAAGACACCAACACACGTCTTTTAGAATGGCTAAAATTGAGAGGACTGGCCATATCCAGTGCCAGCGAGGATGTGGAGAGACTGGAGCTCGTACGCCACGGATGGGCGTGTAAGATGGCACAGCCACTCTGGAAGAAGACTGGGCAAGTTCAGTTACATACACACCTACCATATGCTCTGGCCACTCCACCGCCACACGACTGCTCAAGAGAAAGGAACTACGTGCCCGATAAAGACTTGGACACAAACATTCAGAGCAGCTTTATTTGGCACCACCCAAAACTGGAAACAACTGAAATGACCAACGGCAGGTGAATTAGCAAACAGACTGTGGGGCACCCACATACTGGACTGCTACCCTGAAGCCAAAGGGAAAGGACTACTGATGGGTGCGGCAACACGGACAAATCTCAAAATAAGTGTGCTGACCGAGAGAAGCCAAACAAAAAAGGATACATTCTCTACAATTCCACTTATGTAAAATTCCCCGAAATGCAAACTTATCTACAGTAACAGAAAGCAGGTCAGTGGGTACTTGGGGATGGGAAAAGCAGAGAGGAGTGGGAGGGAGGGCCTACCAAGGGGCATGAGGACACCTTCAGAGGTGATGGATGTGTTCACTGTCTTAACTGTGGTTAAGGTCTCACAAGAGGAAACATACGGGGAAACATACAGTGTACACGGAAGATGAGCGATTTATTATGCTAACAATACCTCAATGAAGTGAGCAGAATAACTTCAAAATGTTAAAACATAAAACAATATTAAGAATGTTTAAGAAAATTTAACAGTCAGGTTAATTTATTAGACTTATAGGAATTATTTAAGCACCAGGGATGTTTGTTAAGCAGACAACTGGAAGTGTTAAAACAATTAAAGAAAGTTGAATGCAATTTACAAATTCAATTTAAAATTTTCAAATGAGTTAAGTTCACAAATGAAATCAAGTACTCATCAAAAGGTCCCTTCAAACTGGTTAGAATTTTCTAGAATCATAAACAGAACAGAAAAATCTATAGGCTTTACTTTTAAAAGCAAAATTTAAAAGATGAGAGGCACCGGCTGGCTCAGTTGGTTAAGCATCTGACTATTCATTTCTGCTCACGTCATGATCTCAGGGTTGTGAGACTGAGCCCCATGTCAGCTCACGCTGGGCATGGAGCCTGTTTAAAATGGTCTCTTCCTCCCCTCTGCCCCTCTCCACCCTCTCCAGAATAAACAATACATTTATTATTAACGATTTCATATTAATAAATTTCACACTGATGAACAGCACAGCAGTAAAAGCACTCGAAGCAGACATTGATGTGCAAATACAACAGATCAGAGCACGTGTGCTCTGGAGTAACCGCAGTCCTTCCCAGACCCCGGGCTGGCCAGTGACAGACATGCGAAAGGTGCCACACAGATCCTGGGAGACTAAGCATGACTCAGCACAGACGGAGCACGGAATTTTCCCTAAGGCCTTGGCCAGGGATGGATGTCTGTGGGGAGGGGAGCTGCCACATGTGGAGTCTAGCCCCATTCCACACACAGCTGGTGGAAACGCACTCAGAGCAGCCCTGGCTATCCGCCCGCCCTTCTCCGGCTTGCAGGCCGATAAGGAGCTATGGGACAGTGGCGATGAGGGGGTGCCGGGATGACCTCCGTTACACCTCCTAGCATGCTACCTAAGACAACAACACCACACTCCCATCCCCCTCCCTCCAGGATCACCAAGGAGACAGCAGAGGAGGGCAGGGCAGCCACCTTCCGTGGCAGTCTTAGTTCAGTAACTAAGGAAAACTCCAAGGACTCAGCGGGGCTTAGGGATGAAGCGCTAGATAAGCCTTAACAGATCAGATGACGAGGTCAAAGGCAGCCCTTCTTGGCAACTACTATTCCCTTGCTACTGATGGATCTGGGGGAAGACATATAAGAAAAGAGGGCACTCTTTAAGAAGCGGGGGGGAAGGCCAGAATCTTGGATTCTGCTAATCAGCCTTCTCCGGGGCCCCATTTCTCAGCTGCGTGAGAGACGGGGTTAGGGCCCTCACCCAACTCTCCCCGCTCTCCTCACAGGGATGCAAGTAAGGGCAGTAACATTGAACTCCATCAACCAAGAACAGGAAGGCGAGAGCAAGCAGAGAACAGGGCAGTGGAACCTTTGTGGAGGGTACAGTCCATCAAAAATCCACATCCATCTGGCCTTTACTCTACCTGCTTTTCATGTGATGAGAATTTTTTTTTTCTTTTAAGGTAGGCTCCACACCCAATGTGGGGCTTGAACTCACAGCCCTGAGATCAAGGGTCGCATGTCCTACCCACTAAGCCAGCCAGGCGCCCCACTCCACCTGCTTTTCAAAGCAAACGCAAACATAGAGTGGAAACCGGCCACGGCTGATCCAAGACCTAGAACTAGAGAGGGCTGTGGGAACATCTCAGAACATGTCAGAACAACTCCTGGGTCATGACAGGTCACCTGAGAAAAATCCCCACACAATGGGCGGAAACTCAAGAATCCCAATATAAAGGAAGCTTCGCCCTGAGCACAAGAGTCTGAGCTCTGGGGAAAGCTGTGAGCCAAGAAGCCGCCAGAGCACCTGGCTATGAAGCAACCTGCCTCCGGGTGTGGGGAAGAGCAGCGTGATGAGTGTCTGAAACACAGGTGGGCACGCGAGAGAGCGAGGCTCGGGTCAGGCCAGGACGTTCGTGCTGGACGAGCAGCGGGAGACAGGACTGGGTCACTAGGTAGATTCCTGCCCAGGGGCCTCGGCATTAGGCTGCGGAGACAGATGCACTCAGACCAGGCATCGGGGAAACCCTGTGCGAGAGCAGCAGCTGGTTTCACGGGACAGGGCTGCCGGAGCACTATGTGGGCAAAGAAGGTCCAACTTCGCCCCTTCACATCCTAATCACTGGGACTCCCGAAGCCTGGGTGTCCTGGTCTGGAAACAGAGGTCACGTGTTTTTTGTTGTTGTTGTTGTGGTGGTGGTTTTTTTTTAAAGATTTTATTTATTTATTTGACAGAGATCACAAGTAGGCAGAGAGAGAGGAGGAAGCAGGCTTCCCGCAGAGCAGAGAGCCAGACTCGGGGCTCGATCCCAGGACCCTGGGATCATGACCTGAGCCAAAGGCAGAGGCTGTAACCCAGTGAGCCACCCTGGTGCACCAGGTCAAGTGTTTTTACAGCCAGCCCCTCCCGTGTCCAGCTTCACATCTCCCCAAGTCCCCCACTGCCCGGCTGCCTGCTCTACTCACTGACTCAAGGGGTCTTTCCTGAGACTGCCCAGCCCTAGACCTGCTTCTTGTGGTCCTGAGAAGCTCTGCTGCACCCCCCTTAACTAGCTTCCCAAGCCGCACCCTTCCAGACGTCAGGCCTCCTGCACAGGCTGCGGGCTACCAACTGAGGCCAGGGGAGAGCCAGATGTCACTTTCCTGGGTAAACCAAGAGACATCAGGAACAGACAAGGACTGCTTCTATTTTCCGAAACTCAGAGCTCGGCCTCTTTTATTTATTGAACTTGATGACTGACATGCCAGGACTGCGAACCTCTACACCTGCTCCTGGAGAAGACCCACGCGCATCCCAGCATCCTGGAATCAGATACAGACTTACCCTCAGTTTTCTGTCAGCTCTCAGAAGGCAGCTGCTATCTAAAGTAAGAGAAAAAAGAAGTGTTATCTTCATTTCTTCAGGCATTCCTCCAGAGAACCCAGGAGTGGCAAGAACATAGATCCAGAATCCAGAGAACTGTTCCTTTGCTTCCAACTTAGGGACCTGGGGTGGGGGTGGGGGGCCAGGACAGCACAGGGCTGAGAGCATCCTGGCTCTTGTCCAACAGTGTGGGCCCCACCCGTGCCTCTCAGTCACCCATTCCCATAACCAGTCAAAGCTGGTTTCCTCATCTGTGAAATGGGGATAACCACAGCGCCCAGCCTGCCCAGTTCCCAGTGACGCAACACACACAAGCCACTGGCACGAAGCCTGGTACAAAGGACGCTCTCAGACATTAGCCAACGTGCTTAGTAAGGAGTGTTAAAGTAAAACCCTTTTCTGGCACCCACCACACAGAACGAGAAGTTCTAAAAACTTTTTTTTTTATTTTATTTATTCACCTGACGGAGATCACAAGCAGGCAGAGAGAGGGGAAAGCAGGCTCCCCGCTGAGCAGAGAGCCCGAGGCTGCGCTCGACCCCAGGACCCTGAGATGGAGATCACCGAGATCACCAACTGAGCCAAAGGCAGAGGCCCAACCCGCTGAGCCACCCAGGCGTCCCTATTGTTTTATGTGAACTGTTTTCTCTTCCTGCCCACCTCCATTCAGCCCACACCTACTTTCTCAGCAGAGCTGTCTCTAAGCCTCAGGAGCTACCTACCCGCCTTGGATTCCCTGAGCCTGGTTCCTGTCTCACCAAGCAACTTGACACTAATTAAGAACTGTCTTATGTGACCTGAAAGCTGATACGTCTCCTACTTCCCTATTTCCTCAGATCTTTTCTTTTAGTGCTAACACATACACACAAGAGAGCACATCCCTTGTTTCAGACCCAAGGAAGCCCATCATTTTTTGGAGTTTTACAGACTACTTGGGTTTTTTTTTGTTTTTAACATTTTACTTATTTGAGAGCAAGTGACCATGGGGTGGCAGGAGGTATAGAAGCAGACCCGCTGAGCATGGTGCCCGACAGGGGGCCAATCCCATGATCCCAGGACCCCAAGCTCGTGACTAGAGCTGAAGCCAAGATGCTTAATGGGCTGAGCTACCCCAGCACCCCTGGACCACTTGTTTCTGAGAGGCCACACCTGTCAGTCAGCTCTAGCCACTGGTCAGTAAAGAGCAAAATGGAGTCACAAGCCAGCAAGCTACTGAATGGATTGAATCCATGTTCTAAGAAGATCAGTTGCCTTAAGAAATTATGTCAAGGCTCGAAATGAATCTTTGGGGGCATTCAATTCAATAAAATATTTATCAAGCACATACCTTGCATGAGGCAGCCATGCCAGAAGGCACAGGCTCTGTTCCCAAAAAGCCCAACAGCAAGTTGTCGAGGGCAAGCTAAGAGAGGATGAAAACGGGTAATACAGGAGAGGAAACCGGGCAGGGACCCCTGAGCCTGGCGGCCTGGGGCGGACGTGTAAATGAGGGCCTAACAGTCCCTTGGTTGTAGGGTTGTTGTCATGACCAAGTAATACATGCGATGGGATTAGCAAAAGCCCACATCCAACTGAGCAGACTTGTCAAGACTTAATAATGCAGGAAAGCCTGAGTCCGGAAGAGTAATAGAAAACAAGGTCACCAAGGAACAAGACGGTGGGGAAGGACACTAAAAAGGCAAGTCTGGGATGATGGCAAGCAGTCTCAGATGAGGGCTGAGGCAGAAGAAGGTACCTGTGGGGTGAAATGGAAGAAAAAACCCAAGAGATGGCCTCACATCTTTTCGTTCAGTGGGTAAGAGGAATGTTCTTCCTTCCATCATTTCCCACATCTACTATGGCGCCCTACTCCTTTGGCAGCTCAACAACATGTCTACAACTGAGACTAGAAGCAACTAGGACAGAGACCAAGGGAGAATCAGTCAGGCCCAGATGAGGTTTCAGAGTAACAGGCAAAATGGCCCACTTCTGCAAAGGAGGCCTCCGGTGAGAAGCTAGCCCGCAGAGAGGCACTCTGTCTGGATGGGAGGAGTCAGGGCCCAATCAGAAGAGGGTCAGATGCTGTTGGGAGACAGCCAACAAGAAGGCCCACCCTAATCCTCAAGGAAAACTGTCTACTCAAGTGAGGTGTCCAGCTCGTACAGCAGCATGCCAATGACAGATCTGCATGGTCTGGGGCCTGCCCGGGCCTTCCTCCCAGATTCGCTGCCCTAGAACAGTCATCAGTGCAGTTCCTAAAATGGGACCCTTTCCTGGTTCCCCAACTTCCTCACTGGTTTCCAATTTGAGCCATTTCCAGTAATTCACCTGAAACATTTGTCCACAGCACTGACAAGTCACAGGGCAGAGGGACACAGAGAACTGCACGTTGGAATGTCCTGGGTCTGAAGTCTACCCTGCCATGGTCCCAGGGCCTCTGTGAGCACTGTTGGGAGGACTGGCACCTGGCACAGCACCTGGGGTCCTGGGTGCCAGAAGGGAAACAAAGGAGAAAGGGAAGAAGAGGGCAAAAAAAAAAAAAAAAAAAAATGCAAGTGGCCTATATTGGTACGTCAGAGGCAGCAAGGGTCCAGGAGGCTACCCACCAGGGCGAACTTCCCAGAAGGATGATCCTGGAAGTGAGAACTGGCACAGAGAGGGTCCAACAGGCTGGAGCAGCCTTTGGGAGAGAGAATAGGGAATAAGGCACAGAGGGGACTTTGGGACAAATTGTGGAAACTTTGGCTGGCAACGAATTCAATTCAACAAACAGATATTGAGCAACTATGGTGAACAAAGCCCATTCCAGCAGGGCAGGGCAGGGGAGCCACTAAGAACCAGAGGCCGCTTGCTCACATAGAACACAGACAGACACAACCTGTGGCTGCTGGGCCCTCAGAGCCCAACCAAACCCCATGGCACCTGCAGAACCCAATCTCACTTCTGCCTTTTCTGCACCATAGCAAGTGCCCTCACCTTGTTACATCTCCTGGACAGTCCTCTTCAAAGTGCCCCGCGAAACTTCTACTCAAGTGGGAAGTGCTACTTCTCCCATCTTCTCTCCCGACCTTCCTCAGCCTTTCTCTTACAGGTTTTAGTTGCTTAAACTCAACTCTCCTCCATAATAAAACCTGAACTGCTCAAATCCAATCACTGCTTCTTCACTGAAGGATCCAGTGGAATTGAAGAAGACTCATGACTCACCTCCTCCAAGAAGCCTGCCCCAGTCTCGCCTATTTCTCCTCTCCCTGGCCTTGGAGTGTGGTCTGATTTGTGGGCCTTTATTGAACTTCCTAAGGGCCTCCTAGAGACCATGCCACATCCACGCTGGGTTCTCTACAAACATCTGTGGCACGCTGACTCACTGGTCAGGTTCTTTCTTTTTCTTTCCCCAGTTTGCCAGCAGTCCTAGGGCAAGGATTAACCTCACCTCCGAAGTCTTCTTCCAATGCCCAGTCTAGGGCTCCCAACATGGTAGGGGTACAAAAGAATGCCATGGAGAGTTCCAGAATTAGGATGAGCACTGGGCAAACAGAAAAGCTGTCACTGACAGTAACCACAAACGCCAAGCACATCCAACCCCACCAGAAGTGTCTGCATCACAGGCAGGGAAAGGGTGGCAAGGGAAACCAGGGCTGCTGGCCCCAAGGAAGGCAAAGACACTGGAGGCTCTCACTGGGATGTGGCAAACACCCGCACTTCCTGGAGCCTCAGCTTTCTCAGCTGCAGAATGGGGACAATAGCCCTGGCCTACTCTCACTCACAAAAGGAGTGTTTCGATTTTTAAGAGTTTCAAAGCTGCCAGCAGCCTAGGGACTTGGCCTCACCCCAGCATGTGTGCCATGAGGAAAGAGCTCGAGAGAGGTGAAACAACTCACTCAAAAGTCCACAAAACAAGTCCCGCTGGAAAGAACCTGCCAGGGCAGGTCCTCAAAGCCAGGGCTCTGATTCCGTGCCCAAGAGGGAACGTCCATGACAGCCCGCCGCTCCTCACCGCCCGGGGCCAGTGCACTTTGTAAACTGCTACAAGCCAGAGAATAACGGGCTGAGTTCAGCCCCACCTCCTCCTCCACACCGAGCAGCCTAGGACGAAGCGCTGCTTCCCCCTTCGAAATCCAGTGGAACCGAGGATCCCGACAGGGTTACTACGAGAATCCCTACAGCACCTGGAACACAGAAAACCCTCGCCTTGCACCCCAAGGCTTTCTTCAGGGCTAAGCAACTTCTAGTACGTTGGTGAACGCTTGGGCTCCCGATTCTGACAGACTTGGGTTCCAACCCTCAGGGACCTCGCCCTAGGCATTTGGGAGTTCCGTGCGTCAGTTTCTCCATCTGCAAAATGGGCCCGAGGGCAGGAATAAGGCCGCCGGCCGCCGACGGGGACGCGGGGCGGACGAAGCCAGGCGGGGAGGCGGGACGGGGTCCGGGCGACGGGACCCCAGAGCAGGGTGCCTGGAGCGCGTGCGCGCGCAGGGAAGAGGGCGGGGGTGGACCCGCGCCGGTCGGCCATCCCCGTGGGAGGGGGAGGGAGGGGCGGCGCACGTCGCGTCTCGCACCGCCCGCCGCCGTCTCCTCCAGCCGTCACTCGTGGAGCCCGCACCGCCTTGGCGCGCACGACCCTTACATAAGCGTCCCCCGCGGCGGCGCTGGCGCACGCCCACCCGCTCCGACCCGCCGCGAGTACAGGAAGGTGCGCAGCGCCGCCGGCACTCACCTCCGCGCCTCCGCCGCAAGTCGTCGCCACCGTCTCTACCGCCGCTACCTCCACTGACAGGGAACAGCTGCGGTTTCCGCGCAACCGAACTTGCTGCAGTCCTGGCCCCGCCTTACAGACTTCTTATTGGCTCAGGCAGCCCATCCCCTCCTGTTATTGGACAGTGACTCCCGTCACTCACCGCTCCTGGCTCAGGACTCCTCCCTACCCCCCCGCCTACCCGTCACGTTTAAGCCTTGGCGCCCCACGTCAGCCCCGCCCCTCGCGTCGCCGGCGGGTCCCAGGATTGGTGAGGAGGCGGGGAGGGCCCGCCCCTGCCGCACCACCGCCTACTCCCTTGTCTATGGAGTCCCACGTGGGCCGCACCGCCGGGGCCTCCGCCCGCAATAGGCGGAAGTAACTGGGCTCCGGCGCGCTGTGATTGGCTGTCAGCGGGGGTGGGGAGGTGCGATTCATTCACCCGAGTAGCACGTGTCTCCCAAAGCCGCAAGCATAACAGATCGCACCGGGACTCAAGATATCTGGCCTGGACTTCAATGCACTGAGCTGACCGGGAAGAGGGCAGAGGAGAAGCGTTTGCGAAGGGCAGGGCGAAGGAGATGGCAGTCGTACCACACGAGTGTGCGTGATTTTGTCTCTTAGCTGTGGGAGTGGTGGTGATAGGCAAGAGTCCGTCTCTGTTTGACCTTGGACAAGCAAACTCATCACTCTGAGCCTCAGTTTCTTAATCTGCAAATCGAGGCCCCTGGGGACCTAGAAGGTTTAGAAGGCTTGATTAAACAGAAAGCTTCATAAGCTGGGCTCTCTGCCAATTAGGAGATATGAGTGACCAAAACCAAACAAAATCTCTGCTTTACATTGAGAGAAAAGACATAATAAAATATAGGGTACACCAGATGGTAATTAGGGCATGGAGGAAAAATAACCCGCTTCCAGACCGTGATAAGGATCAAGGACTATGAGAACATCTTGTTAACCAGAAATTGTTTATTGAGCATGGAGAAATATTACAACTCCATTCCCTGTCATGTCTGTCACATTCTCTGTTTTGTCTCTCCAACTTTCTTGTCCTTCCTTCCACCTATCTGGCTGAACTTCAACATAGGTCAGTCCAACACAGTTATTTTAGTAGCAGAGCAAGGATTAGAATCCCAATTCTCCAAATCCACATAGTGATTCAATTAACAGTTCATTTGATTGTGCACCTATCATGAGCCTAGTGCTATGCCAGTGCACAGTGGTGAAAAGACAGGCCCTGTGGCATCACATCGAAGAGCTTACATTCTATTAGATGCCCGTCCTAGGACACTTCCTGCATCAGAACTTCATTAATGCTGGAAAGAATTAAAGCACTGTGACCTTGGCCAGGGCCCCTCCCTCTCTGGACTGAATTTCCTCTTAGAAGCGATTGGACTCTGGGTGCCTGAGTGGCTCAGTTGGTTAAGTGTCTGCCCTTGGCTCAGGTCAGGATCTCACAGTCCTGGGATCTAGATCCCGCTGGGAGCCTGTTTCTCCCTTTCCCTTTGCCTGGAGCTTCCCCAGCTTGTGCGTGTGCTCTCTCTCTCTCAAATAAAGAAATAAATAAGCAGATGGACTTGATAGACACTGAGTCCCTATTACACTATTGTCCCTATTATTCATCTAGCATGCCTACCTCGTGATTTCAACATTTTCTGCCTGTGTCTTATATCCCTCACTGTGCACATGTAAAATGTGGACCCTTGTGTCCCTCAGGAAAGGGAGGCCCTGCTCTAGGGCTGGCCATGTGTAGGTATGAAGGTCAGGTCAGCCCTGCCTCGTCCCTGTGAACCTGTGGGTCTGGAGCAGAGTGGGTGGCACCAGCCTGGTTCAGGTGATTCCCATGTCAATAACCACCGGGCAGAGGTCTGAACAAAGAAACTAATTGAGAACTAGAAAATGGACTGCTATGAACAGAAAAGTGTGGGTTTTGGACAGTTAACACAGGCATGTAAATTATCTAGTTCAAGTTAGATTAGGAAACAAGATACCTCTCCATTGGGGCTTTTTCCTACCCCCAGGCTGAGCTCCCTGAGAGGACAGTTAGAAGGGGTAGTCCATCCCAGATGGAGAAAACTGCCCGGACAAAAACCTGGGTGGAGAGCCTAACGTGACTTAGAGCATCCCTCTGTGTGGGCTTCTGTACCACAAGTGATGGAATCTCTTTAGGACAGGGTGCTTGCTAGTGGGAAACACAGATTCCTGAGTGCCACTCCATGGTTCTCACCAACTCAGAGGTCTTCGAATGACCAGCAGAATACTACTTGGATCCCTTTCTGGGGAATGAGATCCCTGCATTGCGTTGCTAGTTTAAGAAGCTCTCCAAATGGGGGATGCCTGGGTGGCTCAGTGGGTTAAGCCTCTGCCTTCGGCTCAGGTCATGATCTCAGGGTCCTGGGATCGAGTCCCTCATCGGGCTCTCTGCTTGGCGAGGAGCCTGCTTCCTCCTCTCTCTCTCCCTGCCTGCCTCTCTGCCTACTTGTGATCTCTGTCAAATAAATAAATAAAGTCTTTTAAAAAATAATAAAATAAAAGAAGCTCTCCAAATGGTTCTAATGTGGGTCAGTGTCGAGACCCACTAAGAGACCAAGAGAAGTTACTCTCTTGGCTTTCTGATAATAATACTCCCCCTGGGGCTCCTTAAAAACAAAACAGGGGACACTTAGGTGGCTCATTTGGTTAAGCGTCTGATTCTTGATTTGGGTCAGGTCACCATCTCAGGGTGGTGCTAGTCCCTCTCCCTCTGCATCCCCCACCCTGCACATGCGCACTCTCATAAATAAATAAATAAATAAATAAAATCATTTAAAAACAAATAAAAATAAGACAGATCCTGCCCACCCCGTCCCTAATTCAGTAAGGATTCAGTAAATCTGGTGGTTGGGCCCAAGAATCTTTTTATCTTCTATTTATGTATCAAAACCACAACTAATTCTTTTTTTTTTTAAGATGTTATTATCCATTTGAGAGAGAGAACACAAGGGGGGAAGGGCAGAGGGAGAGGGACAAACAGACACACCCAGCTGAGTGTGGAGCTCAATGTGGGGCTCGATCCCAGTACCCTGAGATCAGGACCTGAGCCAAAGTCAGATGCTTAACCTACTGAGCCTCGGGGTGCCTCTCAACCTGCAACTGATTTTAAGGCCACCAAAACCTTGGGAAACTTCGCTGAGTTCCTAAGAGGCTACAGGGGAAGATGATGCAGGAGAGACAGGCTCAGAGTAGCGTGGAGGAGCTAGTGGGGAGTCTCTCTCTGGCGTATAGGGCCCAGGCAGCACAGCTCAATTGGAAGAGAGGGGTCCAGGGGCGGCCTCAGAGCAGCTCATGGGCTCCTGTTAAGCTAGGATTATATCTGCCTTATGGCTTCTTAGTATCAGTCACTTTCTGGAAAGTTCTCGGTTTGTGTTTGTCTTCTGTACTCCCATCCCCTTCTCACATTTGAACGTTACCACTACAAGAGTTGAGTCTGGCATACAGCAGATGCCTAATAAATAGTCAGCAAATGAAGGAATGGGAGTCATCAGCCAACCCCTGAGGCTGAGTGGAATCCCCCAATAGAGAGGCGACTTCAGAGGGCACCACATCTAAGGGGAAGGGGAGAGCTAAAGAGGGGGAGGGCACAGGCTGGCAGGAGGAGCAGAATCTGAGGAGGGAGGCGTCTACAGTGCCCCAGATCAGGAAGGAGGAATGGGGGACAGGAGACAATGAGATACAGTCCCTCTGCCGCCATTTTGGCAACACCCAATGGAAAAAGGAGCTACTTGCCCCCCACCAAGCTGCTCTGAGACCAGAGTGGGGAGATACACCTCAAAGCGTAGGATTCCAAAACAGTGTAGTGCTGTGCTAGAGATAATGGCCAGAGTGCAATCCCAAAGAGGGGAGTCCTTACCCCATGAGAGGGGTGTGGAGGGCTTCCTGGAGGGGGCAATGCCTATGCTAAGCCGATAGATGATAGATAGGTAGATAGATAGATAGACAGGCAGAGATAAGTTGAGAGCTTATCAGATAAATTTATTGGTAAAAGGAATCCCATACAGAGCCTAAACAAAGGCAGGGAGGCATGATAGGATGAAGGCATGGAGGTGGTGTGTGTGTGGGGGCGGGGGAGACAGCCCACCCCAGAGTTCAGGAATTACTGCCTGAGGTGGGAGCTGTGGGGAAGGCCCAGAGCAGTTAGGATAAGCAGAAGCACCCAGGTAGGTCCCTCAAACTGTAACAGCCACCATGAAGCCATCTCTCGCTGGTGACAGTCCAGAAGGCTGCCCTGAGGACCTCGCAAGCACAACCTAGATGTCCCAGATCCCCTGTCCTGGGAGACAAAAGAAAGTCACTTTAAAAAAAAAAAAATCTTTAATTTTTTAAAAAGATTTTATTTATTGATTTGACAGAGAGAGACGCAGCAAGAGGGAACACAAGCAGGGGGAGTGGGAGAGGAAGAAGCAGGCTTCCTGCTGAGCAGAGAGCCCAATGCAGGGCTCGATCCCAGAACCCTGGGATCATGACCTGAGCCAAAGGCAGAGGTTTTAACCCACTGAGCCACCCAAGCGCCCAGAAAGTTACTTTTTAAAAAGATTCACCAAATACTAGCAGCTGGAACCTCAGATAGTTTGACTGCTGGTGAGACCTCAGGGTTAAATCCTTCACGATGGAAAGAGGAGGTGAGAAGAATGGACAAAGCCTGTCCTTTTTCACAGGCTGGAGGTGTTGCTTCTATTCTTCGAAGCAGCCCAGAACTCCTGAGGTGTGTGATGGGGGGTGGAGGTGGTTCAAGATCTGTTCTTCTCCGGGCAGGTCCTCAAGTGTCCAGGCTGCCCCACCTACCCACCAACACCGTTGACCCATGCTGTACCTTGTGACAATGAGGAAAAAAATGATCCTCTGGCGGCATCCTGGGGATGAGGCCCTTCTTAGGACAGCAGCAGAGTCATGCCAGCACATGACTGAGCTGGCAAAGCATGGGCTGGATTGCCATCCCAGCTTGCCAAGAGTATTTGTGCAGTGTGGAAACTGAACAACTGTAAGAGGCTGCCCTGGACCCTTGCCGTGGCCACCCAAATATAATTTTGGGGTTGGAGGAAACTAAATCCCAATGCCTCCCCACTGCGGTCTCCAGGCTTAGTTAAGCCCACAGACCACCTACTCCCAGGGACCTGGGATTCCTACACAGGGACCTGGACCAAACTCCTACACCCTGTCTTTTTGGCCTCCTCCTACTCTGGTTATTTGACCCACTGGGCCTGTAGAGCCCATGCCATCATGGGATCTCTACAAGAAGGTCAGACCTTCTACCTATGAAGGTGGGCCTTGGTCTAGTAAATCCCAGTCCCACAGCACTTCAGGCCCAGACCAAGGCTGCTGCTCATAGGCTAAGGCAGAGGAGGGTAAGATCCTCCCCTTGCCCCCACTCTAAGCCCCAGCTCCCCTGGTTCTTCCCCTGAGGCTCAGAGAAAGGAAACGACTTCCCTCTGGATCACAGAGCTAGTCAGGGGCAGAGCCAGGACTCGCCTTCCAATCCCCTGATTCCCAGGCTGTGGTCTTTTGGCTCCACTGGTTGCCTTGGGGGAAAAGAAAAGGTAAGAATGTGCAGAATTCAGAATTTCAAAGGGAGGGCTTAGATTTGAAATCTGAGTCCTAAAATCACAATGCTCAGAGGCAGAAGGGCCTTGAGCAATTATGTTTCCAAGATTTCCCACAAGATACAGATCACCTAGGTCATGGTTGTGTAGACAGCTTCTCAGTCCTCTGTCCATGCAGGGGGCTTGTGATGGGGACCAGCAACTGGTGTTTTTTAACAAGGGGCGTTTGGGAAACTCCAGCAAGACCCACCCATTTCACAGATGAGAAAGGAGGCTCACACAAGAGAAGAGACAGGCTCACCATCAACAGCCATCAAGTCCCACATATTAGAAAAACTGCAAAAGCGCCTGTACTGTGAGCTCCAGGATCCTACACCAATTGATCCCGATTGTTTTGTATGTAACGTAGAAATAATCCTCCCCTGATTCTTTGGGACTACATGTAGGAAGCCCTATAACACCCGGCAGAGAATGAGGGCTCAGAACACGGGAGCTTTTATAATCAATAGCATTATTACAATTTATCATTCCCTTTGCTTGATTTCTCCAAGTGCAAATGACACCAAAGGCTGACATTGAACCTGATAGCCTGGCATTCTATCCTCCTGTGGGGGCAATGGAAACCACAACCATGAACACCATTATTCTGCATTCTGTGCCATTATTCTGAAGCAGAAGAACTAACTAGTTCCCCCAACATGTACTGTATTATAAGAGTTGCTCAGGCAAAGAGATGAATTGTCAGTTGAAACATACACAATTTTAAATTAAATATGTGTATCTGCACAGTCTCTCGCCACCCTTCTGGCAGGCATCGTATTTTTAAGGAAGATTCTGGGGGCATTAACCATTTGGGTCATAGTTCTGTCTGATCATCCCGTAGGGTGTGTGAAGACCATCCACAAAGGGTGGTCATACATTTGCTAAGGCCTCTGTTTGTGGGCCTGACACCGCCAGGATGAATGTAAGATCCACTACTGACTGTGTATCCTTGGGCAAGTTGCTTTACCTCTCTGGGCTTCTGTTATTTCATCTGAAAAATGGGGCTAAGCTCCGGAGTAGTGTGAAGATGAAATGTAAGCACAGACGTAAGGCTCCTGCAATAGAAGACACACTCCATCTCCATCTCCAGGCCTCTCTAGAGACTGGGCTCCATCTGCTTTTCCAGATTCTTCTCCCACCCTGGGGGTAACCCTGTGTGTTCCCAGGCTCTGGTCGCCCATAGGATCTCAGCCCCCATCTCTACTGCACCAATCCATCCTGCTCTCAAGGCTAAGCTCCAACACCACCTCCTGCAGGCAGCCTGCCCAGATTCTCCCTACCCCCAAACCAAATGTGGTCTCCATCCTCCTTTCCTGCACTATCAGCACTTGGTGTCTGTTTTTATACGTATGAGAATCCCTCGTTTGGGGGGCCTTACTCCTAGGTATCATCAAAAATTTTTAAAAAGTCCCACTTGAATTGTGTAGATCTGGATTAATTTCATTGGCTCACTAATAAGAAAGAATAGCTGGTGGGCGGCCCCTATCTGTAGCCTTCCAGTATATCAAGTCCCAGAACCCACTTTAGGAAAGAGATACAATGTGTTTCATTAATTTCACAGCACACCGCTGCCCCCCCCTCCATTTTAACCTCTCTGAAATGAACTGCATCTTCCAATGAATGGGCAATGAGTACTCTTTTTTTTTTTTTTAAGATTTTATTTATTTATTTGTGAGAGAGAGAGCACAAGCCGGAGAGTGAGGGGGTCGGGACCTGAGCCTAAGGCAGATGCTTAACCGACTGAGCCACCCAGGCACCCTGAGTATTCTTTCTTAATGATGTATGAATTAATGCTACCTTTCATACCACCTGAAGTTGGGTGAAATAAGGTATTTTCCCCACTTTGTAGCTGATAAATTACAGGCACATGAGGTTAAGCCACTCATTCAAATACAGAGCTATCACACAGAAGTGCCAGGCTCTAAACTCAGGCAGCGTGATGGGTTAAAACACAGACCTGGGGCGCCTGGGTGGCTCCGTTGTTGAAGCATCTGACTCTTGTTTTCAGCTTGGATCATGATCTCAGGGTCTTGGGATGGAGTCCCTTCTGGCTCCGTGCTCAGCGGGGAGTCAGCTTGGGGCTTTCTCTCCTTCTGCGCCTCCCTCCTGCTTGTGCTTGCTTGGGTGTGCATGCGCAAACACACACGCACACTCCGTCTCAAGTAAATAAAAATTTTAAAAAATAATAATAAATAATACATTTTTAAAAAATAATAAAATCCCAGTCTGTGCGTAAGCAGCTCCATGATGTCCCCCAGCGATCCCGCCTCCTGGTGTTCAAGCTCTGTGGGGATCCCTCCCTGGAGAGGGGACGGAACCTGGTGACTCTCCCCCAGGAAGGTACAGAACTGGGCAGAAATGATGGGAGGTCACTTCTGAGACTGAGCTCCCCAAAGACTCTAGCTTTGGCCTCTTGCCCCATCTCTTGCCCTCCCACGGGCTGGTTCCAGCTGAAGTCGGCAGCCATGATGCTGTGAACATGGGGAGAGACCCATGTGGCAACAGACAGCAACCAGCGATGAACTCAGGCCCTCAGGCCCTCGGGCCCTCCCCATGCAAAGAGCAGAGTCCTGCCAGCAACCATCAGAGTGACCGGGGAGGCAGATTCCCCGCAGCTGAAGCTTGACATGGCGGCAGGCCCCTGACTGGAGCCTGTGAAGGACCTTGAGCCAGAGGCCCCCCGCTCGGCCAGGCCTGGACTCCTGTCCCACAGAAACTGTGAGGTGCTTGCTACATGAATGTTGCCTTAAGCCACTAAGTTTTGGGGTAATTTTTTTTAGGCAGCAACAATGAAGAGTCTCCAATATTTTTTTTAAATTTTATTTATTTGAAAGAGAGAGAGCGCAAGCATGAGAGGGGGAGAAGGCCAGAGGGAGAAGCAGACTCTCCACAGAGCTGGGAGCCCGATGATGGGACTCGATCCCGGGACTCCAGGATCATGACCTGAGCTGAAGACAGTTGCTTAACCAACTGAGCCACCCCGGCGCCCCAAAGAGTCTCCAATATTTAAGACAAAATACGTCCTACGTCGGGTCCTGGGAACACAGAGATGGAAAGTCCTCAAGGGACACCCAGTGCAGGGAGGGGAAGGCCTGTGCGCGTGACTGTGACGAAGGGTAGTTGGGAGGCGGGCAGGCAGACAGGGACCAGGGCCTCCGGCCCTCAAGAGGAAACCACGCTTAAAAGGATTTTACACGCCCTGGAAGGAGCCCTCCATCCTTCCCATATGATAGATAGGGGACAAAAATCTGATTGGCTGACCGGCCCAGGGGCTTAATCAGATTAAGACAGCCCACCCACAAGCCAGTAAAAACCCCTAGACTCAGAAACTCCCATGACAACCCCTCCAGGTCTCTTTCCTCCTTGGATGCTTTGTGCTATCACTTTTGCGATCGCTCAGTAAATCACTCCGTTAACCTCGCATCTCTGCCTGCCCCTCTGTCCGGTCTACCGCTTCGTTCTTCCAAGTGGCATAGCCAAGAACCGTGGGCACCAGCGGAGAAAGAAAAATCCTGCAACAATTGCTGTGTTTAAACTGTGTTTGGGGGGAGGGAGCAGGAGGGGGGCTGCCTCCCTCAGCCATGCAGAGGGGACAATGGGCTCCCAGGGTCTGCTCCCAGCAGAGTCTGGAAAAGGCAAGTGCTTCCCAGCCTACACGAAGGCAGGGAGGCAGCAGGGAGGGGAGCACACATTTTGTCCATGGGCTTGGGAAGTTGTAAGATGACACACTTGGCAGGAGGATATCGAGCAGCTGCCTGCTTGACCCAAGAGTGAGTGAGATTCACCCCAGCACGTCCCAGAAGTCTGAGTCAGCGAGCTCTTCCTGGACCAGGCTTCAGTGAGAGTGGAGGGTTGGGGGGAGGGGTTGTCTGAGCCCACCTCGTGGGGGGTGAGGGTCCTGATCTTTAAACAATGGCTTTGCTGCCTTTCATCCAGCACCAGGGCTGGCCTCTGGGTTGGACATTAGAGGGTTGCTCAGGGTTGAAGTAAAGAGGGCCCTTCTTGGGGCGCCTGGGTGGCTCAGTGGGTTAAAGCCTCTGCCCTTCGGCTCAGGTCATGATCCCAGGGTCCTGGGATCGAGCCCCACATCGGGCTCTCTGCTCAGCGGGGAGCCTGCTTCCCCCTTCTCTCTGCCTGCCTCTCTGCCTATTTGTGATCTCTGTCAAATAAATAAGTAAAATCTTAAAAAAAAATTAAAAACAAAAAAAAGAGGCACCTTCTTCTCCATGCTCCTCTTCACTGTGGCCCTGCCTGAGCTCCTCTGGCTGAGAGACGAGCGTGGAGGACATGACAAGACCCTTCACCCCAGGAAGGCCTAGCAACCCCGAGAGACAGAGGAAAGAGAGCCAGGCCAGCCCTCAGGAGAGCTCAGGGATGAGCCTAGAGCTGCAGCCAGCGCTTCCCTCACCCCAGACAGGGGGCCCTGGGCAGCAGCCCAAACACAGAGGAGGACCCCCGGCTCTGGGTCCTACCTCGGCCACCAACACCAGAGCAGGGGGACCAGAATGGGCGCAGCGTGGGTTCTGACCAAGGAGCGAGTCCCAGCTCAGCCTCTTACTGGGCGTGTTTCCCGCAGGTGCGTCGTCTCCCAGCCTCTGTTTCCCGATCTACAAAATGGGGATGACAGTGCCCACCTCACAGGGCTATCATGAGGCTAAAAGAGCCGCTGCTGGTGGTCTAGCTCTTCCACATCCACGATTTCATCGGATTTTCACAGCGACCCATTTTGCAGCTGATAAGACCAAGTGAGAAGGGGAAGGGATTCATCTCGGCTAATGAGTAATGTCCAGCCGCCGTAAAATATCCAGAAACATACATTTTACCATGTAGCCATTTTTCTGTATAATTCAGTAGCGTTACCTGTGTTCACGGTGCCATTCCCTCAATCTCTGGAATGTTTTCTTCTTGCGGGTCTGAAGCCCTACAACCATGAAACAACCAGGCCCTGGCAGCCCCCGCGCCACCTTCTGTTTCTGTCAGTTTGACTCTTCTACACCAGAACTGTCCTGTTTCCTATTTCCTTTTTTAATTTAATAACGTTTTCTTTTTCAGGGTACCCCCTTGGTGGGATCTGTTCACGTGTCCCCGCCAGCAGGAGGGGCATCTCTGCCCTCAGTGTTACCGGCATCGATGACTCGAGCTCTGTGCTTTGAAACCAGGTGAATAAGTCCTTTTACTGAGGAGATCCTGAAGGGCTGCCCCAGGCCAGGGGACCTCGAATCTTCTCTCAGACACAACAGCTGGTGCTCTAAGATTAGAGTTGAGAACTTAGAGAATTTGTCTTATGTTCCTTTGTCGCACAAGACCAGGTCATTGACCATGCCTAGAACCATAGTTTTGTACGATTTCTTTTTGGCCTTGGCTCCAGGTCTGCTCACCAGGTCTTTGTCTTTCTTGGATGACTTTCCCATGGGTAGAGAGAGGCAGTGGGGGTGCTGACTCAGGGATGCTTGTACCCTGTGGCCTGCCCTTTGGTTTATGATGGCCACCTCAGCAGTACCAACCTTTGCCCCCAAATAAAGATCCCATCGCAAGGGTAGAGACTCCAGGCCATCTCAGAAGCCACTGGCTAGCCAAGGGGCCTGCAGCCATCAAGTGCTCGCAGCCTCCAGAACCATGGGGTCGGGCCCACGCAGCCAGTCCTTGCGAGGACCACGGCCCACCTACGGCAAACTCCAGGAGCCCTGGCGGAAGCCTCGAGAGAGCCGACTGCGCCGGGCACTGAGCCTCACGCAGGGGCATGAGAAGTCCAGGCCCTCCATCGAAGGCTCAGAAAGGCTGGATACGCCAGGTCAGGAGTGGCTGCCAGGGGGCCCGGAGGACACAGAGCGGCTCATCCCGGCCCAGCAAGGAAAAAGGCAGCAGTGGCGGAAGCAGTATCAGCAGGTTTGGCTGCGGGTTGACAGACGGAGGAGCACTGCAGGGGAACGGTGGGGACTCTACAGAGAGGGACCCAGGGTAGCAAAGGCTCAGAAGTAGAAACATGTGGGACCAAGGACCAAGAAGACAGCAGAACTGTCTGGAGATAAGGCTGGAAAGAGAGGTATCCAGTCACCACATTTCAGAGGGCCCTAAAGGCATTGGGATTTATCCCCTAGGCACTGGGGAGTTATGAAAGGTTTTAGAGCCCGCTGGTGATAGGGTCAGAGCTGTTCTAAAATGATCCATCTGGCAGTGGTTACATGGGTGGATTTCGCTGGAGGCAAGGAGATCAGCCAATACAACTTCCCCAGGGTTACATCTTGTGTTCCTCTGCCCCAGGAAAGGGGGCATCCTGACCCCCTCGGTGGGAGCTGCGGGATCCTGGCCCTCCCTCCTTATTCTGGACGAGGTGCCCCCCCTCCCAGCAGTGCTCCTGTGTCTGCGGTCTACCACCACCTCGTGGCAGTAGGTGGAACAACACTGAAGCCCACCGCACAGCTGTGAGACCGGGCCCTGATCTCCCTCCTCCTCTGTCTTCCAGCAGGTGAGGAGAAGATGGAAGAGCTTTGTCTCCAGCTTCCCTGGTGTGACCCTGAGCCGGCAAGCCTCCCCACAGCCCCCTCAGGGCACCACCAGCTAAGGGTGTCGGAAGCGGTGCAGGCCCCTGGGGCACCCAGACGGCATGGCCATGTCTGCTGACCCACCACTTCGCGGCCCTCTGGACCCCTCTGTGTGGACCGGTCGTGCCTTCCTTCCACGGTGCGCCAAGGCCTCTGCCATCAGCTCACCCGAGGGTCCTGTGATTGCCCTTTGGCCCTGGCCCTCCACTCCAAGGCCAGCCTGCAAGGAAGACCCCAAAAGGACTACGAAGAAGGGGGCTCAGCTCTGTTTCCTGGTGGACCCTGCTCTCTGGGCAAGGGGGCATCCCTGGACAGTGACAGGTATGAGGGCCTTACCTGCCTAGAAGTAGGGGTGTTGACACCCCTCGCCCCACACAAGCCCAGTCATGAACTTCCAAGACAGAGCTCAGTGAAGCCAGACCCATGGCTGAGAGGCTCTTTGGCATTGCTTGTCCCCCCACACTCCCCACGCCCCACCTGCCAGCAGCTAGTGGTGGACAAGACGGGTCTCCCTCCCTGACAGTGAGCCCTCCAGGGGCAAGGACTGAGTCAGGGCACTTGTCAGTACTGGAGCTGTGTGGCTGAAAGGCCCAGGCCTGTATGTGGTCACTTGAACCCTCAGTGTCCCAATGAAGGAAGCAGGGGATGCCTTCCCTCCTTGTGTGACAGAAATGGAAACTGAGGCCCAGAGCAAGGAAGGAATTATTGTTTTTGGCACCCCTGGCCCCACCCACACCCAGTTCCCACCCTTGGGGCTGAACCCAGGAATAAAGATTGCCAAGCTAAAGTAAACTATGTACCTAGTGATTAATTTGCCTGACGGGGGAAAGGCTTGGCTCAGAATTTGCCAGAATGGTGCACCAGGGGCACCAGGGATGGGTCCCCCATGGGTCCCCAGGAGGCTGGGTCTTTCCTGCCACTTCTCTTGACCTCACTCCCCAGAGGATTTGCCACCCCTCCCGCCAGCCTCTGGGAGCATGCTTTGCCTTTGTGCCTACCGTCATGAGGCTGGGCTCCCTCCGAGGCCCAGAAAGAGCAAGGGGCTCATCCAAGGCTACACCGAAGGGAGGGTCTTACCCCAAAGGGTCTGAGCTCTTTGAGAGACACTGGCACTTCTTGTGGGGTCCCTAGGCTGAAGCAGACCCAAGGTCAAAGTTGAGGGGTGTCCCAGGGCGAGGTCTGTCCTGGGATGGTGGGAAGAGAGTCCAACCAGATAGAAAGGGAGGTTCCCTGTTTCCACAGAGTCCAGAACCCCGGCAGGGCCACTGAGGAACAAGAGGGCTCCTAGGAAAATCTTGTTCTAGACAGCCACTGGGATCAGAGACTGGGGTGCCCGGCTTGGAATCTGGAATCTGGGAGCTGATCAGAAGCTTCCAGACCAATGAGTCACAAACTTTAGAAGCCCGCTGCTCTGCCACCCTCTGCAGTAGCCTGTTGGGTGCCTCTGGGCAGCCCCAGGACTCCAGGAAGAATAGTTTGAGTCCACGGCTGTGGCAAACCCTCATCCAGAGGAGGAAACTAAGGCCCAGAAATGGGGAGGTGTCCTTGTCACCCTCCAGATGTCTGCCCTCTAGGCTCATCCTGGCCTCTGTGTCCCCAGGGATTTTCTAGCCTGAATCCTTGCTGCTCTATTTGTCATGCTCTGTGACCGGTTTGTCCAGTTATGAACTTCGATCATCCACAAAACAGAAGGTTCTGTAGGGGGGCCTGGCCTGCTCACCACTAGGACCCCAGTGCCTGGCTCAGAGCCCGGCCCATACTAGGTACCCAATAAGTTGTTGAGTGAGTGAGGCACGCTTCCCATCCGGGGAGGAATTCTATTTTCCTTCCCCCTTGAATCTGGTGGGCCCTGTCCTGCTCAGACTAACTGAATGCGATAGAAATAATGATCTGGGACTTCTGAGCTCGGGCCTTAAGAGGCCTTGCTGCTTCTGTTTCTGGCCTCTTGGAGGCCAGCGGCCATGGGAAGGAGTCCACATGATCCTGCCCCAAAAGTGGCCCCGAAATAGATCCGTCTATATTCTAATCCCCAGAACCTGTGACTTTTGCTTGCTATGGAAAGAAGATCTTTACAGATACAATTCAATGAAGGAATGGGGCGCCTGGGTGGTTCAGTCAGTTAAGCATCTGCCTTGGGTTCAGGTCATGATCCTGGGATCCTGGGAGCGAGTCCTACATGGGGCTCCTTGCTCAGCAAGAAGCCTGCTTCTCCCTCTCCCCCTCCCTCTCATGACCCCTGCTCATGCTCTCTCTGTCTCAAATAAATAAATAAAATCTTTAAAAAATTAAGGATCTTGGGATGAGGAGGTCATCTTGGATTCTTGGGGTGGGAGGGGCCCAACTCCAACAAGAAGCTTCCTTAGAGAGATGCACAAAGGAAAAGACGCAGAGGACAAGGCCATGTGAAGGCGGGGGCGGCGTGGAGTGCAGTGAAGTGACCACAAGCCCAGGAAGGCTAGCATTGCCCGCAGCGACCAGTGGCCGCCAGCAGAGTCAGGAAAGATCATCCCCTGAAGCCTCCAGCCCCACGAGATAATACATTCTTATTGCTTAAGCTGCAGAATTTGGGGCATAGTTACAGGAGCCCCAAGAAACTAAGACACTGTTTGTGTGATTCTGCCTGGCAGAGACTGGCCAGTGTTGAAACCCAACATGCCGGTTAGGTGACAGCTCCCAGACTTGCTTGCACTCTGGTGTGGCTTTGTGGCCGAGCTCCGGCTTGAACACACACGGCGCCCATGCCCCTCCAGAGCCAGTAGCTAAGCCTCCCCGCCCAGCCCTCAATGCTTCCCTCTTCGCTCACAGGCCTGCCCAGTGCAGAGGACCCAAGGGTGTTCTGAAGTTAGGGGATGACAGTGGCACAGAAGCAGAGCCCCCTGTCACCCATCTCACCCATGCTAGGACCTCAAAATAGGCCTTCGTCGTGTGAAGCCTCTGATTTGGGGGCTGCTCGTGACAGCCGCGAGTCTATCCCAACTATTTCCTGTCAGCTCTGTGTGCTTCCTTGGGGATGGGAAACTTCCAGAAAGTGGGACAATTCTCTTTGCTCACCGTGAACTGCTCACCTTGGACAGTGTCTGTCTCCTTGAAGGTGCTCAGCAAACAGTTGTTGAAGTCCTGAGTCCTCTGCCACTAAAGGGTAGAGTTAGCCAGGCTGAGGGAGGGAGGGAGTAAGTGTTCCAGGTGGAGGGAGTTGTTTGGGAAGCCCAGAGAGAACATGGTGCACCTGGGAGGTGCAAACCATGTGAATGGTCTATGACAGGACAGATGTCCCTGGCTCAGGCTCTGGACATACATGTGGCTGACAGTCCCCCTCCCCACCTCCCTGTCTCCCCAGCTGTGCCCTCCTTGGGCCTTGCCCGTTTTGGTTTTGTCTGCACGTGAAGACTTCACTCTCCTGGGGTGGGCGGGCCACTGGGAAGGCCCCTGAGCCTCAGGCCCAGCTCTTCGACTGCCCCTCACATGCTCATGCCCCTGGGGGCCTCAGCTTCTGTCAGGAGAGAGGATACCCTTGCCTTGTCAGCTTTTGGGGTGGGGTGAGTTGACAGGAGGGGGCACGGGCACCACACGGAGCTGGGCCACACCGAATAGGGGCTTGGGTTCAACCAAGGTGAGAGGGACGGGGTATAAGGCTGCTTCCGGGCGGGCCAGCTCCTGAGCCAACCAGCTAGCCAACCTCAGCGGACTTTGCCTACATCACAGGTCTGAGTGGGAGGAGGTGACACCGTTGGAGGCCTCCCCAATGTGCGTGGCAGGGGTGACCTGTGTGGAGAGATGACGCAGCCAGCACCCAGCTCTCGAAGGGCTCCACCCTCGGCCCGCCTGTGCCCAAAGGTCACACAGAGCAGAGCAGGCTTCGTGCCCCCAGGTTCTGGTCCTGCTGCCCACAGGGCAGAGCCTCCCAGGCCTCTCCCATGCCGTGGGGGCTCAGATCCAGGAGCTGGAGGGGCCTGGGACCCTTCAACCCACCCCCTGCCCCTCTGTACGTTTCCAGAACCAGAGAGCTCACTGTTTCTCAAGGTCTTTCCACAGGACCTTGGTGCTCAGGCTCACAGTTCTTCTTGGGAGGGAGACAGACAGGCAGACAGACTGATGACCAGCAGCTCTGTTTCGATGCAGAATGGGGTAGGAGCTCACAAGGCAGATCAAGCAGGAGGCCCCGATTCCTGAGCCAGCGGGACACTCTGGGCGTGGTTGGACCTCTACCCCCAGCTTCCTGCGGCTTCCAGCCGAGCCAGATGGGAGGAGGCCAGCAGGTGGGGGGAAATATCCTGCCAGGGGAATGGGGCCACTTGGTTGCCATCACGGGGAAGGCAACAAGGCAAGCGGGGAACACCGTGTCCCCAAGAACCTCTCAGAGCAAGGACAGCGAATTCAGCTGGAAGGACACACAGAGCCCAACAGATCCAGGCCGTTCATTTTACAGACAAGGACACTGAGGTCCCACAGCAGGCCAGAGCTCTCTGCCCACCCTGTGCACACAAAGCCCCTTCCCTCGGGGATGGGGGTTGGGGACTGCAAACTCAGAGTGCCCAGTTAATCAGAAGGGCTGGAGGCCGAGCCTGAGTGCCAAACCTGGGGCCCCAGCCCCTACCCTGCATCTAACTTGGGGAGTGATTTTGGGCCAGTGATTAGCCTCCTCTGTAAAATGGAAATCTTGATCTCTGCGTCTCCCTGAGCCAAAGGGCACACCAAGCGCCAAGTGCACAAAAGCTTTGCAAATCAGGGCATGCTGTGTTCTGAAAAGGAACAGCATCGTGAACCCCTCCTCCCCACCTGCGTCATCAGGCAGGAGAGCAAAGTCTATAAAAGCTCTGTAGCCAAATGCCTGAGTTAAAGCCCTGACTCCGCCACTTACTAGCTCGGTGAACTTGGGCAAGACGCTAACCCCTCTTTCTGCCTCGGTCTCCTCATCTGTTCAATAAATACAAAACCGACCCCTCCTCACTGGTTGCTGTATTCCCCAAGTGAACACATGCAAAGCATTTCGTCCTCGGTTCCGAGCAGTTCCAGAAGATTCACCTGATGTGACCCAGGGTGGGTCCCTTCTCTGAGGCTCAGCGGCCACCTCTGGCAAATGGGGGCGCTAATAATAGCATCAGACTAAAGGCATCCTGGGGATGAGATAGGCGAAAGTGCACACGCACTGAGCACGGGGCCAGCACACACAAGTGCCCGTGCACTGAGCCCGGGGCCAGCACACAGAAGTGCCTGTTCAATGAGAACCTGGCGCTCAGAGCCCAGTGTGTCCTCACCTCACCTTGGCCTGGCTGGGCCTTGGCAGGGCCACAGGCATTAGGATCCAGGAAAGTGGGCCCAGCCGCAGACCAGACAGCTGCCCCGGGGCCTCCCAGGACGTGGTCTCTCCTCTAGAGCCAAGGCAGGAACGGGCGTGGGAGGAAGGCTTCTCGTCACCCTGCACTGTGGTTGTCACCGAACCTTCCTGCCCCACCCCCACGAGGCCCCGTCTCCCTTCTCGGAGCTCCAGACACAAGCTGCCAGCTCAGCCAATACTCAGCCCTGCTCTGGGGAAGACTTCAGGCGGGATGACAGGCACAGCCCCTGGAATCCGCCACGGGCACAGCCACGGAAATGAACCCATATTCCAGGAGCTGGCTGGGGGAGCAGGTGTGCCCAAAGACGGGCTTTTGGGGAGCGGGCAGCAGAGAAGGCTTCTTGAACAGCAAAGAACAGGGCAAGGGTGCCTCCCCACCCTTCCAGAGGGAAGGGCACGGGGATGTGGCTCAGCTGGAGTGTTGGGAGATCCAGGCACATTTCTGTCTTCCTGGGGGACAGGTGGGAGTGGGGGAGGCAAGGATAGGCCCACAAGGGACAAGGCGCAAAGGACCAGGACACCACTTCGCCTGGGGAGCCGTCACAGGGTTTTCAGTAGCCGAGGAAAAGGGATAGCTTAAAGATTCCCTGTGACCCTCCAGCCCAGAGGATGGTGGAGACTCTCTGGGCGGAGGGCAGGTGGACTGTTCCCATTTTCCAAATGAGAGTTTTGAGGCTGGTGGGGAGGCGGGCTTGGATGGGTCACATCCAGTGGGATGATGAGGCCGGGTGCTCTGTACTCCACACCCAGGCCCCCATCACATGCCTTGGCACAGATCCACCTTCTGCCTTCTTTCCTCTGCTGGGTGGCACCACCCCAGCTAGGAGCTCCTGGAGGGCGGGGTGCTTGGCCCTCCCCTTCCCAGGGCCGGCTGCGATCCTGACAGCTGGGGGTGGATGGGTTGGTGAGGATGGGCGCCAGGGAGGCTGACCACAGGTCTGGGCCCCTGCTTCTGCCCTTGGCGCTGGACACCCTCTCGATCTTTCCATGTCCTCCTCCTACTTCTGTCTTCAGCTCCACCCTAGAAACGAGCAATCCACCTCTCCATCTCTACTCACACAGTGCCTCCTGGACCGCACAGACACCAGACGCCGTGACTGGTCAGTGTGCTTAGATCAATGTCATAGACCAGGATGTTTGGAGGGCTAGAATCCAAAGCTGTTCCAATGTCTGCCACTTCCCCTTCCCGCAGCAGAAGGGCCCTGGGGACTGGTGTAAATTCTCCATGGGGAGGTAAAGTGAGCTGGAGCCTGCCTAGTGGGCTCCCTGCAGCCAGTGGTCCCTGAGAGAGGACGGTCCTCCTGGTCCGACTTTCGAGTCACTCCACAATGGAGACTCCATTGCTGGGATGGGGGCTGCGGCAGCCTGTTCCCAACCAAGAATCCTGGATCTTCAGAGATGTGGAGTAGGGGGTTTGGTTGGCTGGCTCAGGGGGCTCAGTTACCCATTTGCTCACTAGTTGTGTGACCTCTGGGAAGTCCTTCATCTTTTCTGGGCTGTGCCCTTTTTTACCTGGAAAATGGAAGGATTGGATGGTTTCCCAGGTACCTCTCTTTCTGTTTCAATTAACAATAAACTCAACCTAAACCAGCTTGAGGAAGAAAAGAATATATTGGTACACATAACGAAAAAGTTTAGACACAGACTAGCTTCAGGTACAGCTTGCTCAGGGGCTCAAAGCCATGCCTAGGATCTGTGTCATCACCCTCTCCCTCCCTCCATCTCCCTCTCAGATTCATTCTTTCTTCGTCTCCTTATGGATCTGCGGATCTCCCAGCCCCTATATCCAGGAGCACGCAGGGAAAGGATGCTTATCTCTGTCCATAGGCTCATCTCTGAACCAGTCACTGCTGACAGGTAATGCAAAGCTCTGACTGGTCTAGTCTGAGTTGTCTTCCCTGGAATCACATGGGACAAGATGGATTCTCCAACTAAAATATAAATCTCTTATAGGAAATAGTCAATTGCCCACGGTGACACAGCCCCCTTTAACATGTCACACAGCCTCCCTTTTACATGTCCCAAACCATCTTCCCAGTCATCTGGTCCACCCTGCCAACTCCAAGATTTCCACAGGCAGGACCAGAAAACTCAATGGTCAGCACATCAGTTAGGGTCCTCCAGAGAAACAGAACCAGTGTGAGACATATACGCATACAGATTTATTATAAAAATAGGTTCACTGTAGGGGCAGGGCTAACAGTGTTAGTCCCAATCCAAGTCTGGATCTAAGTGCAAAGGCTGGAGGAAACTGATGTTCCAGCTCAAAGACAGCTGGACAGAGAGAGAATTCAGCCTCACTCTGCATTTTGTTCTTTTCATGCCTTCAGCATATTGGAAGAGGCCTGGCCACACTGGGGAGAGCTATCTGCTTTACTCAGTGGACCAGTTCAAATGTTAATCTCATCCAGAAATGTCCTCACAGACACAGGCTGAATAATGTTTAATCAAGTGCCTGGGCCTCCCATGGGCCCAATTACACATGAAATCAACCACTATAGCGAATATTAACCGTTATAGCGAATCCCCCACTCTCTATATGCCACTTCCCCCAGCTAATCTTGTTGGCCTCATCTTCCAAATTCATCCAAACTCAGAGAACTTGGCCTCCCTTTTAAGTACCACAGCCGTGGCCTGACCACCATCTCCTCTCATTAGGACCATGTTCATGGCTTCCTATGTGGTGGTCCCATTCCAACTTGGCCCCCTGCCATCTACTTTCCAATGTGTCAAGGGTTAAGCCTCTAAAGCTAAAGTCAGATCTGGGCACTTTTCTCAAGACTTGGAAATGGCTTCCTGTTCCTGCACAACAAATCCCATGGCATACACAACCCGACACCATCTGGCTACCTTTCCAACCTCATCAGGAGGCCCCCCCGCGCCACAGCCTTGCCCCTCAGCTCAATCACAATGATTTCCTGGATGTTCCTTAAGCATATTGACATACTCTCCCACCTCAGGGCCTTTGCACTTACTATTGACTCCACTGGCAATGTTTTCCTGTAAAACCTGCCTCAATTCTTTTCAATCTCTGCTCATTCATTGCCTCATCACAGAGGAATTCCCTGACTTTTCTACCTAAAACAGCTCTCCCATCCTTCCTCTCTCTACTTTACCCACTTATTCTGGCCAACATATGTTCTTATTCTTATTCTCTTTGTGACCAGAATATCAACTTCATGAGTCAAGAACTCGATATGCTTTGGGACCTGCTATATCCCCACTAACTGGTGCATAGTAGCTGCTCCATGGATTTGACACCAAAAGCGAAAATAAACAAGTGGGACTATGTCAACTAAAAAGCTTCTGCTCAGAAAGGAAACCATCAATAAAATGAAAATGGAATGGGAGAAAATATACATAACCCTTTATCAGAGAATATCCAAAATGCATACAGAACTCATGCAGCTCAATAGTAAAAATACAACCTGATTAAAAAATGGGCAAAGAATCTGAATCAGCATTTTCCCAAAGACACACAGATGGCCAGCAGGTACAAGGAAAGCAGGGGGATGTCACCTGTCCTCAGGGAAATGCAAGTCAAAACCACAATGAGATGTCACCTTACACCCGTTAGAATGGCCATTAGCACAAAGACAAGAAATAACAAGTGTTGGCAAGGATGGGAGAAAAGGGAGCCCACCACTGTACCCAGCCTCAAAGTTGTCAGTGGGGGTCTTCTCTGGATCCCACTTCTCTGGGTGGGTGGGTGGGTAGATCATCTTTAGCTACTCATAATAAGTCCCCTTTTAACCACACCCAAGCTTGTGCTAACGAGGAGACATCTGGAAGTTGGAGGCCGCCCTGGGACTGGAGGGGTTGGAATTTTCAGTCCCACCTCTGGACCCCTGGGAGAGGAGAGGGACTGGAGACTGAGTTCTATCACCAGTGGCCAATGATTTAATCAATTGTCCTATGAATGGAACCTCCACAAACATTCTAAACAATGGGATTCAGGAACTTCCTGGTTGATGAACATATCAAGGCAGTGGGAGGAGTGGCTCTCCTGGAGAGAGCCTGGAAGCCCCACATCCTTTCCATATCCTTTGCCCCATGCTTCTCTTCCATTTGGCTGTTCATCTGTATCCTTTATCATATCTTCTATAATAAACCAGCAAACAAGGATTCCCTGAGTTCTATGAGCCTTTCTAGCAAACTGCTGAACTTGAACCCCTGATGTGTAGCCAGTTGGTCAGAAGCAGGTGTGACTTAGCCTTATACCTGTGACCTATCACTGGCTTCTAAACAATCTTAGATTGTGGGGATAATCTTATGGGACTGAGCCCTTCACCTGTAGAGTCTGTGCTAAATCCAAGTGGCTAGTGTGAGAACCAAATTGAAGGGCACCTAGTTGGTATCTAAAGAGTTGGAGAATTGTTTTGGGTTGTTTTTTTTTTAAAAGACATATATTTGAGAGAGAAAGAGAGATCATGAAGGGGGAGACAGAGGGAGAGGCAGATCCTCACTGAGCAGGGAGCCCAACGTAGGGCTCCCAGGACCCTGGAACCATGACCTGAGCTAAAGGCAGATGTTTAACCAACTGAGCCACCCAGATGCCCCAAATTGTTTAATGTGAGGGAAAACCACACGTTTGGTGTGAAAACTATTGTGAATATATAGAGAAACGGTTTTTCTCTTAGATGGTTATGAAAGAGAGCTCTCGGGAGACACAAGCAAAAGCATTTAGGAGTGAAGGGGCATAATGCTTACAGCCTGTTCTCAAATAATGTGTATATAGGAATATACACGTGTGAATGACAAAATCCATGTGACAAAGATTGGTAAATCAAGGTGGAGGTATACCAACCATCTTTGCAACTTCCCACAGCTTTGAAATTTTTCCAAAATAAGAATTTTTACAAATAGAGCAATACAAATTTTTACAAATAAAGCATTGCAAAAGGGGAGGCAATCGGACAGTATACATCTCCTGATTTAAGAAAGAGTACCACCGGGGTGCCTGGGTGGCTCAGTGGGTTAAAGCCTCTGCCTTCGGCTCAGGTCATGATCCCAAGGTCCTGGGATGGAGCCCTGCATCGGGTTCTCTGCTCAGCGGGGAGCCTGCTTCCTCCTCTCTCTCTCTGCCTGCTTCTTTGCCTACTTGTGATCTCTCTCAAATAAATAAATAAAATCTTAAAAAAAAATAACAGTATCACCTATGAAACAATCTTGCCAAAAAAAAAAAAAAATCAAGCCTGCATCTTCTGAAACTTCTAGATCCCACTCCCAATCTATAAGATCCCATGGGGACAGAGAAACATGTTACATTACACCACAGGGCTGCAATCATCGAAATCCAGGCATGGTGATCCCTACAGGACAGACCGCCAAGCTGTTTCGCAACAAATAAGTTACAAAGAAAATAAGAGAGATGGAGGGACACTCTAGAGTAAAAGAAACCTAACACATGAACCAATCACAGTGTATTAACCTTATCTGGATACTAACTCAGACTTTTAAAAAAAGAAATTCCTTTTTATTTTATTTTATTTTATTTTATTTATTTGACAGAGAGAGCACAAGCAGGGGGAGTGGCAGGCAGAGGGAGAGGGAGAAGCAGGCTCTGCGCTGAGCAGGGAGTCCAATGCTGGGCTCAATCCCAGGACCCTGGGATCATGACCTGAGCAGAAGGCTGATTCCTAAGCGACTGAGCCATCCAGGCGCCCTGTTGAAGGAAATTCTTTAGGAAGTAACTGGCACTTTGAGTGCTGACCAAACATTTGATGGTACTATAGAACTATTCCTCTTGGGTGGGGGAGGAGAGTGGAAATTATACTATTATATTAATGAGAAACTCCTCATCCTTGAGGTGATTCTTGCCTTCCGTGGGTGAAATGATGTGCCCTCTGGGATTTGCTTTAAAGGAGAGGGATGTGGATGGGAATGCAGATGAAGCTAGATCAGCCCGGAACTGAGGCAGCGGGGTGGAGACTGTCTGGCTTTATGTTCAAAAGTCTCCACAATCAAGAGCTTTGGCAAAGCAGCCCTCTCTGTTAGTGGCGGCGAGAGCTGCTAACACACCTGCCCAGCCCTGCAGCCCAACTCCCTCCCCTAGGGGTGCGGGGTGCCCGAGACAGCCCTGGAAGGGGACCCCCAAAGTGCTCTGATAACAAAGACACCTGTGTCCTGGAGGGCTGGGAAGACTTTGTTCCCGGTCATTTTGTGAAACATGAAGCGTGGACGAGGCACGTGAGCCGGAAGTGGCCGCAAACTAAGACCACTGATGCTGGTGGCCAAGACGCCCCAGCAGAGGGCACGTGCTGTTCTGAGCAGGACTCAAGTCCCAGAACCTGACCCCGGGGAGTGGCGGAAGCCAGGCGGGATGTTTGGAGTTGGGACCAGGCCCGGCTGAGCCGGGGAAGGAACACTTAGCTCTGTATATTTGGAGATCTGTGGGCGGTGTTTATTTGCTGGGAAGTCTGGGTCCCTTCCCCTGGGGGTGCTCGAAGCCACAGCGGCCAAAGACACGTCCTGGAGGTGGCTGGGGAGCGGGCGGCTGGGCTAGGGCTGAGGACAGGGCAGGCTCCTGGCTGCAATTTAGCTCCTGACTCAAGGGGCTCAGAGGTGGCCCGGCCGTGGGGAGGGCCTGGGAGAAGCCACCAACTTGCTGGGTGGACGCAGACAAGCGCCCTCTCTCTGGAACTTGGTTTCTACATTTAAGCAGTTCTGTCCAGGGGCACCTGTCTCGCTCAGTGGAAGAGCGCGCAACTCTTCATCTCAGGTTCCTGAGTTCGAGCCCCAGGTTGGCTGCAGAGATTACGAAAAATAAATAAACTTAAAAAAATAATAAAACAGTATGTCCATTGTCAGACAGACCCAGGGAGGAATCCTGATTTTGCCACTTGCTGGCTTTGGTGTGGCTAATGGCTGGTGGACTCCACTTTCTCGCTACAAAATGGAGACAATAAAGTGACCAACATTACAGGTTGTCCTCAGGGGTCCGTGAGGCAAGTGAGGAAGTTCTTAGCGTGGGGCTGGATGCTCCAGAGGCACTCACTACATCAGACCTGCTGGTGTCACTCATGCTATGCCTTGGTGAAGGTCCTTCCAGCTCTGAAGAGACCAAACAGGTAAATCTTCCATATGAAAAGACACCATTAAAAAAAAAAAAAAGAGGACACTGTAGACACAGTTAACGCACAGGAAACAGGAATAAAGGAGTAACTTGACAGTGAAAAACCTGTCAAATACTACCTCAGTGTGGTCAACATCAATGATGATAAGCGATATGACAAACATGGCGCTTTATCTCTGTGGTCTTCCCCCCAAAGCGCCCAGATGCTACCTAAACAGGAGGAAATGAACAGGTCCTAATTGAGAGACAGTCTACAAAATGCTAACCATTTGCCCTTAAAACTGCCAAGGTCATTAAACACACACACGGGAGGAGCAGAGGGAGAGGGAGAGAGACAAACTCAAGCAGACTCCACACTGAGCACAGAGCCTGATGCGGGGATCAATCCCTCAACCCTGAGTTCAGAACCTGAGCCGAAATCAGGAGTCAGACCCTTAACTGACTGAGCCACCCAGGGATCGTGCTTGAGGTTCTCTCTCTCCCTCTGCTCCTCCCCCTGCTCTCTCTCCCACTCTATTTCTCTCTCTCTAAAATAAGTAAATCTTTTAAAATGAAAAAAAGAGGAGCATAAGAAGGAAAGGGGACTAAAGGTAATGTGGCATCCTGGATGGATTCTGGGACAAAAGGACATGGCTTAGAAAGCAAGGAAATCTGAAAAAGGTTAGACTCTAGTTAATAATAATGTGTAAATGTTGGCTAATTAATTGTGACAGTTGTACCATACTAATTCACACTAAGGTGTTAATTGAGAAACCTGGGTGCGGCGTACATGGGAATTCCCTGTTGGACCTTTGAAAATTCTCTGTAACCCTAAAATGATTCTGCGTTAAAGAGTATCAAAAGAGGGGTACCTGGGTGGCTCGGTCGTTGGCCGTCTGCCTTTTGCTCGGGTTGTGATCCTGGGGTCCTGGGATCGAGCCCCACATCTGGCTCCATGCTCAGCAGGAAGCCTGCTTCTCCCTTTCCCACTCCCCCTGCTTTTGTTCCCTCTCTTGCTGTGTCTCTCTCTGTCAAATAAATGGAATCTTAAAAAAAAAAAAAAAAGTCTCAAAAGAGAAAGACACTTGGGTGGCTCAGTCGGTTAACCATCTGTCTTCAGCCCAGGTCATGATCCCACAGTCCTGGAATTAAGCCCTGCATTGGGCTCTCTGCTCAGCAGGAAGCCTGCTTGTCCCTCTCCCTCTGCTCCTCCCCCTGCTTGTACCTTCATACTTTCTCTCTCTCTGTCAAATAAATAAATAAAACCTTTAAAAAAAAAAAAAGAGTATCAAAAGAGAAAAAAGACAAGAGACAGTGGGGGAAAAATACATAAACCTCTAAAGCAAGGGGAAGATCTTGGCCAAAATACACAGGAGCTTCTACACACAGTAACCAGAGGGAATCCGATTAAAACAACAATGAACCACCATCTTCTCACCTGAAGGGAAACCGGTGGTGATGAGGGCACAGGGCTAGAATCAGTGTTCGCAGATGTGTAATCCCTGGTATAACCTCTGGAGGAGGCAATTGGCCTGTAAATTTTAAAACTTTTTTATTTTTTTATTTTTAAAGATTTTTATTTATTTGACACACAGAAAGAGAGAGAGATCACAAGTAGGCAGAGAGAGAGAGGGGAAGCAGGCTCCCCGCCAAGCAGACAGCCTGATGTGGGACTCGATCCCAGGACCCCGAGACCATGACCCGAGCTGAAGGCAGAGGCTTAACCCACTGAGCCACTCAGGTGCCCCTGGGCTGTAAATTTTAAAAATAAATGTGTTTGGGGGGCGCCCGGGTGGCTCAGTGGGTTAAAGCCTCTGCCTTTGGCTCGGGTCATGATCTCAGGGTCCTGGAATCGAGCCCATGTGGGGCTCGGCTCAGCAGGGAGCTTGCTTCCCTTCCTCTCTCTGCCTGCCTCTCTGCCTACTTGTGATCTCTGTCAAATAAATAAATAAAATCTTTTTAAAAAATAAATTAAAAAATAAAAATAAATGTGTTTGTTGCAGCATTATTAGTAATAACCAAAACTAGAAACAGCCTTGGTCCATTGACAAGAGACTACAATGCTCCCAGAAAATAAAATACTCTGCAAGAGAGTGAAAGCATGAGGTCAGCCTTTGGCACAAACAGTGCCATGGTCACGATTAACCCTGTACCATGCATCGTGGGCTAGCCTCTCCCTCACTGTAAATTTCACAACTCTGTGACTTCATTGCTATTGTTATTCCCATTCTGCAGATGAGAACACTGAGTCACAGAGCCTGAGTAACTTTCCCAAGGTTGCACATGTAGTAAATAGCAAAGTGGGGATCTGAACCCAGGCAAGCTGGCTCGAAACGGCAAAAAGAACAGAAAAAAAAACAGTGTACACACGAATCTGTGTGTTTATGCAAATGCATAAATAAACAGCTGATTAATGTGCTCTCCTTTAGCGGGTGTCTCACAGGACGAGCCAAGAAGGTCCTTGGCTTCACACAGGATAAAAATCAAATGTGAGCTGAGAGGAAATGCTGAGTTTTTTGAAGACATGAAGAGCTGCAGACAGATACAGAGCATCTGGGAGGCTCGGAAAGGAAGTAAGCGTGACTCTCTGCTTGGCTTGGGGCCTGGGCTTTCTTCTGAGGATTGTGGCCTGATGCACGCGTCTTCTCAGGCATCCAGGAGCAAGGACAGGTATATACGTGTGCCCTTAAGTCACTTAGGTCCTGGAGCTAGGGTTCTCGACGAGTCAGTGGTCTTGGAAAATGCCCAGTCACTCCTTAAATGTTATCTGTAGACTCTAAAGAAATCATTAAACCCTTGACCTCTACGAGGAGGACACACATTATCTGTTCTACAATGAGTGCAGGAGGCGGGAAGGTAGGGCACGCTAGAACAGAAGCAGGAAAAGGAGCCAAAAAAGCAATTTTTCATGGGGTCCGTTTAGTTTCCTTGTCTCAACTGCACTAGGTTTCAAAGTGACGTGAATTTTCTGCCTTGAGCTAAGGTCAAAAATAGAAGCCAAACTTTCTCCAAGACTATGAGATTTAAGTGTAAATGGAAAGTGCCCAATGCTAAATTGGCAGTATTAGGATTTTGCTGCCACTGAGCAGAACCGTGGGCAAAGGGAGCTGAGCTTGACAGAGATACAGATTCTGGTTTTTCATACCAAATTTCATGTTTCAGATGCTAAATGATAGCAATTTGTTTGATGTTTGGTACATTGATAGAGCTTCTGTAATTTAAGAAAAAGTTTAATGAGTGTATTTCTTAAAGACATGCATGAATGAAAAGCAAAAAGGACCAAGGGCCATGAGGTTGTCTGGGGTCTTTGGCACTCTAGTTTTGCTGTTGTTGTCGTTTTAAAATTTGTTGAGAGAGAGAGAGCCGGTGCAGGAGGAGAGCAGGCAGGGCAGAGGGAGAGAAGGAGAGATAATCTCAAGCAGACTCCCCACTAAACTTGGAGGCTGACGTGACATTCCCTCCCATGACCCTGAGATCATGACCTGAGTCAGATGCTTAACCAACTGAGCCACCCAGGCGCTCCAAGGCAGCTCTAATTTTTTAAAGCCAAATAATCAAGAACCCAATAGATTTTTCTCCCATTTGGCCTAGAAGAGGCCGGTTCCCTTTCTGTCCCTGCGGGTCGTCCTCACGGCACAACTGGATACAATCAGAAGGGGATCAAAGGTGACAGGACCAAGCCCCACCTTCAAAGAGCACCTTATCATTTCTCGTGCCCACTCTGCGCCAACCCAGTACATCAGGGTGAAGATGGTGATAAGAGTCACTATCATGGTGAAGAGACCAGTGGCCCAACAGGCACAAAACTGACTACTGTGTGGGGCGTCCTGACTGGGTGGGGACGGGCCGAGCAGGTGAGGGAAGAATTCACCCAAGGCAGAACTAAAGAGATAGAAGTTTACTGAATTCACTGCAAGGGAACAGGAGGCAGGACAGCAAAGGGGAGACGGCCATGGGTGGTGGGGGCCGGCCACAGTTACAGGGTAGAGGGAAGCAGTATGGGGATGTATGGAATTTTCCCTTTTTTGGTAACTATGCCTGGTCATCCATAGCATTGACCGGTTAGGGCCTATGGCTTAATGCATCTCCGTGGTCACTGTGGGCCTTTGCCTTGTTCAAGTTTCCACTGCTCAAGCCTGTTGCCTAAAAGCGACCTCTACAACAGGGTTTGGTGGGAGCTCTAATGGGGTGAGGTAAGACACACAGGAGGGAACTCAGAGGCCAGTCATGGGAGCAGTGAGCGGTGGGCAGAAACAGCATGCAGGGTGAGCATGGGTCCTAACAAGCCTGAAGGTTATGAGTTTGGCAGGTGTGAAAAACACCAGTCAGACAGCCCCAACGTCCCTGAAGGGTGTGAGTGCTCTTTGCCCTGGATGGCTGGGTCAGACAAAGGGGTAGACTGGGTTGAACAGGGTGCTGCCCAGGGTGAAGCAGCCAAGGCAAGATGAACCATGACTGAGAGCGAAGACCGGAGGTCAACTCCAAGGGACAGTGCCACCTGGTCGATCTAAAGGGGCAGGCGTGAGTCTGTGCAGGAGATGCAAGCCCAGGGGCCAGGCACCTAGAAGGCTGGCGTTAGGAACTGGAGTGGATCGAGTCCTCCCCAAATTCCTATGTTGAAGCCTTAACTCCCAGGGTGACTGCATTTCAAGACCCGGCCTTTGGGGAAGTAATCAAGGTTAAATAAGGTTGTAAGGGTGGGGCCCTAATCAGTTAGGGCTGGTTTCCTTATAAGAGAAAAAGACCGCAGAGAGCATTTTCTCTGTCCACAGGGCGCTTGAAAGTGAGAGGCCGTGTGAGGACAAAGTGGAAAGTGGCCCTCTACAATCCAGGAAGAGAGGGCTCCCCAGAAACAGACTTTGCCAGCACCTTGATCTTGGACTTCCCACCTCTGTAACTATGAGAAACTCAATTACTGTTGTGTGAGCCGCCCAGCCTATAGTATTTTGTTATGGCTGCCCAAGCCGACTAGGATGGTCCGGGTGGAAAGATGATCGCAAGGGGAGGCAAGGAGAGGAGGAGAACCCTCTAATAATGTGCGGGGCTTGCTGCAAAATGTTAATGCGGACTTTTTTGAAAAATTACTGTGAATTGCAAGCCGGCAACAGCAGAGCATCAAACCATGCACAGGCTGTACACCCAGGAAGACAGGCCAGAAGAGGGGTTAGGGTGGAGGCCTGGAACCAACACACGCACGGTGAGGGGGTCTGTCCCAACCCCATGCCAGGGTCCTCGCGTGGGTTTGTGCGCAAAGACCGGCACACACGACCGACTCAGAAAGCAAGCAGAGAAGGCGGTCGGACTTCAAACTGCACTGCCCAGGAAGGGCAGCCAACACACGCAGATAAATTCTGCAGGAAGCGTAAAGCTGAGAAAGGAGCACGCAGGCGGCCAGGACCCCTTTGGGGTGACGTCAACATCCCTTACTCGGCCCCTACCCCCTCCAAGAGCAGGCCTGCAAAGCCCTGTCTGGATCACGTGACAGCACGCCTGGCCACACTGGATTGGAGCAGGGCCGATCACCTGACCCACGCCAGCCAATCAGAGCTCTCCCAGGAAAGGTGGCCCAGGTTGGGATTCTAGACGCTGTTACCCCGGGAGCTTGGGGTGGCCTTTCTCCCTGGTGAGGGGTCTGCAGAGTGGGAAGAAGGGGGCGGGGCCACAGAGGGAAGCCATTAGGGTTCATGGCGGTTCCACGTCCCTGATCCTTGTCGTTTGTGGACATCTGGCTGGCTTGGCGGGGCGCCTTGAGATGCAGAACGTGTTTGAATCGTCCCCCTCTTCGGCTTCAGCGAGCTTGAGTGGGATTCTGTTCCTTGCCGGGGTGGGACAAGGCTTCCCAGAGCAGGGGGAGGAAGCCGGGTTTCCAGGGATGAGCAGGAAATAGGAAGCAGATGACACGGTGTGAGAGTGGGGGTTCCTGGTGGGTGCTCTGCCGAGAGCTTCCTTCACACTCCCTCAGGTTTGCTATTTTTACCCAGCGCGCTCCCAGTTCCCAAGTGAGAGGCAATGATAAAAGGGAGTGGGAGAAGGCAGGGTAGATTTATTAAAAGACTGGGTATGAATCAAAGGGTTTCTCTTCATTTCTGAGGGGGAACACTTCCTTTCTGATCCTGAAGAAGTCCCTCTTCATTGGATTTTCTCCTGTGGGTCCTTTTAGTCATCTGTTCATTCATCAACTCATTCCTCCTCCTCCTCCTCCTGTTTTTCCTCCTCCTCCTCACTGCTATTACTACTGCTACTACTGCGTAGTCACTTGTTCGAATCCCACCGCAGCTACCTGCTAGTGGGTTTGCCCTTGGCCACATTTCTTTCTTCCCCAACAAGCACCAAGTCGTCTGATATGGGAACTTTCATGGTAGGAGTGTTGGGAGTTAGGGTGAGGAGTGTTGGGAGGCTTAAATGAGTCAAACTATATAAAACACTAAGAACTGGGGTACCTGGGTGGCTCCCTCGTTAAGCATCTGCCTTCACCTCGGGTTATGAAACAGGCTTCCCGATGAGCAGGGAGCCGCATGCAGGACTCTATCCCAGGACCCTAGGATCATGACCTGATCCAAAGGCAGACACTTAACCTACTGAGCCACCCAGGCATCCCATTGATTTTTAAAATTCTGACAAAGCGCTAAAGGACTGAGAGATGTCTGAGAAATGTTACCAGGTCCTCAGCCGGCCAGCATCCCGTAGAAACAGGCACAGAAAGAAATACTTCCGGGGCACTTGCTTGGCTCAGACAGTTAAGTCTTGGACTCTTGGTTTCAGCTCAGGTCATGATCTCAGGGTCACGATATTAGGCTCCATGCTGGACGTGGAGACTGCTTAAGATTCTCCCTCTCCCTCTGCTACCCGCCCCCCCCCAAAAAAAGGAAGCAAGAAATACTTTCATGACAGACTTTATATGTTGTTACATGAAAAGGAAGGCCAAGTTTCTGTGGGAAAGGAGAATGACTGACCTGTTGGAACAGTTCTGGAACGCATTGCAGGAGAAGGTTTTGAAGAATGAGGAGGAGTTTTATACAGAGGGAAGCATATAAAAAACATTCCAGGCAAAAGGAATTGCACTGAGCAAAAGCCTGGAGACTAGAAAGGCTTGGTGTGTTTGGGGAATAGTTAGTAAGGTATCTTGCTGAAGCTTAAAATGTATGGCCCTAAGGGACAGGGAGGGCTAGACAAGAAGCTGAAGATACAGGTGATAAAATACCACAAAAATATCTGCCCTGATTTCTGGCTTCCCAAGACTTTAAGAGAAAATATTTTGCCACCTCCCAGGCTAGAAAAAGAAGCAGAGTCTTAAGAATTGCCTGGACAAATAATCTTTAGTCATTCATTTCTCCCCTGTGGGAGTGTCCAGGCCAACTATATCCCAGGGGCTCTTGAGGGGGAGGGTGTGGCATGATTTCTGGAGCTAGCAGCCTTGCCCAGGTGCAGGTTCCATCCACCTCTGTTGTGCTGGGTCCCCAGGAGTGTGTAGGACAGATGAGAGCCAAGATGGGCGTCAGAGTCTAGACTGTAGGCATCATGATTTAGCTGGACTTGTGCAGTGCTAACCCCCCTTCCAACCCGAGGTCCCCTAGATCCCTTCCTGGGCTCATGCCCTTCATCCTGCCAGGACTGTTCTGGCTCTGTGTTAGCTGCTTGCTTAGCACCGTGCCGCTGACACCAACTCCAAATGCTCTTCGTGGCTGCCCTGCCTCCTGCTGGTGCCTGTGAGGCCCTGACAGCTGTCCCTGGGCATTCTGGGGGAGGGCGGCCTCACCTGTGACTCAGGCTCTGGGGAGAGGTCAGGAGGTGTTTTCCTGTGGTTCTTTTGCTTTATTTTAACAGGGGCTGTTGGCCGTGGTGCCACACTTTTTTGGTCTTATCCCCAAATGTGCTGAGCCAAAGGAATTTCAGGTCTGGGGAAGTAGGAAAAGGATTTGGGACCCAGGTTCATTTAAGACTTTCCTAAGGCCCCAGGTTCTCCTTCTCCTGAAGGCCTCATCCCATAACACATCACACAAAATGTGTCCACATGTCACGATGAAGAGGACTGATTCTTAATCACACCATATTTGAAGTGCAGTTTACTAGTCGGCAAAATATTCCTGCATGATCAAATATTAACTTTGATTTTCTTATCTTAGTTTGAAGGCAATAATTTCCCCAGTTTTTCGTGTTGTAGGCCCTTATAAACTGGGTTGGAAGCACTGGGCTATCTTTGAAGAGCCTCCCACAGAAATCCCCCAACCCTTTGGCCCTCTGGTGGCCTCCTGCTCTAAACCCCACAGTGTCCCCTATCACAATCCCACCCTTTGTGACGAACCTCCCACGAAATCAACATTCTCGTTAGGTATGCGGGACTTGTCTCCCAGTCCAGCCCAGGCACACAGCGGGTGCTTAATAAATGGGCCTTGACTCTCTTCCCAGGGCCTGGAGATGGAGAGAGCCTGAGCCTGCAGGACAGACCTGACCTCGTGTCCCACCTTTCCCGGTGGCTAACCCCCATCTCACCGCTCTACACAGCAAGACTGTGAGATAGAAAGGATGAAGAGTGCCCATTGTACAGATGGGAAAACTGAGCTGCTTAGATGGGGTCCGTAGTGGCAAAAAAAACAGCTGCAAAAGGCAGAGGGAGCCCCAGCGGCTGGTTGCGTCGGCAGTCAGACTAAGACTCAGACACTAAGACTCAGCATCGGGCTGTGGTCAGGACAAGGGTGCGGTGCCTGGGAGAGCACAGGCAGGGGTCAAGGGTGGGAGAAGTCAGGGGAAGGCCCAGGCCCAGGGAAGGAGGCCCCAGGGCTGGGTGGGTCAGCAGGCTGGAGCTTTGGAACTAAAGCCCAGGTAAGGGTGCTGGGTGGCAGAAACTCCAGATCTGCCGCTCCCCCACTTACCCCTCTCATCCCAGCAGAAAATATTGCTCTGGATGTGCATTTAAGGCCTGGAGATAAAGCCCAGATCACCGGGACCCACAAGGCCCTGCATAGCCCCTCTCCACCTGCACAGCCCCATCTTGCTTCATTCCCCTCTGCAAGCAAATTTCATTCCCTCGGCAAATACTTACTCGGCACCTCCTAGTAAATATGGTGCTGGACATGCTGGGTTGATCAGGTCAGCCCTCCTCCCTGCTTTCATGGAGCTTATGGCCCAGTTTCCTCTGCTTGGAATGCCTTCTCCCACCCCTTTTGCCTAGCCCAATGCCTGGTCATCTTTCAGGTCTAAGCTTAAAGGTCACCCTTTCCAGGAAGCCTTCTGGGAAGCCCTTCCCGCTCAGATTGGGCTAGTCATACTCCTTTGTGCTCCCACCATGCCCTACACTCCGTCATCACATTGCTTGGCTACAAGTTAGCCTCCACCATCAGACTGTGAGCTTCGAGAGGGTAGGGCCTACCTCATTCATGGGCCCTAAGACCCGCCTTCATCTGAAAATGCACCTAAAATGCCAGCCGGTGAAGGGGACAAAGGAGCCTTGAAGTCAGCACCAGATCAGGTTTCCCCGTTGGCCACAAAGTGGTAATAAGAGCCATCGCTCACAGAGCCACGTTCCAGGTTCTCACCCGTCTAAGGAGGCGGTTCCGGTTGCTTTGCAGTTTGGGCAAACTGAGGTATCGAGAAGGTAGGGAACTTACCCAAGCTCACGAAGTGACTCTGGTGCCCTTAACCATCTGTGCTGCCTCTGAGGGTTGTGGAGAAGGTTCTCGGATGTCAGATACTTAGTGCAAAGTAGGCACATGCTAGAAAGGGCCTGCAGAGGTTTTCCCCGAGGAGAGGGGACTCTTGGGGCAGAAGTTAGGGCTCTGAGGTCCAGGAGAGTCAGCCTTTCCTTTGGGAGGTAGAAGCAAGAATCTTACCCGTTATTCCTGAGTTCTGGGCCTTGAGGGATGACAACCGTGTCTTCACAGGTGATGGGCTGTAGAGTCCGGCAGGAAAGTGGGTGTGGGTGGCTTGAGGCAGAGTAATTCAAGATAATCGAGTCACTGAGTGGGGATGGGAGAAGGGCCCAGCCAGGCAATGTGTGGGGTGTCCCGATGGAAAGAGACCCTTAGGGACCAGCTGGAACCAGCCATACCCAGTGCTGAGCTCTGTGCCTGGCACTTATGTTTCTGTTCTCCTTCTGTGGGGAGCTCGGTCCCTCTTTGGGATGCTTCCGATTTGGGGAACTCTGACCATGAGAAAGTTCTTGTTTATGCTGATCTGACCTCTGCTTCCCAGTGTTCTTCTGACAGGTGGTGCTCAAGGCCCACTTGGATCTCACCTCCCTTTTCTCCTACCGCGCTTCCGGGAGCCGAGCAAGCCATCCAGACCTTTCTGGTTTTCAGCCAGGACTCCTGCCTCTCTCCTCTTTGCCCCAACCCTGACATTGAAGGCCTCCAGGCCCTGCGTCCATCCCCTTCACGCCCCGGCCCCTGCCAGCTCCTGGCCCACAGCTTCCCTCCCTGGGCCAAGGCCCCACCGGCCAGTTAGCAGGGTGCTGAGCACACCAGATGCTCCCGCTTTGGACCCTCCCCTGTGAGGTCCTCCCTTCTCTTCCCTGCGAGGTTCCAGGCTCCTGCCAAGTGTGGCCTTGGCTGAGAAGCATCCTCTGACCTCCAGGTCAGGGCCTCTCTGCCCGAAGACTCCCGGTGCACTCTGCTCGGTGCTCTGGCCCGTCGGGGTTCATGCCATCTGTATGAGGTTCCTGGGGCTGCTGTGACAAATGACCACAAGCACGGCAGCTTAAAACTACAGAAGTTTATTTTCTCACAGTTCTGGAGGCCAGAAGTCTGAAATCAAGGTGCTGGCAGGGCTGGTTCCCTCTGGAGGCTTGAGGGAGCATCTCTTCAGGCCTCTTTCCCAGCTTCCGGTGGCGACCAACCACCCTTGGCATGCCTTGGCTTGGGCTCCCGTGTCGTCTTCCCAGGGCCGCCTTCTCTCTGTGTCTCTGTGTCTGTGATCTTCCTCTCTCTTCTCTTGGAAGGCCCCCAGCCACTGGATTTAGGGCTCCCTCACTATCCAAGGTGATCTCATCTTGAGATCCTTAATTATCTCAGCCAAGACCTGATTTCTTTTTTTTTTTTAGTATTTTTTATTTATTTATTTGACAGGCAGAGATCACAAGTAGGCAGAGAGGCAGGCAGAGAGAGAGAGGAGGAAGCAGGCTCCCCGCTGAGCAGAGAGCCTGATGTGGGGCTCGATCCCAGGACTCCGGGATCATGACCTGAGCCGAAGGCAGAGGCTTAACCCACTGAGCCACCCAGGCGCCCCAAGACCTGATTTCTAAATAAGGTTACATTCACAGGTACTGCAGGTTGAGACTCGGCCATATCTTTGTGGGGGGCCGCAGTTCATCCGGCGACAACCCCTACCAGCCCAGGAGCATTCAGGGTCAGGAACAGCGTCTCCTCCGCCTCTCCATCCCCACAGAAGATGCTTGTTGGGAGAAAACTGTTGGCTGACGCAGTGACCGAGAATCTAAACAGTGTGCCCAGGGCAGATGCCTGGGGAGGTGTGGGGGGGAGGCTAGGGGGTGTGCAGATGGAATGGGGGGCCACAGACACCATAGGCTAGCCTCCCTGCCTCCCCAGCACCAGCTTCTCTGGAGCGGGCTAGAGAAGGGGTCCTTGCCGGCCTGCCCTCTGCCTGGACGCTGAGGCTGGACCATGAGGAAGCCATGTCCCCAGGGGCCTTGTGGGTCGAACCCAGGCTGGAGAATAAAGGCTGAAGTGTTGCAGGAGGGGGAGGGGAGGGGTGGGTGCGGGGCTGATCGAACACCTGTTTTCACTTGAATGGAGGCAGCAACAAGGTTTGGCCTGAGGATCTGAAAACACAGATGGGCCTAGGCGTCCGGTCCTGCCCTCCACAGTCACCCAAGCCCCGCGTGGTCTCCCTCCTCCTACATAGGTGTTTTCTGGCAGCTGGGAATGCCAAAGACAGGGGTGGGGGTAATACAAGTACATGCCCAGCCTGTGACCATGGGCCCTGGGAGCTGATGGGGGTTGGACGTGGGGAGGAGAGTCCCAGCCAACCTGGGCCTCTGACCCACAGAGGCAGATGGACAGACACCCATCAGGAGAGAAGCGGCTGGCAGACAGGTCTCCCTGGGCACATCCTGGGCAGCTGGAAAACATCCCCCCACCCCGCAACCTGGCCTTACATCCAGAGCTGCAACCTCCACTTGAATTTCTTCTGCCCTAATGCCAGTGGCAGCCCCCGCCCCCAGCCAAGGGCTCTGAGCTACCCATGAATGGGGCACACTGAGTGTCTTGTGGGTGCGGAGACCGACAGTTGCCGGTTCGGAGGGTTACAACAGGGGAGCTGGGAGAATGAGTCCCTGCCCCCCGCAAAAGACACTTACATCCCCAGGCCCTCTCCAGGCTGAATCCCAGGCCCTCATGCTGGAAACGGCAGCTGGGGGAGCCACTTCCCCACTGGGGTGTGGGGGAGGGAGGCACACAGGGTCAGGCATGGTGGGTGCCCTCGGGCGATGATGGTACAACAGGATCCCCAACTGGGAGCAAAGGGAAGTTAAGCGGCTCCTTGGAGAGAGGGTGTTCATGACTGGGGGCCTAGGCTCAGGGGCTCTATGTGGACGTGATTTCAGCTTCACTGGACTTGGGTTCTCTGTCAGTGACAAGAGTTAATTACAGCATCAACCTGCTGGGATTAACGAGATAATGAATATAAAGAGGGTTTGAAACATGTCTGACGGATCCCAGCTGTTGTGGCCGTCACCACTGGAATCCCTTCATGTTTGGAGCTTTAGAAAATTCCTCCCTGTATGTGACCAGAAAGAATTATGAACACAGGAGTGTCCAGTTGCTCCTTCGTCCCTTCCTGGCTCTGGATCTCAAGGGGGTGGGGATGGGAGGAGGGGGATTGGAGAAGCCGGGGGAGGCTGGGCTGGATTTCACTGGGAAGCTTGGGAGCTCATGGCTGGAGAGAGATGCTATCTCTCTCCATCACAAAAAGGGGGCATGAGGACAGGCTGTGGGAGAGCCCCAACAGAATGCTCAGGCAGCTGGAGCCAGGTAGAGAAATCTGGGAAGCAGCAGGCAAGGGTAGGAGAAGACAGGAGGAAAGGGATTTTGCTGAGCATTTATGAATGCGCTTCTTTGGCATTTTCTGGAGAGGCTTCTGGAAAAATGTAAATAACTTTTCAGCCATTTCAGATGCCAGACTAGTGTTTCTTTAAATGTGTAAGACAGCGTCTCCAAGTAGCATATATTATCAAAAAAGAGCATCACGAAACCTCCCCAAGGCAAGCTTGTTCTGGAACTATGCTCTAGTTTACAAGCCTCACGGATGGCATCGCAGGAACGATAGCGTCTCCTCTTCCTAACTGGTTGTCGTGCCCCCAAGAGAGACCCTAAATCTGTCTATTCCTCTTCCTGGTAAAACTCTGTTCCAAGCTCTCACCTGCTCTACCTGAATCCCACAAGAGCTTTCAAACTCTCTTCCATCCCTCTTCCACAGAGTGGCCAGAAAAGGAGTCACGAAAATTGACCTCAGTGGTGGTCCCTGATACTGTCACCCCAGATTTGCCACGGCGCATCTTGCTGATCCGTCTCTCCTCACCACCACCTAAAGCTACAGGGTCCTCACCTGCACAGCTCACCAAGCTCCCTGCTGCCTCAGGGCCTTGACACTGGCTGTTCCCTCTGCTTGGACTGCCCCTGAGTCCTAGCACAGGAGGTGTAGCTCAAATGTCGCCTCCTCAGAAGCCTTCCTTGCCCACCTAGCCCCTCTCTGTCATGTCACCCTGCTTTATTGTCTTCATTAGAGTTACCAAAGTTTGTAAGCATCTCATTTCCTTATTGGTTTGCTCATTTATCTCCTGTCTTCACCACTAGAGCGTAAGACCAGGGCCCCATCTGCCTCTTTCATGGTTATGTCTGCCTTGCGGGACAGGAAGACCCTTGGCTAGCTCTGTTCTTCCTCGGTCCACGAAGGTGGCAAGTAGAGCCCCCGGCCAGGGCACAGGCCACACTCATCTGTCACTATGCTGAGCAACACGATCCCAGGGTGGCCAGGTATGGGAGCCATTAGAAATGAGGTTTCCGTCTTCCTGCTCCAAGATCTCCAGCTGCAAGCTGACGAGGAAGGAGGTAGACAAGAAAGAGGCCAGGCCTGGGGTCCCGGCCGCCCCAGAAAAGTATGTGTTGCAGGGAGAGGCCCGCAGCATCTTGGGGACTGATTCACACCCCAGCCAGCCCTCCTCCCAGACTCCTCCCCAGAGGGCATTGTGCCCCCGCCCCCCACCCCTGTTTCTGGCCTTCCCGAAGCTGCTTACTCAAGACCCACCTGGGTGCTTTAGTTTCCTAACGCTGCTATGACAAATTACCACAGAATCGGGGCTGAAATTTATTCTCTTCCAGTTCTCAAGGTCAGGAATCTGAAATGGGTCTTACAGGGCGAGAATCAAGACCTCAGCAGGGTCAGTTCCTTCTGGAAGCTTGAGGGGAGAATCTATTTCCTTGCTTTTCTCCTGTTGCTAGAGGTTGTCCTCATTCCTTGGCTCATGGCCCCGCATCCCGTGGTCTTTTGTCACTCCATTAGTCTCCAGCTTTGGCCCTCCCGCCTCCCCCATGAAGACCCTTGTGATTACCTTGGGCTCACAGTAATCACAGACGCTGTCATTACAAGCCCCTTGACTTAATCACACAAGCAACATGCGCTTCCCTTTTACGGTGTGAGGAACCACTCATGGCCTGGGGTTGAGGATCTGGATATGTTGGAGGGTCATTATTCAGCTGCAACCTGGGCACCCCAAAACACGGACCTCAATGGGTGGAACCTCACACTCTGTTTCTCAGAACCCCAGGACTGGGGGGAAGCTCTGGCTTCAAGGGGAACGGATCCCTTTGATATGTTTCATAGAGTTTGCAAATCACCAGAATGGCTGTGAGAGCCTTAAGACTAACCCTCCCACTTCAGGGGCCCAGCCTCCCCCTGCTGTTCAGCACCCCTCCCCTCTGCCAGCTCTGCCCCATCCTCTGTTGCTTACTCTGCATACCTCCCATCCCCCAACGTCCTGGCCACTGTCTGTGTTGGCACCCACCCCCAGACCCAGGGGCTGCTGGTGCTGAGGGGTCAAGGGGTCTGGGTCCAAGCACAGTGCTGCCTGGGTCCCCCCACACCTCACCCAGCTCTAGGGCTTTGGGGTCCCTGCTGGTCTCCCCAGGTTCCCTTCTTCCCTTAGACCAGCCCCATAGTTGGTCACAGCAAAGGTGAGGTTGAGATTGAAGAGGCCAGAGGAGGAAGAGAGTGTGGCCAAGAGGGAACCAGGGGTGGGTAGCCTGGGAAACGGTGTGAGGTATGCCAGGCACCCTAAAGGGCCTGAGCTTTGCAAGGTGGGGTGGAGACAGAGGGTGCCACATACCCCACCCGCTGTTCACTCACGGCGTGACTCTCCTCCTGCTCTCTGAGCCTCAGTTTCCCCATCTGCCTTGCGGTATGACAGAGTGAATAAGAAAATAGGAGGCATGAATCTGGCCAGCCAGTTTGGGGGCTCTGGCAGGGAACCCAGCACCTCTCTCCCAGGCCCTGGCTGGCTCATCTGTGCCCTTCGTTTGAGACCTGTTACCTCTGAGGGCCCAATGCCCCTGGGCATGAGCTCTGAGGACCGGCAGATGTGAACCTAAATTCCCATCATGGTGAGAAGATTCCCTTCTCCGAGCTCAGTGTCTTCATCTATAAATTAGGGACGAACCTCACAAGGCTGGGGGGCCATTAAAGGAGTGTGTGCACGACATGCAGCAAGCCTTCAGCAAACGGGAGCAGCTGCCGCCACCTGCCCCTGCATTTTCTTTGAAATAATAACACAGAACTGGAATTCATATACTACTTGACATTGTGCAAGGTGTTTTCTTGGCTGTTACACCATGAAATCCTCCCACAGTTGGTGATATTGGGGCAAATGATCCCAGTTTATGGAAGGGAGTGGGATAACTGAGACCGAGCCCAGAGAACTTTCCAGAACTCACAGGTAGAACTGGAAGGTTCTTCGGGGTGGTCTTGGCTTCTAGAGTGTGGTGGGAAGGAGTCTGAAGAGCTCTGATTTATTCACATAAAGCCTCAACTTCTGCTTTTTGCTTATCCTGTAGAAGCCCACATCAGCATTGCCTGTTTATGTGCTGATGGCACTTACTGAGTACCTACTGTGTGCCAGGCACTGTCCCAGATAGGCTATAAGGATGAAGACAGGCAGAATTGTCAAAGTGGAGAATTAAGCGGAGACTCTGGAGCCAGGCTGCCTGGGTTCAAGCCCCAGCTTTGCTGCTTTCCAGCTGTGTGACCATGAGCAAGCTACATAACCTCTCTGAGCCCCAGCTGCCTCAATTGTAAATCGGCCTAAGAATAGTATCTCCCCATGGGCTTGGGATGAGGACTCAATGCCTTAATATAATGTTAGAAGAGCACTTGCCAAATAGTTAGTGTGCCATGTGTTTGCGATTATTAGTCTAGTGGGGGATGCAGAAAATTAACTGTAAACACATAAATAAAATAACTGTGGATTATGGCTGGTGTTTTCAGGGAAATAAAGGACATGCTGTGGGGTGGAGAACTCCCTGTGGGGTAGTCAGGAGGGTCTCTTGGTGACTGCTTTAGGGCAATGTTTAGGGGATAGAGGAAACAGCCTTGGCAAGAGCAGGAAAAGGGCTTTCCAGGCAGAGGGACCAGCAAGTGAGACTCCCTGAAGTGGAAAATGGCTTGGCAGGTGTCAGGAACACCAGAAGGCCTGAGAGGTGGGAGATCAGTGGGTGAGGAGGAGGACGGCACGACAGGTCAGAGAGGCCAGCAAGGCCGTATGGACCACAAAGAAGTTTGGCTTTTTTTTCCAGAATGGTGGGCAGTCAAACGAGGTACTTCTATTTCTGTGTGCAGAAGCGGATGGTGTGTGCAGAAACTCACACAATCTAAGCAGCCAATGCTGGGAAGTTTCACAAAGTGAACACACCCAGGAGCCAACACTGAGCTCAAAGCCAGGACAGGAGCGGCACCCCAGACACCCCCCGGGTCTCTTCCAGCCACGACCCCTGTGGTAATCGCCATCCTGACTGCTCACAACAGAGTAGTTCTCCCTGTTTTTTTTTTTTTAACTTTCTATAAATGAAATTATTCAACATTATAAGCACTATTCAGCATCACCTGCAGGTGAAATTCACCCACCTTGTTGCAGAGGACCAAAATTTTTCTTTCCCTTTGCTGTGCACCTGCCACGTGACTATGCCTCCAGGCATTTACACACCTGGCTGTTGACAGGCACTCGCAGCCCCCTGACATCGGTGCACGGTGAGTGCTCCCGCTCTTCTGTTCAGGGAGGGGTTTTCCGCATGAAATCTACACGAGCTCCTTCCAAGCTCACTCCAGTTCCTGCATCAGCCCCCAGAACCCGACGAGCCTCAACTTCTGCTTTTTGCTTCTCTCATAGAAGCCCACATCAGCATTGCCCTTTCATGCGCTGATGGCGTGTCTAACTCATCACTCCCTCCCAAACCAGGAACCCTGTCATTCCCTCAGGCTTTGATGTCCTAAGAAGATACTATTCTTAGGCTGATGATGTTCCATGGAAAATGGGTTCAATCATTCCAAAGCTGCAGGTGGCTGTGAAGAGTCAGTTAAATGAGAAATGGCAGTGAAAGCCCACAGTCTGGGCCCCAGGTCTACCCAGAAAGCGAGCGGAAAACGAGGGCGCCCCCTGTGGGTACCGGTGAAGCTGCATCCCTGATTCCCCAGGGTCCTGCTTTCTAGGATAAGTCCCCTCCCCACAAAGCCAGCACAGACCCCGCTTCTTCTTCTTTTTCTTCTTCTTCTTCTTTTTTTTTTTTTTAGATTTTATTTATTTATTTGACATAGAGAGATCACAAGTAGGCAGAGAGGCAGGCGGGGCCGGGAAGCAGGCAACCCGCTGAGTAGAGAGCCGGATGCCAGAGTTGATCCCAAGACCCAAGATCACGACCTGAGCTGAAGGCAGAGGCTTAACCCACTGAGCCACCCCCGGGCCCTAGCACAGACCCGCCTTCTACTGAGAGGTCAGTGCCCACAGGTTACTCTCAGCACCAAAAGCCCAGATAGATGATACACACGTATTCCCCACTGAGATGCCCCTCTTCTTCACCTCATATCAGGTCCTCCAGGTCTCCTGCAGGATTTCCCAGGTGCCCCCAGGCCTGCTCTCTTGATCACTGTGCCGTGGCAGGTGGCATCTTCCCACACACACCCAGGCCCCTCCTGATGCGTGCGTGCCTCCCTGCCAGACTGCGAGGGTAGGGTGGGGACCTGTCCCCCTGTTCTGGGAACAAGGAAGATCGCCCACACCTGGCACTCTGCCTAGAGTCCAGCGGGGGCGTCATAAATAGCTCCTGAATGATTCATTCATCCCTTTGGGAGGAAAGCACGACCTCTAAGAGGTTAAGATCATGGGCTTTGAAATCACATAGATGTAGGTTCAAGTCTTGGCCCTGACCTTTGGCTCTGTGACCTTGGGAAGGTCATTGCACCTCTTTGAAGCTTGTCGGCTCATGTAAAAAATGGTGTGACCACGACCCCATTAGGTCGTTGTGAGCATGGAGATGATGTTGGCCTGCCCAAAAGCCCAGTTACGATGGGAGGGGTGATTATCCATTCAGCGCCTTGGGAAACCTCCCGCTGTTCCACCTGTTCTCTCACCGGTGTCCAGGAGGCGCGCAATATCAGGCCGGTTTCACGGAAAAAGAAACTGAGGCCCAGAAAGGGAATAGGATAACCTGGGGCGCCGCAGGCTGGGGCTGGAACCCGGGCCTGCCCACTTTGCGTCCAGTACTCCGCCTGCCTCTCAAAGCCACTGGAGAGCACATCCCCCAGCCGACCCTCGTCCCCCGACCTGGGAAGTGAGGGGCTGCGCTCGGCCTCGGGCGACCTCCCGGGACTGCCGGGTGCGCTTGGGGATCTTGGGCTCAGACCCCGGAAGCGGCGCGTGGCTCCCGGGAGCGGAGAGAGCGCTCGTGGTTGTCACTTTAAATTAAAAGAGGGAGCGGGAGGGGGGCGGGCGAGCGCGAGGGAGCGCGCGGCGGGCTCCTGGGAGCGTGCCCGGACTGCGGCGCAGCTCCCGTGCGCCGCCCCGGCCCGGCTGAGCCCCCGGCCCGAGCCGCGCTCCTCCGAAGGGGCCGCCGGGCGACACTGCAGGGGTGGCGTTGCGGGAGACGGCCGGGCCTGGCGCCGGTGCGTGCGCGCTGCAGGAGGCCGGCCGGGAGCCGGGAGCCGCGAGCCGCGAGCCGGGAGCCGGGAGTCAGGAGCCCGAGCGGGAGCCGAGAGGCGGCCCCTCCGCGGAGCCCGGGTGAGTAGCACCCGGCCGCCCCCGCGCACCACCCGGATCCGGTCCCGCGCGGGGACGCACGCGGCGCCCCCTGTTAGCGCCGCGGACCCCGGCCTCCGCGCACTCTGCACACCCGCGCCGCGCCGCGCTTGCACACGCACGCCGGGCACAGAGCGCGCCGGGCGCCCTTCCCCGGCCCGGCCACTTCGCGCACTGCGCATCATATCGCGCCCGCACGCCCGTCCCGCGTGTGCACACACGCGACTCACCCGGGCATTTACACGCCTCCCCGGCGCCCGCGCTGCGCGAGCGCCCCTCACTTTCACACTCAGCGTCCTGACTGGCCCCACTGCCCCCTGCCCCACCTCACACCCTCTCCCGACTCTTCCGGCTCAGTCCCCGGCTCTCGGGTCCCCATAAACCCTGGGGGGTTCCCGCGGCAGGGGTGCTGGGTCTTCAGAAAATGCTCCGATCCGGAGAGGCAGGTCGCACCGCGTCGCCAGGAGGCCCGGGGAGCTCGGGAGAGGATCCTCAGCCTCGTCCCGCGTCAACGGCCTGGGTCTGGGGCTTTGCGGGGGCTCTTGGGAACCTCTGATACCGCTGCTCTTTGCAAGAGGAAGCTTGCCGCGTCTCAGGGCCTCGGACTGTAGAATTGGCTGCTGAGGGGTGGGAGTGGGGCCCAGCATGGGGACCTGGAGCCAGGCCTGTGGGTGGAGGAGCCCTGAGCCAGCCCTCCTGGTGATTCCTCTTCCAGGGCTGCATGACAGCGTGCCCCCCTCCCCCGTCATTAGGGCCACCCCAGAGCGACTGGGAAACCTTCACCCAGGAATGTCGGCTCCTTCTCCAAGCTAGGGAGGGGAGCAGGTTAGGAGGGCAGCGGCTGTTGTGCTTCTTACTAGAAATGGGGAAACTGAGGCTCAAAGCAGACAGGAGTTCCAGCCAAGTTAACCCAGCCAGCCTGGAGAAAGGTCAAGACAAGTACCTAAGCCCCCTGCCTTCCCACTCTGAAATCCAGAACCTTCCCCTAGCTTGGGAGAGAGCAGGTTCCCAGTCTGGGGTTCAAGCTTGGATTCTCCGTCTTGTCGGCTATGGTGACGCTGGGCAAGTCATTTCTGGCGGGTCAGTTTTCTTACCAGTACAATGGGCAGAGTAGCACCCCCTCAGAGGGCAGCAGGGAGGGACTTGCTGAAATAAAACACGGCGAGTCCTTGGTACGGTGCCCAGCACATAGTAGGTACCCAGTAGACGCCAGCAGCCGCCACCCTAGCCAGTCTGCCCTGCGGTTTCTGTAGGCTTTAGGGGGATGGTAGCAGGATATGGTTATTTCGGGGGCGGGAGGAGGGAAGCACTTGAAAAAGATTTCAAACCTAAAGATCCTAAAGAGGTTTACAGCCTGGGAGGTGAGGACTGCCCTGTGCCCACATCGGAATCCTTCCTAATATCTGATGACCGCGGGGGTGGGGGGACAGGCAACACCTTGTGAGCCACAAATGTGATGTGGGCTCACAGTGAGCAAGGAAATGGGGTGGGGGAAGCAGAGACACGGGGCCCCTTTCCCCTGGAGAGGCACAAAATTCCTGGAAAGCCATTCCTCCGACAAGCCCAGGAGGGGGCCTCGACTGTGGTCAGATTCCAGTAAGGCCAGTGACAGTTCTTTCCACCCACCTCCACCCCCTGAAAGGCCTGGTCAGGAGGTGGCATCAGGGCCAAGAGCCCAGGCCCGGATCCATCACACCTTGGCACCAGTCCCAGTGTTGCTACTCAAATGCTGAGTGACCTGGGGCTCCCGCTTCCTCATCTTTAAAACAGGGACCCGTTCATCCAGCCAAGCGTCATGGCTGTATCGCGAGCCTCGGCCAGGCCAGGCTCTGTGCTGAGCATTTCGCAGGTATGAAGTGCAATGCTTGCAGCAGTCGGGAGCCACTGCCACGTAGGTCTGATTAAGTCTGGATTTGAACCTAAAGCTGTTTCCAGTGAGCAAGCCCTATGCAGTTTTGGATTCGGGATGGGGGGGCTGGGACCAGAATGAGTAGAATGGATGGATGGGAAAGGGTGCCTGGAAGGGGACGTGGATCTGAGGAGGTTGGGTGTGAGTTTGGGACAGCTCTGGCTCATCCCTGGTGTGCCCACTTCCTCTGTATCAGAAGCTCGAGGGAGTTCTATCATAGGCTGCCCTGGCTTCCTGACATGGCTTGTCAGCAGACGGCCTAAGCCACAGCCCCTCTGCCCAGAGGACCTCCAGCCAGGCGGCGGTGGGAGCCTGCTTGCCGAGGCTGTAGTCGGTGAGATGAGGGGGGCGAGGGGGCCAGCACTAGGGAGGAAAGCCATGCAGAAGGGCACTCACTACACAGTTAGCTCAGTCTCTGCTCCCTGCTTCCTGGTTGGGTGACTTTGGACAAATTTATGCCCTTCTCTGAGCCTCTTCTTCCTCCTCTGTGGAACGAGGTTAATGATAGGATATCCCACAGGGGTCTTGTGGGAGATGTTGGAGAAGACACCTGTGAAGTCCTTGGGGGCTGTGGCTACTGGTGGAAGAGGCACCGGACGGGGCAGCAGGGGTGGCTGCCCAGGACCAGCTCTCCCACTGCTGGCTGTGTGGCTTTGGGCAGATTCCTGAACCTTTCTAAATCTCTCACTGTTCATCCAAGAGCCATGAATGGAGATGCGCTCCAGGGGCCAGCAGGTTCTGGAAGTGAGTGGAGGGATCGGAGGGGCCGGGCTTGAAGAACAAATGCCCTTCCCAAGGGGCAGAGCCTACTCCATTCCAGCTTTGGCATTTTTGCAGGGGTCAGGGGAGACCAACCCACCGGCCCCTAGATCTCTTCATTTTTTAAGGGAAGCTGTAAATCGAGCTTACTGCCCACACGATTCTACTGCTCAAACGAGGGCTTAGTTAGGGGGCCTTTGGGACGATTGTCAGGCTGGTAACCACAGCAGCTAATGTTTACCAAGCCAGACTACACTTCTTAGTCTGCCCTCCTAGCACCCCGATAAGGCAGTCATGAGCCCCATTTTACAGATGGGATGACTGAGGCTCAGAGCTAGTCAGGGGGCAGAGCTGAGATTCAGAACTGTGCTCAGGCTGCCCACCTCCTCCCCCAGCCCAGTTTTCTCCTCCTTCCCTCCCTCCGTCTAGGCAGATTCAGTCAGACTTCTGCTACCTCTCTGGGGGCCACTGCAGAAGCTTGGGGCTTGGGTGTGCCTCAAATCATCCACATGTTCACTGAAACTACAGCTCCCGGGCAAGGGGTTTGGGAAGAGTGGGCAGTGTGATAGTCGGGGTTTGGAGCTGGACCAGCCTTGGAGGGCTGGGGGCCCCTCCACAGCTCTAAGTCTGGCACAGCAGATACGGGGTTCTGTCCCATACCAGGTGGTACTTGCCACGGGGATGTACCCCGTCCACGCTAGCCTGCTGCTAGCACTGGCTATCCCCGTGAAGCCTCACTCTGGAAGTCAGCTTGTGCCAAGTAAGCAGGAAAGAAAGCTGATGGCATTGGATTCCCAGCAAGGCTGGGACAGGTGTGTACCCCTTAACATATGTGTGTTGGTGTGTCCAGACCCCGTTCTGCCAGGAACTAGGGCCACCTTGGATTTGTCCACAGGGACCGGTTTGGCCTGCACGTTCTCAGGAAAGTTTTGAAACCATATGCCCGTCTGGAGTAAGGCACAAAGGTTAGGAGTATGGAGCCAGAGGGCCTGGGTGGACCGGTTTCTTAGCCCCGTGTGGTCTGGGGCAAATGATTTTCCCCTCGGGCCTCATGACTCTTCCTCTGCAAACTGGAGATGATAATAGTATCTACCTCCTGGGGTGGTTAGAGGATTAAATGAGGTAATATATAAGCAAAATGCTTAGAATCATGCTCTCGGGCCTACGGAGTGCTCAGCGAGGCTAACTGTCATCCAGGTCTACAGCCCAGGGTCCCAGGAGTGAGCTCCCTCTTCGGGTCAGCATAGGTGAAGCCTTCCCGGATAAGCCTCCTTTCTACCACCGTGAAAGACCCACCTCTCACTGGATCACCATCGGCAGAGCTGGGAGCAAGGAGCTGTCCCCGCACCTAACAGAGCTTTGCCCCAGGGCTCTGTTTTGCCCTGTTTCTCCAGGCCTCCTGCCCTGGGGCTTCTGGCACTCCCCCATGTGCTGGATAACCCCGTCAGAACCAGACTTCTGGGCTGTAGAGCCACAGACTGGGGAGAACCCCAGGATTCAAGAAAATGCTTACCTTCTGATTAGACTCCAATCCCCAAGGGAACCCACAGAATCCTTCCAGGGGTTGCAAAGAGGGTAGCCAAGCCACAGCCTGGGAGCCTTTTACCCTGTGGCTGAACAGTGTTCACATTTTTTTGAGAATTGGTTACAACATTTAAAAAATCAAGAAACTGCACATTTAAAAAAATCCAGGTATCTGGCTTTTCTTTTCTTTTTTTCTTTTTTTTTTTAAAGATTTCATTTATTTATTTGACAGACAGAGATCACAAGTAGGCAGAGAGGCAGGCAGAGAGAGAGGGGAAAGCAGGCTCCCTGCTGAGCAGGGAGCCAGATGTGGGGCTCAATCCCAGGATCCTGACCCGAGCCAAAGGCAGAGGCTTCAACCCACTGAGCCACCCAGGCGCCCCTACCTGGCTTTTCTTGAAAAAGCCAGAAGATAGATAGATAGATAGATAGATAGATAGATAGATAGATAGATAGATAGAATAAAATAAAATGCCTAGAGATTGGGGCCCCTGGCTGTCTCAGCCAGTAGAGTCTGCAGCTCTAGATCTCAGGGTTGTAAGTTCGAGCCCCACATTGGGCATAGAGATTACTTAAAAATAAAATATTTTATAAAATAAAGTCATGAAAAGCCAGAAGATCCAGCAGTGCTAGATTGGCATTCCTGCGGGAACAGAAAAAACAGCGGCCTTTGGTGGGGTGGCGGGGAGGCGAGCCAACACCCTGACCTGTTTGCAGCCACCTCTGCGGGGGCGGGGCTGTCCTGTCTTCCCATGGCCCTTAGAGCTGAGGCCGATAGGGTTATCCCAGCCTCCCTTGTCCATTCCTTTAGCTCATGTCTGTGAGACAAAAGTACTTCTCAGCAACAGCAGTAATAAAATTATGAGCAGTCACTGGGGTTCAGGTAATGGCTTGTATGACTCCCAGACCTTTCTAGAACAACTGATTCAGACCTTCAGCATTCATAAAACTTGGAATTGGAGGGTGGGGTGGGGAGGAAACCACCCTGAGCAGTGAAAGGACTGATAATAGAATATTGCAGAAATGCAGCTTTGCCTTTCCAGTGGAAACAAAAGCTTTTGAAGTAAGCGTTAGCAAACACCCTAAAAGCCCACGCTATAAGTAGCAAAGAATCAGAGAACAGTTGTGGGTAGGATGTTGGTTGGATGGGGTTGGTAGGATGGAAATGAGGTAGCGGTGCCAGATTTAGTGAATATAAATGCAGGATACCCAGGAAATTTTGAGTTTCAGATAAACATTGAATAATTTTTTTTTTTTAGTATAAGTATGTCCCATACAATATTTGGTACATACTTATACTAAAAATGAATCAAATTCAAATGTCACTGGGCATCTTGCATTTTTATCTTGCAATCCGGAAATTAAGGTGGTCTTAGAGTGGTTGGAAAGAGCTTTAAATGCCATTTTTTAAAAAAGATTTTATTTATTTATTTGACAGAAGGAGAAGTCACAAGTAGGCAGAGAGGCAGGCAGAGAGAGAGAGGGGAAGAAGCAGGCTCCCCGCTGAGCAGAGAGCCCGATGTGGGGCTCGATCCCAGGACTCCGGGATCATGACCTGAGCCAAAGGCAGAGGCTTTAACCCACTGAGCCACCCAGGCACCCTAAACACCATTTTTTAAAAATGCCATTTAATAGGTGACTGGATTAAGCGTTTACCGTTCCCAGGCCGTTCTATCCCCGCTCCTGGGATTGAGGAGGGAGCTTGCTTCTCTGCCCCTTCTCCCCACCCCCCACCCCTAGCTCGTGCATGCTCTCTCTTGCAAAAATAAATAAGTAACATCTTTTTTATAAATAAAATTTTAAAAATTAAATTAAAAAAAAATGACAGTGCCATTTAAAAGCCTACCTTTGGCTGAGCTCTCCTCACAGGTGAATGTGAGCTCCAGACAGGCCCATGGCATCAGGGAGGTCAAGGCATAGGGTTGGGGTTGGTGGCCCTCCAAAGCCCCCTCTGCTGACTGTCTTTCCCCTTGCAGGCCCGGCTGCTGCAGCAGGCGTCACCATGGCCATGGACGTGGCTGAATACCACCTGAGCGGTGAGTCCCAGCAGAAGCTGTCACCTCACCGGGCCCTCCCATAAGGCCCGGGGTGGGGGTGTCAGTGGGATGCCAGTAATGGCCCTATTTTAGCAGTAAGGAGAGGGACTTACCCAAGGTCACACAGCCTTGGGGACGCTGGGCTAGGACCCGGCATGGCCTTGGACGAGTGACTTCCTCTCTGGGCCTCTGCTTACTCATCTGCAAAATGGGGGAAGTGAGGCCTCCCTCAAGGACTGCTGGGAAGATTCAGTAACCGAGCTTAGTGCCAACTCAGGTCTTTGCATGTGACCTTCCCTTTGCCCAGAGTCCTTCCCTGCCTCCGCCTGGCTAAGCCCTCGAGACCGGTGGGATGTCCCCGAGGCAGATCTAGCTCCAGACTGGCAGGCCGCCAGCACCTCCTCGGCCCCTCATCTCCTGGGGTCTCAGTGGCTAATCCACAAACAAGTGCTGGGCAGGGGCCTGGCAAATAGTCGACAGTCAAGGAAGCTTTTATGATCTGCCACTCAGCCGCTGCTGCCTCCTCCTCATTTCTGGTCCCAGCAGAGCGCTCGCTTCCCTTGGGAATTCTCCCTATATCCCCGAGGCTGGCAGGCAATAAAATGAATAAATAAATTCGCATTAATAGGCATCATTTTGCGTCACCGTCCTGGGGCTGTTCCTCTCCTGCCCCCCTCTCTGCCAACCAGACTCTGGCTTCAGGCCCTCAGCCACCCCGGGATCCTCCCCCTCAGGATCGTCCACATCATTGCCCATCATCCACAGGGACCTCAGACTTCAGTGCCCACCTGCTCGCCTGCCCCCACAACCACTGGCCCTGCTGGGAGCCATCCCTGGAGCATCCCGGCAGAGCTCCTCACGTGTGCCCTCACTCTCCAGTTCACCAGGCCCATTCCTAGGCCATCTCTTATTCACCAGACTCCCAGAACTTTCCTGGCTCTGCAGGGCTCGCCTGGGGCCCTCTGTAGATCTCTGTTGTGGTTTTGGTTAGCCCACAAATGATGTTCTGTCAACAGAGGTCAGAACTCCGGGTTTGCTCACAGCTCCTCCGTCCTGATCTCCCGCCCCTCTCATCTGTCCCTGGTCCTGCCCAGCCCTTGTCCATAGGCTGTGTGATGTTTACGTCAAAACCGTGTGGTTGGACCATGTCGTGAATTCATCTCTTTTTCTTCTGGCAATGCATGACATGTCTTCCTGCTTTGCCACAGTGACATCCTAATGACTTCCATTCTCAAAGGCCAGCGGTATTTCCCTCCCTAGTTAGCACCACCTGGCCCCAGTGACCCCGGCAGGCTGTTTCTAGTTTTCTGCGGTTATAAATACAGCCTCAATGATTCACACCAGATATAAAACTTCCTGGGACTTTTTTCCGCAAGATAAATTCCCCAGGGCGGGACCGTATGCTTGGAGGGTGGCGGCAGGCAGCGGGGTGGTCATCTCCATTCTCTGGGTGGGAAGGCTCCAGCTCAGACTGGTGAGGCTCTGTGTTTCCTACCCCAGGGCCTTTGGCCAGTGGCTGGGCAGGCTCTCAGCCTCTCCCAGCCTCAGCTCTCCTCCTCTAGCAGGTGGAGGTCAGGAGTTCATAGGATGTGTGTGCTGGATAAATGCCGGGGCTACAGGCTGGCCCTGCTCTTCTCCGGAGTACGTTGGTGTTATGGCTTCTGGCTAGAGTTGGTGGGTCTCAGGAGAGCAGGGGTAGGCTGAGGCCTCCCACTGCCAGCGGGACTGCTGCTGCTGCGTGGCAGCACAGGACAGCCTGGCTTCAGGGAAGGGGTAGCAAGGAAATCCCCAGCCCCAAATGCCTCACTGTCTCTCCCCCACTGGACACTCTGAATGCTTCTGGCTTTGGACACCCTCTCCTCCTCTTGTCCTAAACTCCCAGTCCCTGGCGCCTTGGCCTGGCACATTTCTTGCTCCTCCCTTGTATCTCAACCTGGATGTCTTTCCTCCAGGAAGCCCTCCTGGATTGTCCTCATCACTCTGTTTTTGTCTATTTATTTGCCTACTTATCTCATCCCTAGACTGTGAGCTACTTAAGGACGGGGACTGAGCCTGGGGCTGACTCCCCCAGAGTGTTCGCACACAGTAGGTGCTCATCAGACGTTGCAGTGATGAATCTCCACACATGAAATGCCCTCCCCATCTCTTTTCGCTTTGCTGCTTCGGAGCTGTGCGGGGTGGAGGCTGGGTGGGGCCATGGTGACTCCTGCTTGCTCTCCAGTCTGGCTGGCAGAGTTGAAATCCCAGGACCACCCCCTCCTGCCTCTGTGACCTTGGGCAATTTCTTTATCCTTTGTACACCTCAGTTTCCCCATTTGAACTGAGCACAGAAGCAGCCCTGATAATGGTGCAGAGAATTATGTTTGCCGGCAGAAGGTCACTTCTGATAGGTGAGAGCTCACCCAACACAGGTGAGGGGCGGTTTGTTACTATGTCTGGGGCCAGTGAGGCTCAGATAGGGAAAGTTCTTTACTTATCAGCGGAGAGAGAGCATTAAGCGTCTGGATTTGTCCCCAAGCCCTGCACAGCCGGAAAGCTACATCTCACTCCTGGCTGAGCCTTTTTTTTTTTTTTATAAGAGCTTTATTGAGATAAAATTCACATACAATTTACTCGCTTAAGACGTACAATTAAGTGGATTTAACATATTTTATACCCATCAACACTTTCAACTTTGAAAATCTGCTTATCATTCTCCAAAGCAACCCTGTATTCTGCATTGCCCCCTTGTCCCCCTAGACAATCACTAACCAACTTTCTGTCTGTAGGCATTTACCTATTCTAGACATTTCATGTAAATAGAATCCTACAACATGTGTTTTTTGGTGCCTGGCTTCTTTCGCTTAGCATGGCGTTTTCATGGGTCATGTATGTTGCAAGGTGTATGTTGCAACCAAGACCTTTGTGTTGCCACATTATAGTCTGTTGCGTGGATGGAGATTTTATTTATCCGTCTATCAATTGATAGACATTGGGTTGTTCTACATGACGGTGAGGCAAAAATGGGGTCATTTCTTCTTTTCCCCGAACCCTTTCCCTCTTCCTTCAGACCTCAAAAGGTGGCTTTGATTACCTGGCGGCAAGAGGTCTTTTGAAGGCTGTAAGGTCAGAGATCTCAAAAGGGGGGAAATTAACCCTATTTGTTCAAAGCCTAGGGAATGTTTAACCATCGTTCACAGCTCTTCATCTGATCTAGCCAAGCTAGTCCCCACTGCCATCCTGTTCTGGTAGAAATTGATGCTTTTGTAGAAAAGGAGATAGAAGCAGAAATCACAGCGTACATATGTCTTATTCAATCCTGGATCCCCTAGCACCCTTCATGGAGCCTGGAGCATAGTAGCAGCTCAGTAAATATTTGTGCAGTGAATAAGGAAGTCAGTGCTGAACTCCCTGCTCCTTGGGTGGGAGTCTATAAGCACTGGGGAACCCCAGGGCCTACTAATGAGAGCCTGCTCTTACCTTGCAGTCATCAAGAGCCCCCCTGGCTGGGAGGTGGGTGTCTACACTGCTGGGGCCCTGGCACTGCTGGGAATTGCAGCTGTGAGCCTGTGGAAGCTCTGGACATCGGGGAGCTTCCCCAGCCCCTCCCCGTTCCCAAACTACGACTACAGGTACCTTCAGCAGAAGTACGGGGAGACCTACACAGAGGCCAAGCAGAAGGTGAGGTTTCCGCTCTCTCAAGACGGCATCCCCTCCCTCCCCAGTCCCTTGTTCTCTCCTGGTTAACTTCCTCCGGTGACCAGGGACCCTTGTCCCACTCCGTGTCTCCACCACAGCCCAGTGGTGCGAAACCAGGGGACACTTAGTGAGGGAATGAATGCTCTCAATTTTAAAAACCATCCTGTGTTGGGCACCTGGGTGGCTCAGTCGGTTGGACGTCTGCGTTCTGCTCAGGTCATGATCCCTGGATCGAGCCCCATATCGGGTGCCCTGCGCAGTGGGGCGCCTGCTTCTCCCTCTCTCCCTGCCTGCTGAGCCCCCTGCTGTGCACTCTCTCTCTCTCCCTCTGTCGAATAAATAAATAAATCTTTAAAAAAAATAAAATAATAAAATAAAATAAAAACCATGCTGTGAAAACTACAGGAAAATACAAATAAGAAAACCTCTCTCCACATGCTACCACCCAGGGGCAAATAACTGTGAGCTGTATTTTAACCACTAACATTTTGATTTCATTCCAGTACTTTTAACCTACCCTCCAGTCTTTTTTCCATGCATAGTTTTTATACAATGGGTGTCATTTCTACATAAAATTTTATACCCTGCTCTTTTTATCTCACACCTAAAACATTTTCCTATATTGTTGAGCCCCCGTCATAAACCATCATTTTTAAAATGATTTATTAATTTATTTTAGAGAGAGAGAGCAGGGGGGAGGGGCAGATGGAGAGAGAGAGTCTTAAGCAGACTCCGCACGACCCTGAGATCATGACCTGAGCCGAAACCAAGAGTCGGATGCTTAACCAACTAAGCCACCCAGGGGCCCCGTAAACATCATTTTAATGGCCGGTTCAGGTTCCTTTTTATGTATGTGCCATGATTTCCTAAGTGCCATTATAAATAATGCAGTGAATATTTTATATATAAAATTTGTCTTCATTTGGGATTATGTACTTTGAGTGGATGCCCAGATGTGGAATTCCTGTGTCAGGGAGGACAAACATTTTTTAGGGCTCTCAGTGTATATTGCTGAATGTTTCATCATTAGACACTTGGCAGAGAATTTTTCTAACATCATGTCGAGTTCCAGAGAACACAGCCAGAATTTGTTACTGGATAGGGGCCCCGCACGCTCATTCATTTGAGGTGCGAGGGGACTATCTCCCATTCTGCTGGGGGGTACTGTACTTTGGCACAACTTTTCCAAAAAGCATTTTGGCAACATAGGTCAACCGCTTGCAAAAGGACCGTGTCCTCTGAGCTAGGATTTTAAGAAAGCTATTTGATGCTGCATTATCTCTCTTCGTGAAAAATAAGCAACAACGTAAATGTCCAGCAGTGGGGGACAGTAAAGTAAAGCACAGCTATCCACTCAATGACAGGTTGGGGGCCTGTTAAAAATTATGGTAATGAAGACTGTGCAGCCGCTTGGGAGATGCTGATGGCACAAAGGCTTTTGGGTTCTCAAATCCCAAGGTCAATTTAGAGAAAAAATTTTGAATATTAGGGCGAACGTTACCCAACTTGGAAGACTTCCCCTTTTGTAGATATTTTGGTAAACATCCTTTGAGGCTGCTCGATCATCTGTTGAACCGCTCTGCCCTAGTATTCTTACCCCTTGCCCTTGTGCTGGAAACTTAGATTGCGAACTACTTTCGCTTTTCATAAGCACCACTGCAGTGAACATCTTTATGTACGGAACTCAGTCTGCATCACTAAACATTTTGAGAAAAAGCTTTCTTCCTCGTGGTTAGGGAAAGAAAACGGAGTGACACAAAAGAGCATTAAGCCAGGCCCTTCCTGGGGCGTCTGGGGGGCTCAGTCGGTTGCGCATCGGACTCAGGTCCTGATCGCATGGGTTGTGAGATCGAGCCCCACACCAGGCCCCATGTTCAGTGGGGGTCTGCGTGGATGTTCTCTCCCTCTGCTCCTCCCCCTGCTTGTGCTCTTCTCTCTCTCTCTCTTTCTCTCCACCCTCAAATAAGTAAGTAAATCTTTAAAAACACCTGACTAAGGCATGCATCGTTCCTGCAAAAGGGGAACTAGAGGTGCCTCGAATAGACCAGGCTCACAAGACCATGCCTTTGCATTTGTGAGGCTCCCGTGTCCCTTTTTCTCACCCCCAGAGAGTGCCTGCCTGGAATGCCCCAAGGGCCAGCACGCGGGGACCACCCAGCCGCAAAGGCAGTCTCAGCATTGAGGACACCTTTGAGAGCATCAGCGAGCTGGGACCGCTGGAGCTGATGGGCCGGGAGCTGGACCTGGCCCCCTACGGGACCCTCCACAAGTCGCAGTCGGCTGACTCGCTGAACTCCATCTCCTCTGTGAGCAACACCTTCGGGCAGGACTTCACGCTGGGCCAGGTGGAGGTGAGGATGGACTACGACACGGCCTCGCACACCCTCCACGTGGCCGTGCTGCAGGGCAAGGACCTCCTGGAGCGGGAAGAAGCCGGCTTCGAGTCCTGCTTCATGCGCGTCAGCCTGCTGCCCGACGAGCAGATCGTGGGCATCTCCCGGGTAAGTGGGGTGCGCTCTGGGCTCTCGGAGGTCCTCCCCGGGCAGGCGGGTCTGCAGGGCCAGGCTGGATGTGAGGAAGGTGCCACAGGGCAGCTTTAGATGCTAATCCCAGAGCTGAAGGACCTGAGGACCAGGCCCGGTTCTCGGCAGTCCTACCCCAGCAGCCCAGTGTGTGGTAATTGTCCGTTTCCACTCCTGTCCCCTGGGTCAGCTTAGGGTCCTGGCAGAAGAGGGATGACATGTTCAAGTTGGCTCATTTGTGGAGAGCTCAATAACAGGACTGTTAATGATCGTGTGGGGAGGGGTGCTTGGGTGGCTAAGTTGGTTAAGCTTCCGACTTTTGATTTAGGCTCAGGTCATGATCTCAGGGTCGTGGAATCAAGCCCTGTGTCAGGCTCCACACTCAGTGGGGAGTCTGCTTAAGATTCTGTCTCTCTTTCTTCCTCTGCGCCTCTGTCTTCCTCCCTGCCTCCGTTCCCTAAAATAAATAAATAAATCTTTAACACACACACACACACACACACACACACACACACACACAAAACAATGGTGTGGGTGGGGTATAGGATGACCTCAAAGATAGAGTGGCTCCCTCTTCTGAAGGGATAAGGGGAAGGGGAGACTACTGGCCCCAAAGGAAGAAAGGCATGTGGAGGGGCCACGTTGATAGGCTCTGTGCCCTTTGGTCAAGGGACACACATGGTCAGACCACAACAGTACTGCAGAGAAGGACCTAGGGAATAAGCACCCACACCTCTGACCTCTGATTTCCCTTGAGTGACTCCCCCTGTCTGACTCCACCAGGAGCCAGAGGCTAAGGGAGCCTGTCGATTAACCCATAGAGGTCAGTTCCTGGGGTCGAGAGCAGGGTGGGGAGAGTGGGGGGAGACACTCAGCACCCTCCCACACCAGGCTATCTTTCAAGGGTCCCCTCTGTTTTGCCAGGAGGGAGCCAAGCCTTCATGAGACACACTCCACTCCAGGCTGGATTAGGGGTAAAAGGGCTCCAGACACCATGGCTGGGAGTCCTCTGAGGTAGGCAAGGTGGCCTCTAACTGGAGTAGGAGGAACCTGCGGGCTTGCAGGACCAAGTGGTTTCTGACTCCTCAGAAACCTGCCTGTGTCCAGTCATTCTTACCACGCTGAAGTTGACTATCCCTCTGTGGTGGACACTGTCATCCCTCTCCCACCCCCACGCTGCCCCCCCCCACTCTGGGTCCCTGACCACAGCCCAGTATGTGTGGGACCCAAGAGAGGCCGTCCAGTGGGTGGTGAGGAGCAGGACCCTAAAAGCTCACTGTCTGGTTCCAATAGCAGTTTTCCGCTTCCTAGCAGCATGACCTTGGATAAGTCATATAAGCTCTCTGTGACACGGTTTCCCCATCTCTCAAACGGGGACTGTAATCCTTGAGGAGGGGATACAATAGATTGTACCTCAGGACCATGGAGTGTCCCTGCTGAGCCTGGATCCAGGCTGCCGATGGCCTGGACTGCCTAGAAGATCCTGGGTGGTTCCGGATACCTTCCTTGAGGGGGGACATTGGTGGACAGGAACCACCACAGCCTGGTGTGTGCTGAGAATCTGGTTCACCGAGTCCCTACATCTGTGACTCTCTCATTAGCCCCAGTGGGATGGACCGAGGGCATCTTACAGATGAAGAGGTTCAAGAGAGTGCTTTGCCCAACACTACGCCAGCAAGTGAGCCAGAGATCCAGAACTTGGCCCTGGAGTTCCCATTTTCCTACCCCCATGTGCTCATAAAGCACAACACACAGAGAATGCATGGTCAGGGAACCTGAGCCCCTGCAGGCAGGGGACAGCAAAGTGGCTCATTTGGCAGGAGGAGGGAGATCATGAAGAGCCTGGAGGCCAAGGTCAAGATCAGGGGTGGACTTCAGCCCACGGGGAAGGAGTCCGTGAAGATCCTCAAGCAGGGAACCGGCTGGGGAAGGTGGCTCCCAGGGAGCAGTGGCAGAGGAACCTTCCCACAACCCAGGCAGGGACCAAAAAGTATGCTTCAGTGCACCCAGAGCTGTTGGCAGATTTATTCCCAAGAAGGCAGGCTTCTCAGCATTGCAGCCTAGCCAGTCCTAGCAAGTAGGTGGCTGCCCCCAGGCTGGGCAACCCCCCAGCTTCAGGCAAGTTTCCAGAGATGAGAGCTCCTCCCTGAATATTGCCAGGCAGTAACTAAGGCAGCCCCCAATGGACAGGGGAGCTGTGCCCGCTAGGGCACCTTCCCAGGGGGCCTGCCTACGGCTTCCTCGGAGGAGGCCAAAGGCACCCACCAGGCAGGACTGGTCTTGGAAGCAGAGTCTGCCCAGCCTCACCTCGTCACTCCATCCATCCATCCATCCACCTATCCATCCATCCATCCCACAATGTTCAGGCCATCCAGGGCCAGGCTCTGAAGGGCTGGGACATCAGTGGTTCTCAGCTCCACGATTTTCTGTACTTACTGCACACCCCAGCCCAGAGCTGAACTGGTATAAGAGAGAGGAGACCAGTTCAGCAAACATCACAAGGGTTTTATGGAGCCATGGGCACTGAGTGTGGGAATTCGTTGATGTCCGATTATGGAAGCTTCGAATGCCAGGCTACCAGATTGGCCACCACAGAGAGGAAGACGGGGGCCTTTAAACCCCCAAGGCTGGGGTGCCTGACTAGCTCAGTTGGTAGAGCACAAGACTCTTAATCTCAGGGTCATGAGTTCAAGCCCCATGGTGGGCATGGAGACCACCTTAAAAAAAAGTCCTCAGAGCTAAACCCCCAAAGGAAGAATTGGCATTGAGGCTGGGCAGGGGGTTGGTGCGCAGCAGAGCCAGGGCGCTTGCCCAGGCCTCTGGACTCTCTGTCCGGTGCTTTCTCCCAACCATGGCTTCACAGGCCCCTGACTGCCACCCCTTCCCCAGAGTCAGAGCTCCCTCCGTGTCCCTTTCTCTCTGCAGATCCAGAGGAATGCCTACTCCATCTTCTTTGATGAGAAGTTCTCCATCCCCCTGGACCCTGCCGCCCTGGAGGAGAAGAGCCTGCGGTTTTCTGTGTTTGGCATCGATGAGGACGAGCGGAAGGTCAGCACGGGCGTGGTCGAGCTGAAGCTCTCTGTCCTCGACCTCCCCCTGCAGCCCTTCAGCGGCTGGCTCTACCTCCAGGACCAGAACAAGGTCAGTCCGCCCATGGAGAGAGGGTCACACATGCCTCTTGCCGCAGGGAGACCCCGCCGTCCATAACAGCCCCCACCCCGCCGTTCTTTAGGGGATGAGAGAAAGAGGCCTGTGCCGCATTCAGGAATACTCTGTTTACTGCATGAATGAAGATGCTTTCACTGCTATTCACTGCGCCAACCACCAAACCTTCAGACACTCTCCTCCTTAGAGGGTTTCTGCTGGGGAGGTGCTCTGGCGCTGAAGGGGCCGACAGAGCAGACAGAGGCCGAGCTGCGGTTTACCTTTATAAGCGTAGGGCGGCTTGGAGACCATCAGTGTTACTCAAGTAAATGGTCTACCCGTCCTGGTCCGCTGGGACCTCTGTGTGCTACTCCATGGAACGTTTTCCATGGGCTGGAAGGAGGGACCCTACCTGCATTGGGTGGCCACATTTGACAGGTGCCCTCTGGCCCTCCTTCCAAGGCCGGGCCCACCCCCTGTACGAGGGAGGGATGGTGCACCCTTCATGGGATGGGGGACTGGGGTCCCTTTCTCAATCCCACTGGCCCAGTGCCTGGTGGAAGGGCAGGAGCAACAAGTTCTCAGTGGAGAAGGAAGCTTCTGCCTTGCCCTGGGCCCCTCAAGTCACTCACATGTCCTCCAGGCTGCTGATGCTGTGGGTGAGATCTTGCTGTCCCTGAGCTACCTCCCAACAGCTGAGCGCCTCACGGTCGTGGTGGTGAAAGCCAAAAATCTCATCTGGACCAATGACAAGACCACAGCAGGTAAGGCCTGGCCGGCTGCCCAGCTCCTTCGTGTGGGCTGGTGGGAGCGGTGGCCCCCCTGCTAAGCAGGGGGCCCCCGGGAGCATCAGTAGGTGTGGGGGTATAGCGCCTGGCCCCTCCACCCCCTGGTGTTGGCTGAGCTCAGGAGCCATGCACAGCGGGCAAAGCAGTCTGGCTGCGGAAGGCTGAGTGCAGCGAGGGTGGCAGGGAACCCCCGTGAGGGGCAGACGGGAGTCTGAGCAGGAGACTGGGGCGTGGGGAAGAAACCAAGGTGGATGCCCGCTTTGCAGAACTAGAATTCATGAGGAGCCGGGCTGCGTCCCAGATCCCAGACAGGACCGGGGCCCCCAGGATGGTTTGGGTGCCGGGCAGGACCTGCTGCCTCCCACCGCCTGCAGGGACAGAACTGGGAACAGGGGGTTGGGGGTCTGGAGCCCGACCTGCTGGGAGCTCGCGGGGAGGGGGAATCCAGGGTCCAGGCGGGTACAGCAAGGACACCCAGTGGGTGGAGGGTGACAAGCAATGAGTGACTTGTTATTTCAAAGTCAGGCTCCACAGAACGGGTACAGGGTGACTCAGGGCTGACGTCTGTGCTCATTATAGAACGAGAAGTGGTAGGTCTGCGGAGTGTGCCGAGCGCCGTGGGCGGGGAGTGCGTGCGGGGGCCGGGAGGTGGGCTGCCTGAGCCCCAAGCCCGGCTCTTCTCCTGACCCATGCACGAGCCTCAGTTTTCTCATCTGTAAAATAGGAAAGAACTAAAGGCCCAATGGCAGGATGGCAGGGGATGGTAGCAGCCGTGAAGGTTTGGCTGTGTGGAGCCAGTGGGCCACTAGGACTGGGCAGGCCTATGCCAAGGGAGTGTGGCCCTGACCCCCACCTCTCGCTTGCCCATAGACCCCTTTGTCAAGGTATACCTGCTTCAGGATGGGAGGAAGATGAGCAAAAAGAAGACGGCTGTGAAGAGGGATGACCCCAACCCGGTGTTCAACGAAGCCATGATCTTCTCGGTGCCAGCCATCGTGCTCCAGGTGAGGGGGGGACCGGCTCAGGTGTGGGAGCCCAGGCCTGGTCATCCCGGGGACTCTGGGGCCACTCCAGCCACACCGACCTTGCAGCTCAGGGCTCCTGCAGATGCCAATGGTTTGCCTCATGCCCTCACCTTTCTAGTGGTGAGGCATTTACGGAGCACCCACCAGCTACCAGCCCTATGGTGGGTGCTGGGGACGCAGGCGCTGCTTCCTTGGTGCTCACAAGGGACAGGCAGAAGGTCCCCAGACAATCTTAATCCTCCAAGGGCATGCCAGACTTTGGTGGTCAGGGGAGGCTTTTGCAGGAGGGGGGAGCTAAGCTAAGACAGTTTCCGGTAGAAGCAACAAAGGCCTTGGAGATGAGCCAGGGCTAAGCCAAGGGCCCACAGTGCTGGCCCTAACTCTCTGGAGGCTACCAGCAGAGGCTCTGCTCAGCCCCGCCCACACTTCCGTGGCTTTCAGAAGGTCATGTGATCCAGGGAGACCACAACCCCCCCCCCCCGCCCCAGTACAGATACCACAGACCAAACCTGTGGGGTTACAGAGGATATGGCCTGTGCCTCACCAGTGGCCCTGCTGGCATGCCTCAGAGGATGGGGAGCTTACCACCTCCCCTCACTATATCCTTCCGTCCCTGGACATCCCTGACAGTGAGAATGGCCTTTTGTGCCTTGAGCCGAAACCTGCCCCTTATCCGTGGGGCTGTGGGAACCTGCCTACTCTGACACCCCCCCTGAATTTGAAAGCCCAGAAATCGGCCTCACTCCCAGAGTCCCCAAGGCAGGCAAACATCCCAGCATTGCTGGTTGGCACCGGTGTTGCTTTCCTGCCACCCTTATAGGACAGACTGTCCACCTGCCCCCCTCTTCTCCCACCCCCAGTGGCTGCAGTGTCCCTATTCCACAGCCTCCAAGGGTGGGAGACCTCTCGGGACCAGGAGGGAAGGTGAGGAAGGAGGAGCACGAGGAGGAGGAGGAGGAAGGAGGTCAGGCTGGGTTTTAGTTTCAAGCTCAACCACTTTGATCTCAAGCACATTCTTTTCCTTCCTCAGCTCTGAGTCCAACATGTGATTATATTAAGAATAATGAGACATCTAAAATGCTCCGTGTGCAGGCTGTTCTAAGCACTTGACACATTTTAACCTTTTTTTTCCCCCAGAACAGGTAGGAACTAATAGAATTACCATTTCACAGACGGGGAACTAAGGTAGGAAGAGCCCAATTCACTGTCCAAGGTCACATAGCAAGGCGCGTGGGGAGGCTGGCATTTGAACCTGGTAGTCCAGCACCGCCGCTGTGTAGGGAGATAGCAACAGAAGCCTGGGGGCTATGCAGATCGGGGGTAAGGATTCAGGGAGTCACACCTGGCCCCCTGCTGGGGCCTGGCACCCTGTCCCTAGCACTCATGTCACTTCTTCCCCAGGACCTGTCTCTCCGTGTGACAGTGGCTGAGAGCAGCAGCGACAGCCGAGGGGACAACGTGGGCCATGTCATCATTGGGCCGTCCGCCAGCGGCATGGGCACCACGCACTGGAACCAGATGCTGGCCACTCTGCGCAGGCCCGTGTCCATGTGGCACCCTGTTCGGCGAAACTAGCAGCTGGCACGACGGGCCGGGGTGGGCACTGAGCCTGGCCCATGCTCAGCTCTAATGCCCCTCCCTAGTCCAGCAGGAGCCATGAATGTTGGGGTCCCCTGCCGGAGCCCCCATGAGCCATCTTGGTCCTTCTGTCCAGACTGCAGTGGAGAAGCGGGCCTGGCCAGGTGTCTAGGGACCCAAGGTTTTCTCCCACAGAGGGCCTGCTGGGGCTGGGCCATGACTCATGGAAGGCAGCCTGGCACTGGCTCATTGTGCTCCCACTTTGAGATCCCCATACAGCCTGTTCCTCGGCCTGGGGCATTGGGGCTTGGTCTCTCAGGGCTCTCCACATCCCACCCTGCTGGGAGACCAGTGCTAAGCGAGGTCATGTACAGGGAAACACGTGAGTCTCGGGGGCCAGATGCTGTGCTAGATACCACAGACATGACATGAAGAGGACACGGCCCTTAGGATGTCCGGAAGACAAGACTCCCCTGTCCTGGGGTTCTGCTCAGTGCTGAATGCCACCATGGCAGAGCTCTGGGGGCTGTGAGGACAGGATGGGAGCCATGCCTGAGGGGCAGGAAAAGAACAGAGTGTGTCCCATGCAGGCAGCCAGCCCCAGCAAGGCAGGGACAGGAACTTCCCTGTCACTAACTGTCCTCAGCCTACTGGAGTGGACACAACGACCTTTCTCTGGGCAGGAGAAGTGACCAGGAGACCAGGCTGACTCCGGAATCACGCTCCATGAAATCTGCTCCCTCCATCCATAACCCTGGCAAGGCCCAGAGATCCCGAGAGGCCCAGAGCCAGGTCCCTGTGTTTGGTCTCCACTGGATTAGGCATTGGCTCTATACCTCCAGGCCAGGCCCTATTGGGAAGAGAGATGCCTCAGCCTGTGGGGAGCCAGTGGGTAGTGGGGCCAGAAGACAGACTGCAGGGATGGGAGGAAAGGGGTGGCCTGAGCAGGGGCAGGGAAGGGAAGTCTAGGGGCATCCAGATTGGGGGGGCGGTGAGAAGGAAGGGTTTGAATGCCAGACTGGGGAGGAGGGGGCACTGGGGGTCCTAGGTCAAGTTCCAGAAGCGAACCCTGAGATTCTTAGGCAAGGGGTTAGTTAGGAGAGCAGGGAGCCTTCCTCCATCTGGAGAAAACTGGAGGGGAGAGAGGAGAGCCGTGAGCAGGGGCAGACTCCAAGCACGTCGTGACTTCTGGAGTGTCCAGCCTAATGGCCTGAGGAGCCCTGTTGTGTGATTGGCCCCCTGGAGGGATCCTGACCAGAAAAAAAGGGGCTGGACCGTGTGGCCCCCCACCAGGGCTTCGGCTAGCACCCACCCCAGCTGGAGGAGGAGAGTGCACACTCTCCAGCTGTCACTGGCTGCTGCAGCCCCTGTGCGTGAGAAGCAGGCAGCTGAGGGGTGGGGGTGGGGAGGGTGGCCTGCAGCAGCATCCGCTCCCCGGGGCCACCCACAGGTCAACGCAGGGGCTCTCGGGCTGCCACAGGCCCTGGTGAGCTATGGAGACCTAGGCCCAACCTGTCACCCCCAGTGCCTCTGGGAGAGCCCAGTCATGGGACCGGAGGCAGAACTGTGGCCCAGCCCTGCGGCCGGCACCGGAAGGTCTGCATGGCCTGCCATGGAGGTCAGGGGCACAGTGGAGGAGCCTCTGCAGCCGGGGAGACCCAGACCGTTTCTGCCCCAGGGCAGCCTTTACACCCACCTTCTCTTCCCCCTCTTTCCCTCCCTCTAACTGCATGAAATGTGGACTGTGGACCCGGGACGGGCACGGTGGGGACCGAGTCTGCTGACTGGAATGATTCCAGAACCAAAATAAAGCTGGGGCAGGAAGGAGGGGGCTTCCAGGGAGCCTTGCTCGGCCCCAAATCACCTTTGTCTCTACTCCAGGAATGGGGACTTGGGTCTCTGTGTGGGTTACTCTGAGCAGACTGCCCTGCTGCTGAGTACCCAGAAGGGAAGGAGGCCTCTGTCTGGCTGGGAGTCTAGCACGAGAAGCAATGCCATCGGACTGTTTGGGAGGCTCTAATAAGGGGCCCTAAGCCAGGCCTGGCAGGGAGGATGGCAGTAGGGAATACCACGGAGGGCTTCCTGGTGGTGTCACTGAGCCGTCTTCAGGGAAAGAAGAACCGTAGGGTTGAAAAAGGTAGGACAAAGCCCAAAAAGCATTTCTGGAACAGGGCACAAGACACAAAAGGGCAGGAGTGGGCAAAAATTGAGGCCAATTAGTCAACCTTGCTAGAGCAAATTTGGGGGAGGCTGAGGACAAGGGAGCCAAAAGAAAGGCTTAGAGGAGAAGGGTCGCCCACGTTTAGTGAGTGCAGGTGCCAGCGGGCCACCCTGTAACCCTCGCTACCCCAGGGGAGGTTCAGTTATCATCCCGTTTTGAAGAACTGGAAACGGAAGCTTAAAGAAGTTAGGTAACTAGTCCAAGATCACACAGCCCCAGAAAGTTTCAAAGCTGGGATTCAAGCTCTGGCTGTCTCGTTCCAAAGTTCATGCTCTTAACCCCCAGGCCACACTGCCCCCTTCCCCGACTCTCCCAGGCTGCTCTAGTCTCTCCCCTGTCCTAGAAGATCATACCAAGGATAAAAGGATGATCTAGGTCGGAATTACCAGTAGCCCCAAGGAGGCCTGCCTCCCACAGAGCCCGACTGTGCAGGCTTCTGTGGACCTCCCCCCACGTCTCCCACCAACACTGGACAGACAAAGGACACCAGTGAGATAGGAGTGGAAGGGTAGGGAAGGGCTTCCTGGAGGAGGTGGAAGCAGGAGCACTAGCCTGGCAGTGTGGGGAAGACCATGCGAATGGAGGAGGGAGAGGGGCCTCTGGGCATGGGAACTCCTTGGTGTCCTTTGTGACACCTGTGGCTGGAGAGGCCAGATGAGGCTGAGCTGGGGAGGTTTTATGGCTCCGGGGTAAAGCCAAAGGTCCTGGTCGGGTTGGCAGTGAGGAGCCACGGAGGGTCCCAGGCTGGGTCAGAGGCGCAGGTCAGGGGAGGGAGGCAGGGGACCTTGTGAACAGCTTTGGAAGTGATGAGGAGGGGACGTGAGCCAGCACCGCTCCTGGTCAGTGAGAGCCGGCCTGAGCTGTCCTGAGGTCTCAGGCTCCTTCGGCATACCCCGCACCGCACCACCGGCATCTCTTCCTGCCTCTTCCTCCTCCCAGCCCTAGGCCCATGGGCCGGCCTCAAGGGTCCCAGACCTCCTTTGTCGGGGAGACTTCAGGAATAGGCAGTGCTGCACCCAAGAGGACAGGTATGGAGGTCACTGACCTGACCACACGGGCCACGCCTACAGGGGGCGGGGCTGAGTCCTTGTACCGCCCACAACCCACAGCCGCTCAGACCTTGGCTTCCTCTCTCCTGCCCCAGCCGTCTATACCTGCAGATGTCCAAAGTGACAACCCGAAAGGCTAAATAAACCTGAGACTGGGCCACAGGGCCCCCTCGCTCTCTGCCCCTCCCACCCCATTATCAACCTTCTCACTCCACCCACCAGGATCCATAATGACAGGTCGGAGAGAGGAGGCAAGGACAGGAGGCCTGCATTCCCAGCCCTGAGCTCCATCCAGTTAAATGGTGGCTGGAGTGGAATGGATCTGACGGAGCCCAGACAGACGGAAATGGGAGAAAAGGCTCTTCCGGGCTCCATCTGCCGCAGACTGGGCCTGCAGCTTTCTCACTATGCGACAGGTCCCTTCCTCTTGAGAGCTTCAGCTTCCCTGCATGAAGAATAAATGTGTTGGTCAGGAAGGCCTCTAAAGCCCCCCCCCCACCTCTGACTTTCAGGAATTCCGTGAGTAGCAGCCCCAAATGCCTGGGTTAGAATCCCAGCTCACCCACTCACCAGCTGTGGGATCTTGGGCAAATCATCTGTCCTCTCTGGGCCTCAGTTTCATTACTTGTCAAAGGAGGATAAGAATTATACGTAATAGGAGGGAATAAAGCAATACATGCCAAGTGTCCAGGACTCAGGAGATGGTCCGTAAACAAGAGGTCCGGGCTTTGGGTGGAAGGGTTCTGGCCAAAGACAGACCTCCTGGGACCTGGTTTCGAGATAAAAGGGAGGGGGAGGGCACATAGGGAAGCATGAGGAGCAAAGGGCCTGTGTACCCTGCCAAGCCACTCCAAGGGGGCATGACTGGACCTCTGAAGTTCCACTCCACCCCCTGCACCCACTTCCCCCATCTGTCAGCTACTCATGAGCACCCCACCACCCAAGCCAGGAGCTCCCAGCCACCTGGCAAGCCGCTGTGGGAATGGTGCAGGGAGAAGAGCAGCCACACGGCGGCAGCAGAGACCCGGCTGGGGCAGCAGGGGACTCCCGGGCTTGGGGAGGGTGGGGTCGGGGGGTCTATGATGCGGCCAAGGGGCCAAGGCCAGGGGTCCTTGGAGCGGATGGAAGCAGGAGGGCGGTCCCCTGCCTGCTGCCCCTACCATTGGGTCACGCACTGTAATCTCACCTGGGCGGTCGTTTATCCCTTTTTCGTTTCTTCCGTTTGTCTATTCTTTTGAGTCAACCAACCTTCCTTCCTCTAGTCCCTGCTCCATTTCCCTTCCTTTGCCCTCTTTGTCCAGCCAGGCAGTCAATCGGACCTACTGTCCTGAGCCTCAGCTCCCAGTAGAACGAAGGAAGCAGATCACTTGCTGGGCTCACAACAGAGTCTCGCGGCCGAAGGAAATAATACATACGAGGTGTGATGTCAGGAGAGAGCCCTGCCGTGTGGCCAGACCTGGGTTCAAACTCAAGTTCTGCCTCTTCCTAGCTTCGGGTCTTAGGCAAGAATTTAACCTCTCTGCCCCCTGCCCAGGGTTCCTCATCTGTAAAATGGGGCTAACAATTCCCACCTGCTAGGGGACAGAGCCGGCACACAGTGAGCTAGCCATTAATGGGCGCTGTTATTCTCGGAAATGTTCAGTGAAACTGTAAGGCATGACATACGTCAAGGATGTCATTATAATGATTATCCCTATAGCAACCAAGGCCAAACGCCTCTGCCTGACTCTCAGCTCCCTCCACCGCCAGTCTGGCCCCACCTGCCTCCTAGCCTGTCACCCAAGGCCTGATGACAGCAGCAGTGGAGAGAATAGAGGATGACAAAGCTGACAGCTGATTGTTAGGGGATGGGGCCCCTCCCACCACTCCTTGGGGCGGGGAGCCCTGCTCGGTGGCTATACACACCCAGCTCAGTGCCAAGTCATTGCTCAGCCCTTTGGCAGTTTCGGGGAGGAAAGAGCATCTGAAGGGTGGGGATGTCACGAGATGCTCCCTCCATCCAGATGAGGCTCCATTCCTCCTGTGGACTGTGGCTCTGGCTGAGCTTGATTCAGGGGTCTGGGCTCTGCCTCTTTGCAGTGGGGACAGTGACTCCTGCCCCAGCTGTCTCTTTGGTCCACAGTGAGGACTGTGGTCCACAGGACTTTGGTCCACAGTGAGGACCTCAACGTGGGTTGAGGGTGCTTTTCCACCTGCCCAGCTTCGAACTCCACATGGGATGACGTCATGACCTGCGTGGGGAACCCAAAGATTCTACCGTCTATTCCTTTGAGATTCACTGAAAACACTCAGTCCAGGACCTGGGGAGAACCTTGTGCCCATTTTCAAAAGATTTCAATTCACTTCAGTTCTGTATTTATTCCCAGCACCCAAAATGCTCCGCTATCCAAGCCCTGTTAGAACGTCAGCCTCTCCTGGCACCAGCTCCCCAACCCGACCTCACCTTCCATCACAGAGAAGGACCACAGCACCCCCTCAAAGTACCCCCTCTCTCACCTCCATACTTTGCCTGGGCTTCCCTCAGTTTGGACCACCTTCCCCCACCCCCCTGCCCATTTGACTGTCTCACTCTTTCTTCAAGACTCTGGCCCGTCTCCTCAGAAGGGTTTTCTGATCCCCCACCCCCCCGCCCCAGGTAAAGAGCCAGCCTCTCTTCCCCACTTCTGTTGTAGCTCCTACCACACCAATGCCCTACCTGTCTCCCACTCTAGACGTGAGCTTCTCAAGATAGGGACTTCATCTTGAAGGGCTCAGGGTCCCCAGGCCCTTAGGCATCAGTATTGGTTAAATAGTAAGGATCACTAACACATGGACCAACCATGCACCAGACCCTGCTCTCATCACTTTGTTGGTGGAAGGTTCCTTCACTTTCTTTAGATGATGCCCTCCCAGAGGTGAGCAGATGGTCACTGACCTACCTGCATGGAAACTTCCTGATGCTGGCTGGGGCAGGGCAGGCCAGGCTGGCAGTGCCGGGAACTGACCCATAAGGGTATGCCCGGCTCATCCCCTTCCCGCCTGGCCTTACATATCTGGAGGGAGGACCGTGGTGGGCGCTGATTCCAGAGCCCTGGGGAAACGCACATTCGTCCCTTCAGGCATCCATTCGTTCACCCGAAGTCACCGGCTCTTGTGGTTCTTGTTCCGGCCGGCCGGCGTTGGGCACCAGGGACCCAGTTCTTGTCCCTACAAAGCTGGTAGGCTCCCCAGGCTGCCCCTCACCCCCCACCCCGCCTCCTTCCTCCAAGGGGAAGTGGGCCAGGGGCCTCCTCTTCCCCTGTCCACCCTCCCCACACACAGTCGTCGTCCGGCTCCTTTTCTTCTCCCCATCCGACCCGGGTGGGCCTCCAGAGGACGCAGGCCGAGCGCGGGACCCCTTCCCGCCCCCCGCGCCGGCTCGCAGTAGCGGCTCCCCAAGGGTTTCCCCAGGGGCGGGCCCCGCCGCTCGCCACGCCCCCGGGCTCTCACCTGGCCCCGCGCCTCCGCCCCCGCCCCCGGCCGCCCCGCGCGCACTTCCTCCCGTCGCCCTGCCCCTTCCACATTCCTGCCCCGCCGGCCGCCCCGCGCCGCTGCCCGCCCGCCCCGCCGGCCGCCCGCGCCGTCGCCCGCCCGCTCGCGATGAAGGCGGCCCAGGCCGCGGGCGCCGAGGCGCCGCCGGGCGCGCGGTCCGTCAAGGTGGTCCTGGTCGGCGACGGCGGCTGCGGGAAGACATCGCTTCTCATGGTCTTCGCCGAGGGGTCCTTCCCCGAGGTGAGTCCCGGCCCCCTCCGGGCCCCGCGCCCCGGACCCTGCCTCGCGCGCTCGGCCGCCCGGTCGGGTTCCGCGCGCGCTCCCCGGGGCGCCCACCTGGTCCCCCAAGGGGTCTCCCGGCGGACTGTGTGCTCAGAGGCAGTTCTCGCTCCACCATCGGGAGCGAGGGCCTCAGTGGTATCATCTGTAAAATGGCAAGAAGGGCACTTCGCTGGGAGAGGTGCCACGGGGACTGACTTAGGCAACCTGGGTACCCCCCAGATCCTAAGAGAGCACTTGGCGGCCCAGCTTGGCTAGGAAGGACTAAGGACACTGGAGCCAGACTTGCCTGGGTTCGAATCATTGCTTTGCCACTTAAAGCTGTGTACTCTTGGGCAAGTCCCCTACCCTCTCTGTGCCTGTTTTCTTGACCACACAATAGGAATAAGATTGGTGCCCACCTTCCACGGTCTCTGTGAAGAGTGAATTAATACAGGTCAAGGGCTCAGCTCAGAGCCTGCAGCAGGAAGGACCCACGGAATTTGGCAAACATCTCTTCTCCACCAGCTCTTGCTTGTGCAGGGACCTCTGGTGGGTTGTGTCCTGGAGGTCAGAGCACACCAGACTCAAGTCAGATAGCTTGGTTGGCACCTCAGCTCTCCTCTAACAAACTGTAGGGCCCTCGGTACCTTACTTAGCCTCTCTGAGCCTCCATTTCCTCACACAACCTTAGAGGGCCGGAGACCCAGTGAGGTGGAATTAGGGCAAGGCTGAGAGACAGCCCGTGTGTACCAGGCACGTCTGGGACACTCTGGGCGCCTTGGCTGTCAGTCCTTCGCTAGCGCACTCAGACTGTCCAGGCGGGCTCCCAGGCACCAGGACAGGGGCTCGGCCCACTCACCTCTCAGCCCAGTTCTGGGAGTCTGTGGGTTTGCTTCCAGCATCTCGTCTCCCTCCTGCCTGTCCCATCATCCTCCAAACCCCTGGGCTGTTGCAGGCCCTGGAGAGTCTGATGGGGGAGGCAGGAGAAGCCAGGGCTGGTAACAGGGTCAGACCTTCCATTCCACTATGACAGCATCGAGCCAACTCTTGCTTTGTGGTTTGTGGAGCTGACATCACCTCCTCTGGGCAGTCACATTTTTTTTTAAGTTGGGTGGGACAAGTTTCTGGGCCCCCAGATGCTGCCCTAGGGAACCCAACAATTATGGCATGGTAGGGAGAGGGACCAGGCCAGCCAGGGTCCAGGAGACTGGCTGGGAGGGGTGTCCTAGGCTCTGAGACATCACTGATGGCAAGGCTCATCCTGATTCCAGAGAGACTGCAGCTTGGAAGTGGGCATCTGGAAGTTGATGGAATGTGTGTTTTGAAGGGCATGCTGGGGCTGGCCAGGGGAAGGGAGGACATGCTTGCCACCAGGGAGATGCACCTGTCCTTGTCTAGCTCCTCATCTGTTTGAGGACCCCTCTACCTCCAGGCACAAGGAAGAGCTCTTCTTTTAAAAGAATGGCAAGCACTGGAAAGGCCTCATTTTACAGGTGAGAAAACTGAAGCTAGAGAGAGAGTCTTGCCATGGGGAGCAGGGCCCAGCAGTGACAGTGCACGTTGGGAGCCCAGATCTCCCCGCCCCTGACCAGGGCACTCTCCACAGTCCCCAGTGCTCCGCCTGCCAGACCAGCCTTCTGCTCTGGCCCAGAGACTCCTCCTCCTGGCAGGCCTCCAAACTCAGGGAACCAGCAGCTAGAAGACCTGGAGTCCCCCACAGAGCAGATAGTAGGCTGGGATTCGAACCTCAGGGACCCTTGTCTGGCTGTGGCCCAGCCTTAGGTTCAGAGCAAGGGAGCGGAGTAGAGAAAGCTCCTGAGGTAGAGGGAAGTCCAGGCACCAGCCTCTGCCCAGTCCTGGCTAACCTTTGGATCAGCAACCATTCCAAAGCTCAGGGGTCCCACAGAAGGATGGGAAGGGGAGGGGGGAGGGAGGACCAGCCTGCCTTCCAGAACCAGCTCAGTCCCTCCTGGCCCACAGAGGGACTCTCATGGGTGTGAACCCCCTGACTCTCCTTTCTTGAACTATGTTCCCCCATCCTGTAATGCTCCGTCTGTCTGTCTGTGAGCCCTGTAAGGGCAGACCCAAGCCTGAGTCACCTCTACCCTGGTCTGGCTCAGACCTGGCCTTCCCTTTCTGACTAAGGACAGCTCAAGAGATAAGATTAGGCATTTACTGGTCAGAGTGACCCTGCCTGGTGGTTCAAAGAACACAACAGAAGGTGTAGACAAAGTCTCTAGAGTTGGGGGGAGGGTTGTGCTGTTACAAGATGCAGGAGCAACCCAGCCAGGCAGCCTGGGATGGGGCTTGCCTGCCCACTCCAGATACCCAGGGCTCAAGAGTCAGTGACCTCAGGACAGGCCGGTGGTCTGAGCCTGGGACAGAGCCTGGCCTCTTGAGCCAGAAAGACCTGGCTCCATCCTTCCTGGCTCTGTCCTCATGAGGAAAATGGGGATAGTGCTAACTTCCCAAGGTTGTGGGTATCCTAGAGAGGACAGGTGGAGGGCCATGCACAGTAGATCCCTAGAAAATGTGGATGACGGTGTCATCTCCACAGGTGTTCGCTAAGTAGTGACACATGTCTCCCCAGGGCTTTGTGGCCGGCTGCCCTCCACCTCGGATCAGGAGGGGTCCCGCCACAGGTGAGTGGGTACGTGGAAGCTCAGCAGGTGTCAGTCCCTTCCTCGGTGACAGGCTGGGGAAGGGCATACCACCTGGAGGGATGGACAGCAGCTGGCATAGACACTGCTGCTGGCGCCCCGCTTTCTAAGCAGGAGACGTCTATGCTGGGCCTCCCCTGCCAGCCAGTCTCCCCTATCCCACTGTAAAGGGACACTCTTCTCCTTTAACCAGTGAGGGGACGGGCCCAAGGTCACGCAGCTGGTGAGGGCCAGAGCCAGTCCGAAGCCAGGAACATCTGAGACCACAGCCACTGCTCTAGCCACCATGTCACACTGTCTCCCACCAGGCAAGGGACCTGAGGGGAGGGAGCCTGGGCCGGCTGGGTGCTGGGGGGTGGGGTGGGGGGTAGGTAGAGCTCTTGTCTGTACCTACTGGTAGAGGGAGTGACAGGTGGCTAGAGTCCAGGGCAAATTAAACCCCTATCCCAGGGCCGTCCTCACCTTCTCCGTTGGCCCAACCTCCCCCTGTACCTTCCCAAGTGGCCTAGAGGACCACACTGACCCACCACTGAGGGGCTGCCCCTCCCAGCAGCCCAGGGCCTGACTCAGAGCCTGCAGGCAGGCTGGAAGGCTTGAAGTCAGCTGGAGTTGAGGCAGGCGCAGGCCCCATCTGGCCTAGGAAGTGTGGAGGCCAGGAGGCCAGGGTCTCCCCATGCTGTGGCCCCACCCACCAGCCCTGAGCAAGTGAGCGCACCTTGGGGACCCTAGCTGGTCCAGAACGCCACTCCGGCAAAGGGCTTGCATTGTCGAGCTTTGGAAACCTCTCACCTGTTGTCAGACCGCATCTGTACATGTTCCCCCTTCTCATTCCTGCACGTTGTCTGTGTACCAAACCCGTCCTGTTTCCATTCATCCAGCCTTCATGGAGAGGGAGTGCCTTCAGCCTCTAGGCCTGGGTGGAGGGGCCTGTGGCCCGAGTGACTTCCTTCTGATGCCAGACGGGGCTAATAAGAAAGGCAGACACGGACAGGATGTGGGAAGCAATCCAGAAGGGCTTCCTGGGGGAGGTGGCATGGGGCAGGGGGCTTGGTTGGCTTATGAGAGGTTGAGAGGCAAAGCAGGGACCCCCCCCAAAAAAAGCTACGGGCTCTCCAGAGCAGTGAGTCTTGTTCATGACCTGCTCCCCAGTATTCAGGACTAGAGAAGGTGCCAGTGTTTACTGAATGTATATATGAGGGAGTGAATGAATGGACAAACAAATGTAGGTTAACGTCATTCCAGGAGGAGGGGACAACGCGAAGGAAGAATGAGAAATGGGACAGTCCCCCATCTGGGGGGACAAAGATAAAAATAACAGTAGCTGGCATGTGGGGAGCTCTCAGTGTGCGTCAGGCTCTGCACAGAGCTAGCCTCTCACGGAATCCTTAGGGCAATACATGTGGGAGGCGCCTTCCATATTCCTGCTTTACAGGTGGGAAGGCCGGGGAGGTTCTGTGCCTGCCTCGCTGGGACCCCCAGCCAGGAGGCGGCAGTACTAGGCCTCACCCCCTCAGGCCGCCTACCTCGCAGAGACCCTCCCTCAGACTATCAGACTCCCAAAGAGGGGGGCGGTGCTGCAGGCAAATCCGGGCTCTGGCCAGGGCACCCGAGTATACCCTGCTACAGAAGCAGTCCTCACAGCCTCTGCCTTGCCCCCTTCTTCCTCAGAGCTACACCCCCACTGTGTTTGAGCGGCTCACCGTTAACCTGCAAATGAAGGGGAAATCCCTGGACCTCCAAATCTGGGACACGGCAGGTGGGTGTGCAGGCTGCAGGAGGGACGAGGGAGGAGGGGGCCCCCATGCCCAGAAGCCCAGCCCTACTCCCTTCGTTCCGAACCAGAGAAGCCCAGCCAATCTCACCGATCTCCAAGGGAGGGTGTTGGCCACGATTAGGGTCCCCGGGAACCTGAACCTTCTTTGCTCCTGCACCTACGTCCGCTGCCTCCCCCAACAGAGGGTAGCCAGCTGTGTCCCGGAGACAAGGAGGAGTTCATAGCTCTTTTCTCTCAAGGGGTGAGCTATTACTGGCCTCCTAAGCATTCCATCCTGGCTCTAGCTTCTGTAAGATCTGCCTGACCTTGACCTCTGCCTCCCAGCTTCCTGACCTTACCCACCTAGGGTTCAGTCAAATCCACACCAGAGCTGAAAGCTCACCCCAGGGTATCCCAGCAGCCCCCTGGCCGTGCAGGGGTTTAAGGGGCCTTTGTCCAGGGTCCTACCTGCTTCCTACTCCTCACCTCCCAAGCTCAGGGCAAAGCAGACTTCGGACCGATGGCCCCAGTCCCTGCAGGCTGGGCCTCTGCCTGGTCCCCCACTCCTTCCAGAACAGGGCTTTCTTGGCAAGGGCTAACACCAGGGCTAACCAGGGCTAACACAGCCCCCGGGCAAGCTGGGGGAACACCGCCGGGAGGGAAATGTCTGTATGCTGAGGCCATCTAGGCACCACATGTGTATCAGACCACGAGGCATACAGGCCTGATCCTGGCTCCCCCGTCTGCTGGGATGACCTCCCTGGTGTTGGGGGAGATCTGAAGGGAATGCCCATGCCCACTCTCCCCAGGGCAAGTTGACTATGACCGCCTGCGGCCCCTCTTCTACCCCGACGCCAGTGTCCTGCTCCTCTGCTTCGATGTCACCAGCCCGCACAGCTTTGACAACATCTTTAACCGGGTAGGTACTGGGGGTGGAGGAGGTACAGCCCCCCGTAGCCAGGCCACTCTGCTCTGGCCCCACCCTTGACTCCACAGCCTGTCAGAGCATGGCAGGCCCCAGATGACTCAAATCCAGCACCTTTGGTGTATACATAGGGAAACTGAGGCCCAGAGCAGGGGCAGCAACTTGCCAGAGGTCCCACAGGGATTTGGTAGCGGGGTCTGGACCGAGAAAGCCCCTGCAGCTCTCCAGCCTGGGCCTGTCCGAGGCTGCACGCACTGGCAGCTTCCAGCAGCTCTCGGGCCGCTCCTGTGTGACCGCTGGCTTTCCGCAGCCTCCCACAGTGCCCCGCAGCCGTGTCAGGGCTTCCCAAGGCTGCTCACTGCCCACAGGTGTCAGGGATGTGGTCCCTTGAGTTGTTCTGCTCTTGTACCCCCTGCTGCCAGGCCTCCACGTGAATGACAGGCAAACAGTGTGCTCTAGGGTTCCTCGGGGCACAGCTGGTGACAGCATGAGTCACACTGACCGCAACAATGATGGTAATAGTCACTGAGAACGTACGCTGTGCCAAGCTCCGTTCTGGGCCCTTCTGCCCACTTACTCAGCTCCTCCCCTTGACAGCCTGGTGGAGCCAGTAGTATTGTCCCCAGGTTGGGAGTGGGAGAGAGGTTTGGACCAGAGCAGATAGAAGGCGGCCTTGCCATTTCCCAAGACGAGAAGGAGCAAGTGGGGGGTAGGGAGGTGGGAGATGGGGGCCTGTTGGACATCACAGTGGAGGGCCAGGTAGACATGAGGGTCTGAGTCTGCAGCTCCCAGGGCTGGGCAGATCCATTTTGGCACCACCAGTGGGGAAGAGCCTTGCACACGGGAAGGTCACCTGGAGAGAAACGAGAGAGCAGGGTCCCAGAGTGAAGTGCCAACCAGACGGTAGGGGAGGGAGAGATGGCGGCCTGGTGCCAGGGCTCAGGCAGGACGAAGGCCGAGGATTCAGTGTTGGATTTAGCAAGGCAAAGTCACAGCGGAGACCACGGTCAGACACAGGTCTGTGGAGAGGCTGGAGTATGGGAATTCAGCCCAGGACCCCCCCCTCCAGGCCCCGTCTGGCTCCAGCAGCCAGACGGTTTGATGCCAGTTTTTTCTAAATAGACAAACTGAGCAGGCGTGCACTCCTGGAGATCTAAATCCCCTGCCTCCAGATTCTAGACTTCCCAGCTGTCCGGCTGCAATAACCAGGCCCTGAAGCCGCACGTTCCAAAGAGCAGCTGACACAGAATAGGAGAGTTCCCTCCAGCAGGCACACAGCTGCTGCGACCGTTTTGTGAGCTGCTTTATTTTTAAAGGCTGACTTATTTCTTTATATATTTTACCCAGTTGGGAGGCAGTCCTAGGGGCCCTTACCTTGCAGAGTGGCAGGATTCTAGACCAGGCAGGAGCAGGGCTCTGGGTCCCAACCCTGGGCTCAGATCCTGCCGCTTCCAGTTGTGTGACCAAAGCCACGTTCCACAGCATCTCCGAGCCTCAGTTACTGCATCTGTACAATGGGATTGATGACAGAACTTGCTTCACGGGAACTTAGGGGACTGAAGGGTTCACACATGTGAAGTCTTAGAGCCTAGAACAGGGTAATTCTCCCTAAATGTTCACTGCGCTGATTATCATTGCTGGAGTCCACCCGGGGAGCGCGAGGTTGAGGACATGGCTAACACACGCACCCGTGCTGCCACCCTCCCCGCAGTGGTACCCAGAGGTGAGCCACTTCTGCAAGGAGGTGCCTGTCATTGTCGTGGGCTGCAAGACTGACCTGCGCAAGGACAAGTCGCTGGTGAAGAAGCTGCGGAAAAATAGGTTGGAACCTGTGACCTACCACAGGGTAGGAAACCCAGCCCAAGGGTGGGGGTGACGGGTCCTGGGAAGGGGGCGGGCTTCGGGGTATGCTGACCCCGCCCAGCCTCTCAGCAGCATGAGGCATCCAGCACAAACAGGGTGTAGGTCAAGGTAGGGGTCATCTTGGAATGGTCTGGGCTTAGAATTGGTACCTAGAATACTCTAGAAGCTTTTGCCTGTGGAAGGGGAGCGAGTGGTCTGCCCATTCAGATAATCCTGCACACCCACTTCACAGATAGGGAAGCTGAGGCCTGGAGAGGAACCCCATCCCTTCAGGCCACAGGCCCCTCTCTGCTACACACCCAGGAAGTGGGTTAGTTCCTGCCATGAGAGGCAGAGATCCATCCCAGAACTGAGGCAGGAAACCCAAAGAAGCCATGAGAGTGCTTGGTCAAGCCAGGGGGCAGGAGCTGTGGCTCCTGGAAAAACTCACCTTCCTCTTTTGTCCTGGAGACTTCCTAGGATGGCCAAGAGCACTGTGAAGCCATGAGGAGGCCGAACGCAAGGCCCTCCAGAGGCCTCCCCCTCAAGGCAGCCCTCTCCCCTCTCTCTGTTAGGGCCAGGAGATGGCGAGGTCCGTGGGCGCAGTGGCCTACCTGGAGTGCTCAGCCCTGCTCCAAGAAAATGTCCATGCGGTCTTCCAGGAGGCAGCCAAGGTGGCCCTCAGCAGCCGCGGTCGCAACTTCTGGAGGAGGGTTACCCAGAGCTGTTGCGTGGTGACCTGACGTCTTGAGCCCCTCCCTGCACCAACCACCCCAGCAGCACCGGAAGGAGCTGGGCGCTGCGCTGCCCAGTCGGCTGGGCTGGACCCGGTCCCCGCGCTGTGATCACCGAACTGCACCTCACACAGCCGGACCCGCCAAGGCCGGGCCCCTGAGCTGGAGCTGCCAACCCTGGAATAGAGCATCACCCGCTCACCCTGAGGCCTGAAGAAGGGGCTTCCGGAGCCCACCCGCCCTGTGGAGGGCTCTTCCTGGAGTCCCCTAAAATGACTGCCAGTCTCCCAGCTCCCAGCCTGGACCACACATCCAGAAGTAGCCTGTTTGGCCAGGCACCGCCTCACGGCTGCCCCCAGGGCTGCCCCTTCAGACACGGCACTCCCAGAACCCTGAGCCACACGACTCACACCCTCCCTCATCCCCGCCCCCTGCCCACCCTGTGGTAACTAACAACTAAAACCGACTAAAACCGCATTCCTTGCCAGCTAGGTCACGTGTCTTGCTTTACACACACACACACACACACACACACACACACACTCCGTAGCAGAAAAGGACCCACCACTCTTAGGCACTGGAGTGGGACTACCCGCATCCAAACCCGGATCCAAACCCAGCTCTATCACTTCAGGACCTTGGGCAAATTACTTGAACCCTCTGCGGCTCAGTATCCTCATCCGTGAAATGGGACCAATCCCAGATGATGGCATGGAGCCTTTAGATGAGGAAGAGCATCTGAGATGCATGCAAAGAGCTTGGCAGGTGGCTGGCACCCAGTAAGTGCTCACAAAAGGTTCACAAGAGGGTTTTTTAGTTGTTGTTTATGATAAATACATAATATTGCTGAGATATAATATATGTAATATACTCAGCAATATTATAGTGGGGTTTTCCAGAGAAACAGAACCATATAGAACCAATAGTGTGTGTGTATATGTGTGGAGAGGAGGAGAGGAATTGTAAGGAGTTGACTCACAGGATCACAGGGCCTGGCAAGTATGAAAGCTGTAGGGCAGGCTGGAGATTCAGGTAAGTTGATGTTGCCGTCCTGAGTCTGAATTCTGCAGGGCAGCCGGCTGGATGCTCAGGCAGGCTTTCTGTGCTGCAGAATTCCTTCCTCAAGAAACCTGTCATTTCTCTTAAGGTCTTCACCTCATTGGGTGAGGCCCACCCACATAGAACCAGCCACAAACATGCACCGCTTGGGTTTCATTAGAAACAGCTTGAGGGCAGGGGGGTGGGAGGCAGCAACTGCATGACTCAGTCCATTAAGCAGCTGCCTTCCGCTCACGTCATGATCCCAGGGTCCTGGGATAGAGACCCGCATCGGCTCCCTGCTCAGCGTTAAGTCTGCTTCTCCGTTTCCCTCTGCCCTCCCCCTCTCTCTCTCAAATAAATAAATGAAATCTTTAGTTTTAAAGATTTTATTATTTATTTGTCGGAGGGAGAGAGAGAGTGCACAAGCAGGGGGAGGGGCAGAGGGAGAAGCAGGCTTCCCGCTGATCAAGGAGCCCAACATGGGACTCGATCTCAGGACCCTGAGATCATGACCTGAGCCAAAGGCAGAGGCTTAACCAACTGAGCGACCCAGGTGTCCCAGGAAATAAAATCTTTAAGAAAAAAAAAGGTGCTTGGGTGGCTCAGTGGAGTCCAAATGTTGGTTTTGGCTCCAGTCATGGTCTCAGGGTCGTGGGATCAGGCCCAGCGCCAAGCTCCATGTTCAGCGTGGAGTCTGCTAGAGATTCTCTCCCCCTCCCTCCCTCTGCTCCTCCCCACACTCGCTCCCAGTCTCTCTCTCACAACATTTTTTTTTAAAAGAAACTCAAGGGAGGAACCACTTCATGGGCACATGGCAGATGCAGCCAGTTGAGCGTGCGACTTGATTCTCAGGGTTGTGAGTTCAAGCCGCACGTTGAGTGTAGAGATTACTTAAAAATAAATCTTTAAGAAAAAAAACAAAACCTTAAAAAAAGAAAGGAGAAAAAGAACAACGACAAACAGCTCAAGGGAAGGACTACTTGTGCAAGAGGAGGCCTCATGGCTTGGGATACAGAGCTGAACTGAGGCAGGGGAAATGATGTTATTGGCCTGTCCAGAAACCCCACGTGAATTACAGGCTTCACTCCAGGAATGAATGGGAAATAACGTTTCCTGGCCTAGATTTCTAGCCTGATTGCTCCTTCCTGCCAAGCATACCCCATGCCCAGAATATTTCTTATTCTCCCCTTCCTGCCCTCCCCAAGCCCAGCTCAGACAGCCCTCTTGTCTAATTTCCCCAAATACATGTTCCTGGAGCCATGATAGGTTGCTACGAAGCTTTTCACGCTAATTTCTTGCACATCTGTTTGTTGTTGTTTTTTAAGATATTTATTTATTTATTTGACAGAGAGACAGAGCAAGAACACAAGCAGGGGGAGTGGGAGAGGGAAAGCAGGCTTCCTGCCGAGCAGGGAGCCCGATGTACGGCTGGATCCCAGGACCCTGGGATCATAACCTGAGCTGAAGGCAGACACCTAATGACTGAGCCACCCAGGCAGCCTACACACCTCTCTTCATGCACTAGACCTCAGCTTCCATGAAATCAGGACCTTTGTTTGCTTTGTCTCTTTGTCCCCAGCCCCTAGCTGAGGATGTGGCTTGGCCTGTTGGTACTGATGAGTGTCCCATCTCTGGAGTCAGTAGCAGATCTGGGTTCGAGTGTCAGTGCTGCCATTTTCCTTAGCTATATGGTTTTATGAGAGTTACACTCTTTGAGCCTCAATGTCCCATCTGGCAAAGGGGAAGTAGCATATCCATCTACAGGGTTGTTATGGGAAGGAAGCGACAAAATGCTTGTCAGGTGCCTAGCATAGTGCTGGCCACAAAGGAAGAAGCAGGAAGCAGAGAACACATTGCAAGAAGTAGCTGGTCTGGACGGAATGTCCTATACTCGAGGGCAAAGTGCTGAACAAGAGGTCAAGAGACACAGGTGCTGGCATGGGCTCCTTCCCTGAGATAACCAGGGACTCCGTCATCTGTCCCTTCAACAACCTGGTGTCTCAGGAGCTCTCTGGTGTGCCCCACACTAGGACAAGGGCTAGGAATATGACCACAGGTAAGTATGGGGTATGACATGTCCCATCATGATGACCCAAGAGCCTGAGTGTGTGTGTGTAAAGTCTTGCAAGGCAGGTAGGACAAAAGGATGTGGGCCAAGGGGGCCATAGGATTAACAAGAAGGTAGGAGTGATGTGCTTGGTCCCAGGAGGGTCTCTGTCTTCTCGTCTTCTCACCAGACCATGGGAGGAGTAAGTTCCGCTTCCTTGCTTCTTGTCTCTTGGCAGTGTTCTATCTAGAATGAGATGATTAGATAAATAAGCAGCTTTCACAGTTAAATTTATGTGTCAACTTGATTAGGTGACAGTGCCCAGTTATTTGGTCAAACACCAGCCTAGATGCTGCCCCTAAAGGGATTTTTTAGAGGTCAGGAACGTTTGCATCAGTAGGCTTGGAATAAAGTGGTGATCTTGCATCAGGTAGGTGGGCCTTGTCCAATCAGTGGACGGCCTTGAAGGACAGGTTTCCTGAGGAAGAGGGTCATGTGACCAGAGGCAGGCCTGATGTTTAGCTCAACCCTCCCAGCTTTTCACCCCAGGACACACGCTGGGAGGTCAAGGTCAGAGAAGAACTGCTCTGGGCAGAGGTTAAGTCAGATGGGGTCAGGGAGACAGAGTATGCAGTGGTATGCAAGGAAGGGGCTTCTGGGGCTGCTGCACGCACAGAGAGGAACGTGGGCCGGAGCCCAGTCTCGTGGGGTCTCCGCAGGGGAGCTGCTGAGTCAGAAAGACACATCCACTTACTCTCCGCCTCGCCCCGCCCTTGGAGGCCCTCCTTTACTTTCCTCCAGAGCTCATCACCGTGTGGGACGGTCTTGTGGGGCTCCCCGCGGATTACCAGCTCCTCAAGAGAACGGACTGGGTTTGTCGGATTCCCCTGTGCCTCCAACAGTGCCCAGCATATAGGAAGCTCTAAAGAAATACCCGCGGGACGAATGGAGGCTCACACTGGGTCCTGCCTCAGTTATCACGTAGATCTCCCCGCCTAATTCTTCTTCTTCGTCGTTGTCATCCTCCTCCTCCTAGTCGTCTTCTTCTTCTTCTTCTTCTTCTTCTTCTTCTTCTTCTTCTTCTTCTTCTTCCTCCTCCTCCTCCTCCTCCTCCTCCTCCCCAGACTCCGCCCCTCCTTCCCTCCCACTGCCGCCAGCCTGCACCGCCGCTCTCCCCAGCAGGGATCCAGTCACATCAGCTTGATCCTTCTGCAACCCTCTACCCGGGAAGAAGGTCGTCCGGCTGGGGTAGCCGGGGACTTGAACTCTCCTGTAAGTGGCTGCCTGGCTGCCGCCTGCCTTCCCTACCTCACACCGGGACACCTGACACTCCAGCCACACCGGGGAGCATCGCGGACCTGTCCTAGCTTCCAAGTCTGCTCAGACCCTTGGCCCACCTGCTGACCACTGCCTGTTCAAGTCCCCCCTCCACCCCCAAATCCTCCAGAGGCAGATCAGACACCGCCTTGCCCAGGAAACCCGTTGACCTGTCAACCTATTCACTCCCCCTCATGGCATGCACCCCCCCCAGGGTCCCTTGTCTTTGCACGGGCCCCTTGGGAACTGGGCTTTGCTTTCGGGCAGTGAGAACGGCCAGACTGGGCTCCTTAAGATGACAGTCTGGTGGCAGACGGGGCAGGATGGCTGGGAGGGCGGGGCAGGAGCCCGGTTGGGCAGCCGCAGACGTCCAGACTCGACCAGCGAAACAAGCCTGCACAGGTCAAGGCCGGGTGACTTCTAGGCTTGGAAGCCGAGGTGGTGGCCCCGGGTGGACTGCTGGAAGGGTGGGGACGCTGAGAATGAGGGCAGAATGCAGGCCTCTCCCCAGCGTGAGAAACTTGGAGAAGACGAGCCCCTTCCCCGCGGGCGGCACCAGGAGGGGCGGATCTGGCCAGGCGGTCCCCCCACAGCCATCCCAGGTGTCCCGGGAGGGCACAGTGAGTGGTGGCCCTCGGAGCTGCCTGGCCGGCCGAGGAGCCAGTGTTGTTATTATGGACGGTTGTTCTCCTCCTCACCCGCCAAGCCCCCCTTCCAATTCCTTACAACCCTGTCTGGCAGGGAGGCGGCCAGACGAGTGGGAGCCAGGGGAAGGCACAGCCCAGAGGCCAGCTGGGGCCAGGAGCCACAGACCGCAGTGTCTTCAGTTCTCCACACCGCCTCCGCCAGCCTTGGGGTTGTCTGCCGGGAAGGCAAGGGGTGGGGGTGGGGACCCCAAGTCACCTCCTCCAAAACAGGCCACTCCCTGGCATCCTTGGGTGGGAGGGTGGGGCACACTCCGTGAGTCACGAAGCTTCCCTGTAACTCTGCCTGTATGCGTGCGTGCCAAGCCCCACATCTGGGAGCAGGGGAGGGGAGGGTGGCTGCCAGATCACCCCACTTTGGGCCACTCTCTTTGTTTTCTCTGGCCTCCTTTTGGAGGATGAGAATTCACAGGCTCCCAGGAAGTCATCCCGAAGCCACTGGCGAGGGAACCAACAAAGCCTGAGAGCCGGTAAGGGGCAGAGAGATCTGTGAGCCGCGATCCAGGAGAGAGTCAGATAGCTGACGGGCCACCCTGCTTTCTAGGGCTTGATCTCCAGCTAAATGCTTCCGTTTAACAGGTCGGATTTGGCCCAACCCTGAGAGCGGAGGCAGGAGGATGGGCTGAAATTGCCTGTGGGGCTCACGTCTGCAGAGACACCAAGCCTGGTCCACGACTAATCTCAGGGCAGACACTCCAAGTGTTTGTTTAGGAAAGACGTCTTGGTTGCCTACCATGTGCAGTCCCTGTTCCAGACACTGGGGTGTCTGGGAGGTGTGGAAGGGAGCAGGATGTGGCTCCTGCCTTCTAAGCCTCCATCCTCCACCCTCTGTGGAGGGTGTCCCATTGTGGACACAACCCGTGGGGGAGGGAGCGTCCAACGTGTCATCTGGAGCCTGCTTCTACCCTTGAGATAAATAAGCGGGGAGACGGGGGAGGTCCCCCCCCCCACAGCCACAAATCTGAAACAGGGTTGCTCCAGGATCTATGCTCCCGTCTGCCCTCCGGAAGAGCATTACTAGAATCCTCTAGCCAGACGCCGTAGGTGACATTCTGCACACCGTCCCTCATTCAGTCCTCGTAATATCCTCACTTCAGAGATGAGGAAAGCGCTTCAGAAAGCTAAAGAGTGGGACCAAAAGCTGGGGTCTTGCACACAGGATGGGACTCCCAGCCCAGGCTCCTGACCTCCCCTGGGCACCGGCCAGGTGGCTGGACCTCCACCAGCAGAGGGCAGCAGGGTCCAAGGAGAGGAAACTCCCCAGGGGAGGCCGGTGGGCAGGCCAGGAGAGGACACCTGTCCCATCGCCCCCACCTGGGGCACTGTGGGCCACCACACCATGCCCACAAGCCACCACCCACCAGCCGTGCCCATCCCAACATTTTATTGAAGAAAAAGCAGGCTCAGAGTGGCCAAGGACTTGACCATTCAGCGAGTCTGGGCGGACTTAGAATGAAAATCGTGCTGGGGTTCTATCGTCAGAATCTGGGACTAGAATCCCAGTGCAGCGTGTACGCCTGGCAGGATCACAGGGAAGTGCGGGGGCTGGACCGAGATCAAAGGAGGCGGCTCGCTGCAAGCACTTTTCACGGGGCCACGGGATCCAGACTCGCTTCATTTCCTCGGGGCCACACCTGGGGAGGCAGACGGTGTCTCGGCCCCTGACTTCCTCTCCCTTGACTCCACCCCCGAATTTAGAACATGGTTGTAGGAGATTACCCAAATACTTTAGGACGTCAGGGAACCCCAAGGGAGCACACCCGGAAAGTAAGACACTGTGGGCAGGCACCTGGAGCATGCTCCACGTGGCCAGAACTATCCTGAAGGGCTGGCGGGAGGAGGGAAGGGAAGACGGAGCATCTGGAGGACCTTGGGGTCCTTCCTGCTGGAGAACTAGGCCATGCGGAGACCCAGACCCTGTGATGGGGGCGGGAGGGTGCTGGGAAAGGTGAGCCTCTCCAGCTGAAGGCTTCCTCGTGTGACCAAGGGCTGCCTCCACAGTAGGGGAGACGTCCCGCAGGGCTCCCCCCTGCCCATCCCCTAGCTTCAGACACCTCGGGCTCTCCAACTGTTCACTTCCCCACCCCAGCTCTTCCCCTGAAATGAAAGAGAGTGCTTTACACTGCTGTCACTGGTTGGGTGCCTAGATTCCTGGCGTGCAACTTCCCACTCACTCCACCTTTATCCCTGCCCCTACCCCAGGCTGGGGACACCCCTGAGCACAGGGTGGAGGGGCAGATCTAAGTGCCCCATGGTCCCAGTGGCGACCTGCAGGACACTGCATGAAGAGCTTCTTTTTCTGGCCTCACTGCCCCCACTCCCTCCTCCTGCTTCCTGGACTCTCCTAACTAGCTTTTCTGTTCCTTCTAGTTGTTTCATTTGTTTTGCTGGTCTATTCAATCATGCACTGAACCCTTCTTTCCTGAGCCCCTCCCAGCCCAGTCCCTGGACCACTGGCTTCTTGATTCTCTGTGCAGCCTTACTGGGAGGCAGCACGCCTTCCTCTATGGAAGCTAGGCCACCCACTGGACCCTCACTCTGTCCTTAACGTGCCTCTAGGACATCACCAATATCGACTCCTCTTGCTGTCTCTCCTGCACTTAAGACTTTTAATCTGGACGAGGAGACAAAGAGGGACGTTTAAATTCGTCTTAGTGACATGGGCAATATATTTTTTTTCTACCTTCCAGACTCATTCAATCTTCATAACCACTGTACAAGGTAGGTCCAGTTGTCAGCAGCTCCATCTTACAGATGGGAAAACTGAGGGGCAGAGAGCTTAGGAAACTTATCCAACTTGTACAAGCCAATGAGTGACAGGTCTAGGGTTTGAACTAGGGCTGTATCTGTGCATGGTCCAGGCACTGGGTGGGGTGGCCTGCCTGGGAAAAGTGCTCAGTGGCTGTCACCTGGCCCATGGGGACCTGTTCCCCTGCTTTCACACTGATTGAGAGTGATCAGATAGCCTTTCCATAGGCCTTTTCTGCAGAAATTAACCAGCCCCTTCCAAGGTCCAAAGCCTCTGAAGAGGTCTGAGTGATTGAGATCGTGTATCAAGGGAAAATTGGAAAACAGGATTCAAATTACTCTCTATCATGGTCAACCAAAAACAGCTGTTGATAATTTGCATAGCTTCTTTTCCTCTTTTTTCTATGAAAATGCTTTTGCATAGTTGTAATCACACCATTGACCAATTTTGAATTCTGCTTTTTTTTTCAAAATTTTAGCCTAAAACAAAAACAAAACTCATTTTTTAGTCTAAGCATTCTTATATTCCAAACAGCTTGTGAATATCATTAAAAATTATTTTTGGAATAATCTCAGATTTAAACAGGAATTACAAAAATAGTATATCAAGTCCCCATAAACTCTTCACCTGGCTTCCCGTAATGTTAACACTCATTTATCAAAACTAAGAAATTAACATTAACACAGTTCACTCTGGACCTCACTTGGGTCTCCCTAGCTTTTTCACAAATGTCTCTTCTCTGTTCCAAGACCCAATCCAGTGTATCATGATGCGTTTAGGTGAATATCATTTTTAGTGGCTGCATGTTATTTCCTCTAGTGAAGATTCTAATAAGTTTTTAAAAGCCTATCTGCTGCTACACATTTTTTTGCATTGTTCCTAGTTTTACTTTGGAAAACTTATTTCATAAGAAATGAAAATAAGAATGCTTATTTAAAAACAAGTGCTGGTTCACACCTGGGGGTTGGGCACCAAATGAAACAAAACAAAAAACAAGTTCTATTTAAGTAGGAGCCCCGCTGATCAGTAGTATAACTACTCAGTGGCCCCATGCCTCCTCCACGCACCCCACACCCCCATGCTCAGGTAAGGAGAAAGGTTAGGGGACCCACCCAAGAGCACACAGGGCTGGCAGGGAAGGACAGGATTCAAGGTCTTCTTGCCCCTAAACCCTATGCTGTTGTCTACATGAAACTCTATCAAAGTACCAGTCTGGTATGTATTGTGACTTGGTAAAGGGAGCCAAGGAATCAGTAAACTAAAGAAGAAAGGTTTTAGAGAAGGAAAAACTCTGGCTTGTTCCCTGCCATTTTTGGTTTTAGATACATTTATTTTTTTATCAGATTAAGATCAGTAATCATCGGTTGGGCCTCGGCTTCCTCTTCGGTAAAGCGGTGGTAGGACCTCCCTCGCTCGCTGCCTAGATGGTTGCCAAGAGGTCCTGCACCGGAGGACTTAACACAGCACCTAGCGAGTGCCTGGGGAATGAGAGCCTAGCTGGTGTTCAGGAAAGCCACTTGGTCATTAGTGATGGTACTTCTGCTGCAGACCTTGCAGGGGCTGCTGAAGGGCCTTTGGGGCAGGGGAAGAGACAAAGGGGAATGTTGCTCCTCACCTCCCACCACCCCAGTCAGACAGGACTTTTTAGGACTCACTTCAAGCACCCCTTTGGTGGGTCTATTCTCTACAGCTTAACTAATAATCCCAACAGCCCTAACAAGGTGGGTGCTCTTAACAGAGATGCAGAAAATAAGATTTGAACCCAGGAAATCCATGTCTTAATCACTACACCTCACTGGCCCCCTCCTGTCCCCAGAGACCCTCCGGGTCCCCCCCAAGACCTCCAGGCCACTGAGCACCCCGCCCCTCAACTCCTTAGCTCTGATGGCCAGGTCTATTCTTCTACAAGCCAACAGAGAGATAGAGGAAGTGTCTGGGCCAGGCAAAGCAGGTGCACCCCAAAGAAAAAGAAAAGGTGAAGGCAATAAAGAGGGCTGGGTCAGAGGGAGGGGAGAAAAAAATGAACAGTTTTGGAAATAAATTTAATTTTTATATTCAAGATTAATCAAAACACTTTACCATTGTGATCCTTCCCAAACCCTATTTTTATTTATTTATTTATTTTACAGATTTTATTTGTTTGTTTTTTTTAAATTAAAGATATTATTTATTTGTCAGAGAGAGAGAGAGCACAAGCAGGAGGAGAGGGAGGCAGAGGGAGAAGCAGGCTCCCCACTGAGCAAGGAGCCCGATGTGGGATGTAGGACTCCATCCCAGGACCCTGGATCATGACCTGAGTTGAAGGCAGGTGCTTAACCGACTGAGCCACCCAGGCGCCCCTTTTATTTTATTTTATTAAAGATTTTATTCATTTGATAGAGAGTAAGAGAGCACGAGCAGAGGGGAGCAGGCTCCCCACTGAGCAGGGAGCCCGAAGCAGGGCTTGATCCCAGGACCTCAGGATCATGACCTGAGCAGAGGGCAGATGCTTAACCAAATGAGCCACCCAGGTGCCCCTTTTATTTTATTTTTTTTTAAATATCTTATTTTTAAGTAATGTCTATGCCCAATGTGGGACTCAAACCCACAACCCTGAGATTAAGAGTCACCCACTCCACCGCCTGAGCCCCTATTTAATTAGGAGAAAAACTACAGACAAACCCCTGCTGAGGGACATTCTACAAACTACCTGGCAGGTCCTCCTCAAAACTGTCAAGGTCATCAAAAACACTTGAAATCTAAGAAACTGTCACAGCCAGAGGAGCCTCAGGAGACGTGACCATCAAATGTAGTATCTTGTGTCCTGGAAGGGATTCCGGGACAAAAAGAACATTAGGGAAAAAGTAAGGAACTCCATAGAAGACATAAACTTTAGTTAATAATGTATCAATATTGGCTTATTACTAGGGGTGTCTGGCTGGCTCAGTCAGCAGAGCATGTGACTCTCGATCTCGAGGTCCTGAGTTCAAGCCCCATGGAGCCTACTTAAAAAAATAAATACTGGGGCACCTGGGTGCCTCAGTGGGTTAAAGCCTCTGCCTTCGGCTCAGGTCATGATCTCAGGGTCCTGGAATCGAGTCCCGCATCGGGCTCTCTGCTCAGCAGGGAGCCTGCATCCTCCTCTCTCTCTGCCTGCCTCTCTGCCTACCTGCGATCTCTATCTGTCAAATAAATAAATGAAATCTTAAAAAAAAATTAAAAAATAAATAAATACTAAAACAAAACAAAAGAAACACTGGTTCATCACTTGTAACAAATGTACCAGGCAAATATAAGATACCAGTACTAGGGAAACCTGGGTGCAGGGAGACATAGAAACTGTACTAATACTTTTTTTTTTTAATATAAATCTAAAACTTCCAAAATAAAAACATTACTTAAGGGGCATCTGAGTGGCTCAGTCCATCATGGGATCGAGCCCTGCATTGGGCTCCCTGCTTAGTGGGGAGTCTGCCTCTCCCTTTCCTTCTGTTTCTCTCCTGGTTCATTCTCTCTCTCTCTCTCTCTCAAACAAATAAAATCTTTTTAAAACGTTATTTAAAAAACGAATCCAAGTAAGCACTGGGAGAAATCTTGTGTTGATCAGACATCCTATTATCTATGCTGGGGAAGGACCCCATGGTCCTTCAGCTGAGAACCTCTAAGGACAACTGTCAAAGCTGAAACCGTGTACCGTGACGGTGTCTGGATGGCAAAAAGGCTGAGGGCAGGTCCCCGAGGCTTAGCGACGTGCCCCGGGGCCTCCCTTGGAGGCCTTTAATGTTCATTAAATGCACGTGGGCTCTCAAAGCCTGAACGGCCCCACCTCCGGGCAAGACGAATAACTGCGTGCAATTCGTGCTGACTTGTGAAATTCAAGTTCTAAGCTGAAGCCGAGACCCGAAAGAGCCAGGGGAGACCTCCTGGGGTTAAACAAACAGATGCTGGCCTCTGACAATAGAAGTGTAAACAGCCCCTGATGGGCTTGCTCACACGTTGTCACTCTTGGGACGCGTCTGCCCAAGCCCAAATTCACTGACCCTCGGAGTCCCGGGAAGTCGGGACACAGCAGTCAGTTACCACGTTTCAAACCAGATCTCAGTACTCTGGCCCAGACTCAGTTCGGAGCCCCCGAGTATGACCTAGCCCCTGGGCTGATCGCCTGCCCTAGGGACCCCGGGTTGGGATGGTCCAAGACGAGCCTCCTGGAGGTCTTCGGGCTGTGGGCAGAGCAGCCTCCTGGCCCTCTCCAAGCTCACCCGCTCCGCTTCCCGCTCCTCTGCTCAGCCGTCAGCGGAAGGGATTATGGCAGGGATTAAAAACCTGCAGGGCGGGCGGGCGGAGATTACAGGGCCTGTGTCCCGGAGGCCAAGGCAGCTGGGGCACGAGACACAGCTGTGCACGGTCAGCGGGGCCCCCCTGAACCCCTCACTCACCCGGCCCGAGCCTCTCGAAGCCTCTGGCCCAAGTTCTACCCGGCCCAGCCTCACAGGGTGTCTGTGGTCACCTGCGGGTGGGGCAGGGCCCCCGGAAGAGAGGGTCGTGGTGGAGGTAGGGGAAGAATCTGGAGCTAAACCAGGCAGGGGGACCCTGGAGAATTTTTGCCTCTGGGCTGAGGGTAGAGCAGGCAGAGAATCACAGGCGGGATGGAGAATGGCGCGGTGCATGTCCGGGCTGAAAACTAGTCAGGGCCAGGACTGAGACCCTTCCCCTAAGGAGCAAAGACCCACCTCCAGCTCGGGGGTCACCCTGGCCCCCTTCCCCTGAAGCTGCTCCGTCAGCTCCCACCAAGTACCCGCTGGACACCTAGAACATCACCGTCACTCTGAGCTGCGGGCAAGACTCAGGACAAATCTCCCTTTGGGAAGGGGCCCAGGCCCCACAGCCATGTATCCACTCTCTAGAGGACACTCTGCCCCAGTCCCACAAAGCTGCCGGGACTCCTGCGGGCTACCCCGCCTTGCCTGCTGCGCTCCGTCCTCTCCCACCCTGGAGAGAGCAGCATCCGCCCCTGTCGTCGGAGCTCCAGGGAGAGCCTGCTGGCATCCAAGGGAGACTGGGGGTCACCTCATCTGTGAGCACGGAGTGGCCTTCCCGCACTGGGGCTGCGCTCTGCTGTCTGCTCTCAGCAACAGCCCCTGCCAGCCCCTGGCCCACTGGGCACAGCTGCTGAGGGGGTTACAGAAAAGGCACCTTAGGGGTGCCTCCTGGCTCAGTCGGTGGAGCCTCGACTCTTGATCTCAGAGTCCTGAGTTCGAGCCCCACACTGGGTGTAGAGATTGTTGGAAAACAAAATCTTTAAAGGGGCGCCTGGGTGGCTCAGTTGGTTAAGCGGCTGCTTTTGGCTCTGGTCATAATCCCGGGGACCTGGGATTGAGCCCCGCATCAGGCTCCCTGCACAGCGGAGAGCCTGCTTCTCCCTCTCCCTCTGCCTGCTGCTCTGCCAGCTTGTGATCCCTCTGTCAAATAAATAAAAAAATAAAATCTTTTTTAAAAAAGAGACAGTTAAAGACAAAATCTTTAAAAAGAAAGGAAAGAGAGAAAGAGAAAAAAGAAAGGAAAGAAGGAAGGAAGGAGAAGGGGAAGGGAAGGGAGGAAGGAAGGGAAAACACTTTAGCCTCTGGCTGGGACTCTCTCAGAAGCGAGCAGAATTTCAATTTAACACACTTGTCGCACACCTTAGGGAATCTTGAGACAAAATAAAGCATGAGTTGTGTGCTCCAAAGTCTCTCCAGAAGGCCCCTGTAAGGAGCAGCTCTTTATCTGGAACATCACTCAGGACCCCAAGAGCCACGGCGTCAACCCCTGGCACAGCAAAGCTCGGGGCTTTGTCCAAGAGGATCGCAGTCCGTCCCAGGACTACGAGCCCCGTCTGGGCCCCTGAGACTACATGGGGGCCGCTGCTGCCTGAGACTCAGTATCCTTACACAAACATAGGTCAAAGAGGACAATGGACAAGGGTTACTTTCTGGCTGATAATTCTAGTGCTGTAGCACAGCACAACTAGAAGCTGCTGAACCCTTCAAGGAGAGAGGAAGGGGCGGGAGTGGTGGGCAGGCAGGACTGCCGGGCAAGCGGGAGGCAGGTGCCCTTGGGCTTGGTCGGAGGGCTGGCGGGAGGCAGGAGTGTGTGGGAGTGAGGGTGTGGGAGCAGGGCTTGCCTTCCCACGGCAGGATCAGACCATAGGACTCTGCTTCCCGCATCCACCTCCACTCCCAGGCTGCTGCCACGCCCTGCCCTAGCAGCAGTCACCTCCCTCTATCATTTATTGTGGCCTTTCTCATCTCCTCCCCTGGCCTGCGCTTCTGCTCAAGAGAAAGGGCCATGTCTTCCTCACCTTTTGCAAACCTAGTGCTCCCCCGCACCTGACACAGTGGCTCCCATCTTGGGCCCCTCTGCTTGGCAGGTGCCCCTGTCTCATCGCCTGGCCTGCCACAGCACCTGCCCCTCTCCCACCTTGCCATGCCCCCAGCTGGTGACGCCCAGGGAAAGTTCTTCCTCGCCGTGTTCCTGCCCTTCATACAGGCCTGCCCGTCCAGTTCACTTTGCTGGGAGAGTCCCCTGCAGTCCTCTGAGAGTCTCATTCACACTGTCACGGAACACACACAGCCTTCTGGGTGTTTGTAGAGCAGGAACACAACCTCACCTGTATTTTTTTGTTCAATGTATTTATTTAAGTAATCTCTACACTCAATGTGGGGTTTGAACTCACGACCCCGAGATCAAAAGTCGTATGCTCTACCGACAGAACCAGCCAGGCACCCCAGTAAAAGTTTAAAGGGCATCTCTGGCCACCGGTGAAGGCCAGGGAGGCAGGTGAGATGCTGCTGCCTGGCGCAGCGGGTTGGGGGGTGGTCCTCCACTCTCTGGCCTCCTTCCTCCCACCTCTAAGCCAAGCAGGCCACCTCTGATCAGGATGCCTCCTCCTGGGTTGGGACCTTGGCACAGCAGGTTCTCTTTCCACGGGCCTTCCTTTACCATATCGGCAAGTTCATGTTCAGAACCCATCAGGCCTTAGTGAAGAAATCACTCGGGTCTGAGGACATTTTATCTCTGGAACTGACGGCTCTCCTCTGATGCCCACCATCCCCTCTGTGTCCCAGCTCTCTCAGAGAACCCAGAGAACCCTCTCCCCACTGCACTGCACAGCCCTGGAAGGGGTGGCCCACCCATGGCTCCTCAGGAGCCACACTCTATGTCTCTGCCCAAGGGCTGCTTCAGCTGCTAACTCGGTGAAAGGGCTGGGGAGCTTGTGGCCTCTGGAGGCCACCGTCCACCAATGACAGATGGCAGTTGGTGGCTAAATGAAACTGTGAGACCTCTTCTGCACCGTCTCCCAGAGGCCCCAGGCAGGCTGAGCTCCTGTGGCTCACTGGAGTAGCTGTTTGATGACGCACCTTCTGTTGGCCTTCTTCTCTTCCTTGTCTAACTCCCCCACTTCCCTATCAGTGCTCCCTAGGACCCCTTCCCTCATCAACTGCTTGCACTTGAACCCTTGTTCTGAGTTTTGCTGCTGGGTAAACTCAAAGGAAGACACACTCACCGGCTTGCGTTAAGACCAGAGCCTGTCACATTTGTCTTTCCCTCCACCCCCCACCCCTGTCCCCGCCCCCGTCCCTGGTACACAGAACCTGACACGTAGGAAACGAAAATCATGAACCAACCTGTGGTTCTTCTGAATTCCTCCTTGGACTCCACATCCGCATCGGAATCCGACAGCATCCTTAACCTTTAGTCAGCAGAGACTGAGCTCTCAGATTGCGTCAGAGTTCTTAGTGGCAAGCAACAGAAAGGGACTCCGGCTAACCAAAGTGGAGAGGAATTTGACCTAAGTGTGCATGTCTGCAGGGCGGCAGGGAGCTGGCCCCAGAACTGACTGGGGGCTGAAGGACGACATTTGGGTTGGTGGGAAGCCAGGGAGTTTCACCTGGTTCAGGATCGACATCCTGAAAGAGAGTGTCTGCCGGGTCACACCTAAGTCACAAGCCACCCCGCAAGATGAGGTGAGTAGGGCTGGTGCCTTCAGCTTCCATGGAAGGGAGACACCACTCCTCTCCCTTAAGACTACCCGTGAGGCCTCTCCAACTCTTTTGAATGCAGTTGGGTTAGGACCACCAAGAAACGCAGCGTTCACCAGCCTCTCCTCAGGCTTTCCTCCCACTCACTTGGCGAAGCTCAGCCTGCGTGAGTCACCGCCACCCTCCTCATTCCATGCCCTCTGCCGGACACTGGTCTTTCTCGCCTACTCTCCACTCTTCCCATTCCTTCGTCACCACCTCAGTCTAGTCTGTGGCCATCAACCCTCCCCATTCCCGGCTTCTAGCAACTGCTGACATAGCGCCCAGCTGGTGGCCACAAGTCCCCTACCTCTTGCCTTGAGCATAGGCTACAGCCCTTCCTAGAGCCTTGTACAGCTGCCGGCAACCAACCTGTCCCAGGCTAAACTCGCCAGCAGCTCTTTTCCTCAGGCCCCTTGCGCTGCTTCCTCTCCCATCGCCTCCACCCGCTGGCTGGGCCTTCGAAGTCACTCAATGGCCTCTTCCATCATTTCGTCCTGAGTTGTCACTCTGATGCCAATACCTGGTGCCTGTGATGTTGTCTTCAGAGAGTTACTTCACAAGTTCCACATCTTTCCTCACAGGCCCTCTAGCTGGTTACTGTGCCTTTGGCCCCTACCCAGTGGCCTCCTCTCACGTTCATTACCTTCAAGAGCATTAGTGAGGAAACAGCTGTTTTCCAGGGCTGATTCCGGACCCACTGGAGGAGACCATGACACGGAAGCCCCAGTCTTTAGGGGGCTTATCCAGGAGGGAGAACGAGACACACTCATTGGAGATTTTCTTTTTCTTTTTTCTTTTTCTTTTTTAAAAGATTTTATTTACTTATTTATTTGGCAGAGAGAGATCAAAGGTAGGCAGAAAGGCAGGTGGAGAGAGAGGGGGAAGCAGGCTCCCTGCTGAGCAGGGAGCTGGGTGCGGAGCTCGATTCCAGGACCCTGAGACCATGACCTGAGCCAAAGGTTGGGGCTTAACCCACTGAGCCAACGAGGCGCCCCTCCCTGGAGATTTTCAAAATCCAAAATATCATGCAGTAAATGCCAAACTGGGTGGGTGGTTTCCAGCGCTGTCAGAATCTACATGGGACAGCTGGGAAGGCCTGGGGCACGTGACTGAGGACCCTGGAGGGGGGCCCTGGAGGAGGGAGCATAGCCTGAGCCAGTCTGGAGGGAAGGAGCATGAGGAGACCTCATTCCTCACAGGGGAGTCCAGGGAAACTCCAACGGCGAGGTTGCTGGCCAGATGGTGTGGGAAAGTCAGGGCTGCAGTAGCAGCGGGAGTCACCCCCACTGAGATGATATTCAAAGTTAGGAGAATAAATGAGAACTTGGAGAGAAGGATGAGCTGAAAGCTGAAGGCCAGGCCTTGCAGAAAGTCCGGGGGCAATGGTGAGAGAGAAGCAGAGCTGGGCCTGAGGGAGGCAGAAACAACTGTTTATTGGTCTGCTGGAGCCATCGTGGCCTGCTTTGGACTCTCCCAAGCTCTCCTTCCTCACTGGCCTCTGGCATGACCAGTGGTCACAGGAGGCAGGGCACCCGCAATCACCCCTTGCTTCCCAAATCCACCTCCTTCTCCCTCCAAGGAAGTTCAGAGCAGTAAGACATGGCTTCTGTCAGAAAGGGACTAGAGCTCCAAAATCTACCACACTGTCTTCTCCATCCCCCAAACAAGCTCGTTTCTTTCCCATCCCAACCCCCACTCCCCATCCTGTCTTCCCTCTGCTCTTGTCTCCAGAGCAGAGTTCTATGAGGGAAGGAGATATACACTTGACATCTTTTCTGACCCCACCCCTCTCACCCACATCTGCGCTGACACTGGTGTCAAAGGTGATGTCATAAGGGTTCCCCAACCTGGGGTGGGCTTCCAGCTGCCTAGGACCCCTCCACCCCTCCCTCCTGCTTGACACTCTCCTCCATGCTGCTTTCCTTCTTTGGGTCCTACCTCTCTGGTCTTTCCTTCTCAGCTGTTTTCACAGGCTCCTCTTCCTTTGCTGGCCACTTCCTACATTGATTCACTCTTCAAGCCGTAACCGAGCATCTTCAAAGGGCTGGGTACAGTCTGCAGTTCTGATCTCCTGCAGTTCTGGTCTCCTGCATTTTCAGCGGGCTATCTTGTGCCTCCCAGGGTCTGGGTGCAGACAGTTCTCCATTCCAGCTCCCCAGCGGAGCCCCAGTCTCATCCCATCCTCTTGGCCCCGCCCCTGCTTCTCCTGGATTCCTTCCTTGGTGGGGGGGAGCACAGCAAATGAAGTTGAGAAGGCAGCTGCGCAGAGGAGGGGATCACCTGCCCCTCCCTCTGCCTCACTTCCCACACAGTCCCATGTGTGACCAGACCCTGTGGAGGTTGTCCTCTACCTCTCCTCTCGCCTCTCCATACCAGATCTACTGCTGAGGCCATGCCCTCAAATTCTCTCAAAGCGATCCTCGGAACACCTGAATTTTCTCTCCAGCACACTGCTTTTGCATGAGAGTTCTTTCTGAAACATAAACTTGACCTTGTCATCCCCTTGCGTCCACAACCACCGTGGGCTGGCCCGGCCCTACGAGTATACTCCCAGCCTGTGGCGAGCTCTATATGGCCCAGCCTGGCCACTCTGACTCCATCTCACACCAGTCTCCACCTCGGCCCCTCTGGTCTGCGGCTTTCTCGGTACACGGACTCCTGCTCCCACTCAAGCAGTTCCCTTTCCCCAGAACGTTCCTTTCCGTTATATGATCTCAACTCCAATGTCACTACCTCAGAGAAGCCTTCCTATTTCCTTTTTTTCTTCCTATTTTGTTTATACAATTTTGCTAATAATTAATTTGCTGTGGTTCTCCTGACTAACTGTGAGCTCGGTTTTGTTTCACAAACTCGTAGAGCGCTTCCTATGTTCCAGGGGACTGTTAACCCGTTTAGATCCTGTGACAGCCACCTTATGAGGACAGACTCGTCCTCATTTTGCAGATGAGGAAACCGAACCCCGAAGAGCTCTGTGGCTTGAGCGATGCGATGTGTTCACTGCACGATGCAGTTGGACTGGGAATACAATCTGCGCATCTCCAGGGTCCCTGCCAGACCACACACCAGACTCTGCCTATCATGTCCGCAGTATTCCCAGGACCTGCCTGCTACCTAGTGGATCCTCGGTAAATATTTGCTGTCGGGATGACCAAATACCTGCTGGGATCCAAGGGAGACTGGGGGTCACTGCGCCCCCATCTGCTGGCTGAATATGGTGGGAGAGGTCCTCAGGATAGGAATTCCCCCTTTTGCTGGCTGTCCTGCTGTGTCCAGGGCATGCCAGAGGTAGGAAATGCTCTTCCCCCATTGTCTTCTTGGTTAACATCACAGCCCCAGTAACTTGCAAGCATCACCTCCTCCAAGAAGCCTTCCAGGACTGAGCACCCCTCCCCCCACAGTAGAATCGACCCCTCCCACCTTTGTGCCCTCACGGTATCCTATACAGACTGCATATATCCTGCAGAGACCTGAAGTCCATGATGGCACTCGTCCTAGTTTATACTTGATGTACATACCGCTATTATTAGACCATTTTGCTGTTTCTTTTTTTTTTTTTAAGGCTTTATTTATTTATCTGAGAGAGAGAGAGAGAGAGAGATCGAGATCACAAGCGGGGGTGGGGGGAAGGGGTAGAGGGAGAAGCAGGCTCCCCACTGAACAAGGAGCCGGATGTGGGACTCTATCCCAAGACCCCGGGATCATGACCTGAGCCAAAGGCAAACCCTTAACTGATTGAGCCACCCAGGTGTCCACTTTCGCCATTTCAAAGGGTCTCAGTTTAGAGGCTAATTTACATGGTCACTGGACCCCCCAGGCCCTCGCCCCCACACAATGTGGGTCTCACGCACACCACGTTGCAATCAACCCCAGTGCCACGCACAGTGTCCTGAATAGGCTGGCGCTCTCTCTGGGGGAGGAACGAATGAATGAATGATGTTGGGTCTGATGATTAAAACTGCCATCTATTTGAGTAGCAGCAGAAAAAGCAACTATCAGAAGACATGGTTTATAGTTCCAAATTCATTACTAAACTAGCTGCATGACCTTGGCCAAGCTGTTAAACATCTTGGGGTCTCAGACTGCCAGTTTTTAAAATGAGCGGGTGGGATTAGATGACCTCTAAGCTCCATGCTAGCTCTAAGATTTTGTGATTCAATGCTAATGTCCCCTCACAGATGAGGCTCTAACAGACTATAAGGGAGAAGTTAGTGCAGCACCAAGTAAATGCACCAGGAAGTCCTAGGAAAGAGACAAGAATATGGCTGCAGCTCCCGAAGTGTCTAGAAATACTCCCCACTTTTCTCTCGCCCAGCCCTGCCCTGCTGACAGTTTTGACGTAGTTCATTTCTTCCTCCTTTCTCTCTCTCTCTTTTTTTTAAGATTTTAAAATTTGTTTATTTGACAGACAGAGATCACAAGTAGGCAGAGAGGCAGGCAGAGAGAGAGGAAGGGAAACAGGCTCCCTGCTGAGCAGAGAGCCCAATGCGGGGCTCGATCCCAGGGTCCTGGGATCATGACCTTAGCTGAAGGCAGAGGCTCGATCCCAGGGTCCTGGGATCATGACCTTAGCTGAAGGCAGAGGCTTTAACCCACTGAGCCACTCAGGCAGCCCCCCACTTTTCTCTTTAAACAGGAAGCTCCTTGAGGGCAAGGTCCAAGTTTTAGACTTTAAAATCTCCGGGACCCAGTAGGGAGTTAAAAACTGGCCTGTATTTTGTGGTTGCTGACCCTAATGGTCATGTGGAGATCCAATCAAATGTGAGACAGTGGGCAGCGGGGTTCATCAGAAGTGCCCTTGAGATGAAGAGACAGTATTGGAAATGAGGGGCATTGCTCTATCGATAGCAGCCAAATTACATGTCTGTGTATTAAAGAGCAACTTAAAGGCATATAGAAAGAAAGAAATATGGTCCCTTCAAGAGGAATAATGTGGATTCAGAAAAAAGAAGACATTGCAGATTCTATATTTATCTCCCAGCAGGCTGGACTTGAGAATTCGATTTGCCCACTTTTCTGAATTGGTTGACTACAAAAATGCATGAAATATAGGAAATAGTAAATGGGGGCGCCTGGGTGGCTCAGTCAGTTAAGCATCTGCCTTTGGCTCAGGTCATGATCAGGAACCTGATTGAGCCCAGCTTCGGGCTCCCTGCTTAGCAGGGAGTCTGCTTCTCTCTCTCCCACAGCTCTTCCCCCTACTCATTCTCTCTGGAGCATGCTCTCTCTCTCTCAAATAAATAAATGAAAAATACTTTTTTAAAAAGATTTTATTTATTTATTTGACAGACAGAGATCATAATTAGGCAGAGAGGCAGGCGGGGGGCGGGGAAGGAGGCTCTCCGCTGAGCAGAGAGCCTGATGCGGGGCTCCATCCCGAAGGCAGAGGCTTTAACCCACTGAGGCACCCAGGTGCCCCCAATAAATGAAAAATCTTTAAAAAGGAAAAAGGAAATAGTAAATGAGTACTGGGGCTATGGAAAATACTAACATTTATGCAAAACATAAGCCTTCACCATTATAAACATGTTTATTAAAAGCTTGGATATTGGTAAATCTTGTAATCAGTTTCAATAATAAAGACTAAGGCATAGACATATAGTGTCTCCCACTTTCCTCAAACCAATAAATTATACAGGGATAGAAAATTTATTAAGGACACGCAACTCACCAATGAGACAATAACTAGATCAACGGTAGAAGCAGAACTAGTAATTGTGACAAAATCAAAACATGAACCCCAAGCTGGGTGGCAAATCAAGTATAATTGCCAAAAATACAACATGAAAAGCTCATCTTAAATGCAGTCAATATTTTCTTGTGGTTCCCCCAGGGAGTGTGAAAATAGATCTAGTCAGAAAGAAAAAGACAAGTGAATACATTTCAGAGTTTAAATATTTAGCAAGCATTTGGGGGGAGTAAAAGAAGATCATCATTTGAAAATTACACACGTCCAATATTACCGACAATTTAATTAGAGGCATTCAGGGGAAAAAAAAAGTTGACTGGCGATATTAAGCTCATAATATCACATTGAAAGCTGTGCTTCTGTTGTGGACTCTGAAGACGGCACCCAGAAACCGGAGGCAGTAGAGATCAGTGAAACAGAAGGACTAGATCACAAGAGAACCTGGAGTAAAGAGAGCAAAGCACTTGCCCTAAGATCTGCATCCTTACCTCCTGGTAGGGGTTTTGGGTTCCATCAGCTCTATTCCGGCTGAAGTGACAACTGTAAGAACAGTTCACCTCCAACAAGTGCTGTCCCATCAACCCATTGCTTCCGGAACCTATGTGCCTCTCTGTCCAAACCAAACCTACCTGTGCAGAGGTTCAAAGCCCTCCCGTGTCTCAAAAGCACCAGCATGCTACATTATTCATGGAGTCAATAAACACAGACAGACTAGTGCCAGCCAAGCCTGGGGTTTGGGGCACTGGGGATATACTAATGAACATGAACAAAAACGTGCAACTTTTCCTCTCCCCTGGGGCCCACATCCAAGTGGAATTCTCTCTCCAATTCCTGCTGTCTACACGATCGTCTGGTGATTGACTGTAATGATGATTTTTTCTAAGCATGTCAAGTCTTCCCAGTATGTCCTCCATGATGTGGAGTGTCCAAGGGTAAAAGCCAAGCTTTCTAATTTTTCAGATCTCCTGTCTCCATCTTAGCGCTCCATTTAGTGTTGGGCACAAGGGTACTTAGTAGCAAAACAAATTCTTCATGTAGGAAAAAAGAGAAATGAGAAAAAATAGGAGAACCAGCAATCCCATCTAAACGTGTTGTCTTCTAGCATCCATAGGGTGTTCGTGCGCATTTGTCCATTTGATTCCACAATAATCCCAGCAGGAAACAGGGCAGGAGTTGTTATCTCCGTTTTATTAAAGAGAGAACGGGGTTTCTGATAGGTTAAGGGCTTGGGTTAATAACATACAACTGGTAAGAACCTCTCATAAAGCGGCCGAAGAAGGACTAGACTTAGCCAAAGCTGATAAAAGGCAGGGGATGTTCTTATAGAAGATGGGCAAAGATCAGACCCACTAGGCAGATCCAGGAACAGGCCCAAGTGTTTAGGTAACTAGCCCCTTGGGGATGCCGCTGCAACACTATAAGCTCTCATTAGCTCAGCCAGTGAACAAGCATAAGGTTGCAAACAGACCTGGAAACCTCAGGGTGCCAGAAAGAACCCCCGACAAAGCCCAAGCATGGTGAGGCACAGGGCTTGGCATCTTTGAAGACCCACCCCTGGAAAACGCAGGGAGTCCTCCCTTTTAGAAGTGGAAGTGATGGTGGCCTCGCCCCAAGGGGGAAAGCAAGGTGGCTAAAAAGAGCAGGCAGGTTCCAGATGCTGCTGTAGCTGCCCTCGCAGCCGAAGTCAGCCCCTCACATCAGGAGAGGCAGGTCTGCACAAAGGCAGGCTATACGCCCAGAAAAAATGGCACCAAGGAGGCATTGGGCCAGGGAGAGCTGTGGTCCCATAGTCCTGCAGAAGGGATCAACAGCGCTCCATGAAACTTACAAGAATCTCCTGTGCTATTCATGTTCAATGCTACGACAATCCTCAGGGCTTTTCTGGCTTCCATTTTTTCCTCCTGATCACTTCAGATTTTACTTCCATCCTCAAAAGAAAGCTTTCTATCCTTTAAAACCCACAATCACCCAGCACATTTTTTTTTTTTCTTAACCTCTCCTAAGGTTGACACCTTTAAGTATGTGATATTGATTTTGGAAGGTTTTTGACGGATACGAATGTGGCCTGACTCCTGTCTTGAAGGAACTTACAGTCTAGTGGAAGGAGGTAGAGGGAGATGTTCAGGAAATGATTAGCACAAGTACAGAGTATGTGCTTGAGGGCTCCAAATAGATGGGTAAAAGAGACCTCAGGAGCGACGTGATGATGAGAGAGACACAGACAGAATGCAGGGAGAGAGGAAAATGGAGATCAGAGACATCAGGGGTGGGGAGGAAAGAAAGGCTAGGAGCTAGAAAGGGAAAGAGAAGCTCTAAGTGACTACTTGCACTCCATGTCAATTTACCTAAACATTGAAGCATCTTTACTCAAAACTTTCCTTAAAACTAGAAGTCAGAAACATAGTAAATGCTCATAATTGGAGACTATTATGTGCTAGACATTGAGCTTTAAAACATTACTCATTTGAGCATTAGGCATTTTCCCACTTCATAGATGAAAAATGGAGGCTTTGAGGAGTTCATTAGGATCAAAGATCTGGTAATTTAGTCTCTGACGTCAAAGCTTTTTAACCACTGGTTATGCTACCACAGGGGCATCTTCAAAACGAACTTCTCTATTTTGGTTTAGACTTCCACTGTTTGGGACATCCCTACTTCCTCCTTAACATTTAAGGGGTGCAGAGAAATTAGAAATAGTTCGATTTGGTTGAAGAGACTATACAGTTCTCCTTCCACCCACTAAAGTCTCCCAAAAGAAGTAGGTGATCTGGACTTTGACTCAGCATTTGTTGGGTGTCAGCTTCGCTCAAGAAGGCAGAAATTTGTTAATATCTTATTAGGTGCCAGCATATTCCAGCCAGGGATCCTCTCCTTGGTGTTTCTAGAAGACACCTTTCTTTCCTTCTTCCCGTCCACCACTCTGCCTCTCCCTGCAGTCACAGTTGAAGCCATATAGTTCCATAGTTCTCGTGCCCTTCTTGGGGAATCACCCAAGCTTTATTCCTTTTTTTTTTTTTAAGATTTTATTTATTTATTTGACAGAGAGACAGTGAGAGAGAGTACGAGAGAGGAGAAGGTCAGAGGGAGAAGCAGACTCCCCATGGAGCGAGGAACCCGATATGGGACTCCTTCCCAGGACTTTAGGATCATGACCGGAGCCAAAGGCAGCTGCTTAACCAACTGAGCCACCCAGGGACCCCCAAGCTTTATTCTTGAAAATGTCTCCTTTAGGGCAAAGCAGTGAGCCTCAAAACACACCCTTGCCAATTGTGATTTTGGGGGCATCATTGCTACCTGACTATCTCTTAACTTATTCTGCATATCTGCTTTCAAATATTAACAAAGATTGCCTGTGGAAAAGCCATTGTGTATGTATATCTTTTTTTTTTTAAGATTTTATTAATTTATTTGAGAGAGATAGAGAGCATGAGAGGGGAGAAGGTCAGAGGAAGAAGCAGACTCCCCGTGGAGCTGGGAGACCTATGCGGACTCTGGGATCATGACCTGAGCCAAAGGTAGTTGCTTAACCAACTGAGCCACCCAGGTGCACACCCATCATGTGTATCTTTTTAAATGCTATCACCCCCCCGCCACACACCCCCTCCAGACTAGTTAACAAACGGCTTCCGACTGGAAAAGAGCTGGTTGCCTTCTGACAAACCTTTACTTGCAGTTCTATTCCAAGTTAATATGACCGTCAACTGCTCTTAGAATCTTCTTAGGTTTCCTCCCAGCATACCTACCTGGGTTAAATCTATAGGAGGCATCGGCTGAAGGTGAGAAACTCACACTCAGTGTTGAGGGTTAACGACTTGAGAGGCTCGGGACCTTAAGGAAAAGGGCAAGACCAAGTTGAGCTACTTCAAGAACCCCTTCTCCTTCTCTTTGCCCCCAAGCATGGGTTATAAGGACAGATGGGAAGTAAATAAAGCCATTTATTTTGCAAATAGCAATGAGGCCTAACACTTGCTTAATCTGACAATGGCAAAAGTCTTTCTCTTAAAACAAGCTGCTGCCTTTTTCTATACCTGCAGACATCCAGTTGCCTCTGCTGCTTTTAAAATATATTTTACTGTAGTCGGAAAGACTTAAAAAGGCTTTAGACCTGATAAGGTTTTGGTGAAGATCTTCACAACAGTACTCCTGAAAATCCATGAAGTCTGAACAAAAATGGTATCAGAATAAAGACCATTTCCCAGTGACTGGAACGCAAGAAGTAAGACCATATCAACAAATCTTTTTTTTTTTTTCAAATTTTTTATTTTAATTCTAGTTAACATACGGTGTAGATTAGTTTCAGGAGTATGGCACAGGGATTGTGGGGTTTCACACATCCCACGGGGCTCATCACCACAAGTGCACTAACGAACCTGGTTTTGTTGTTGGGAGATGTTGCAGTCAGCTCTCGAAGACCGCTGGACTCCTCTCTGTTCGAGTAATTAGGCAAGCTGTTTAACCTTTCTGTACTTCGGTTGTCTATCTTTAAAATGAGTACAATACTACCAGGCGCATTAGCTTGACTCCCAAGGATGCTGTGAAACAGAGAACGTTTTTTAAAACTCCCAACATGTGCATGTAGAAAAACACCCTGTGGTAATAAATACTACTACCTCGGGTGTAGCTAGTGCCTTTACCCCAGAGTTCAAACCCAGAGCTGTGATAGAAACAGAAGCGATCTTTATTTCAATTGTCTTTCCCCATTGGTCTTCCTAAAAGAGCGGAAGGTTGTTTAAAGAAGTTACATGATTCACTCCATATTCTTTCCCCTCTCCTGCATTCCTGGCTCCCAGGATCAGAGGTTAAAGAGTAGGAACCCAAGGCAGGGAGAAAAAGAGCTGGGTGACACCTCTCAGCAAGACCTTAGCGAAGCCGAGCGTGTCTACCCGGATGCGTAACGCCCAAGCCACGGTCCTTTATGGGATTTATAATTTAAACGGGCCCCAAAGCACGAGATTGGCTGGGGAAATGCCCTGATCGCGGTTGGGCTGCTCGCATGGCGTTGCTCAGATACCTCTGGCCGAGCTCCGTCGACGTCCCCAGCCTGCTAGCCCGTCGGGCAGCTGTCGAGCCGCGGGAGCCCGTTCGTGGGCAGGGCAGGCGCGGCTCGGGCGGCCGCTGCCCCGTCGCTGACCCTCGCGCGAAGCTGCGCGCACCGAGAGGAGACATCTTCCCAGCCGGGCCTCCCGCGCCCGCCGTGGCCCGGGGCGGCGGGGTCGGCCCAGGGACGAGGGGCGATCCGCGCACCCCTCCGTGGAGGGCGCCCCGACTCGCCGGGGGCGGGGTCACGTCCCACCCGGGGCGCCGGGGGCACCGGCGCTGCGGAAACCTGAGCGTGGCCGAGGAGCGGGGGCTTGCGGGGCCAACCTCCCCAGGCGCCTCGGGCCCGCAGTGGGCGCGCCGGCCGCCGCCGCCCCCGGGCCGTCGCGGAGACCACTCCCGCGCCTGGTACCTGTGGACGCCCTTGTCAAGCGCCCGGAGCTCCCCCGGGGGAGCCGAGCCCAGGACAGACATGCTACTCCCGTTTCCTGCCCCTTCGGAGCGGCGAGGAGTGGGTGAGGCGGGGCCGAGCCGCTGCACCGAGGAGCCCCCCGAGCCGTGGGCGAACGGGCCCCGCGGCGGGGGGGCGCTGGGGCCTGCCCGGGGATGGCGGGCAGGCCGCCCTCGGCCCAGCGGCCGGAGGGCGAGGGGAGGGCAACCGGGGGAAGGGGCGCCCCCTCGCCGGGGCGCCCCCTCGCCCTGGGCAGGCCCGAACACGGCGCCGAGCTCGGACCGGCCCGGCCCAGCAGCCTGACCCCGGGAGACCCGGCTTTCAGGCGGGCAACGGCTGCTCTGGCCCAGGCCACCCGGCCTTCAGGTTGTGTGACTGTGACGGGCCGACTGGGGCAAAGGGCGGTTGAAGGGGAACGGGGCGCTTCTCCCTTCTGCTTGGGGGGGTTGTTGTGCTTTATGGGGGGTCGGGGGGGTCACCACCCTCCCCGGAGAGGTGGGGGAGGGCCGCCGGCGCAGCTGGCCGGCGAGGGGCGGGGTCACAGAGGCAAAGTGTGTGTGTGTTCGTGCGAGGGCGTGTGGGAGGGGAGGGCGCGCGGAGGAGGATCCTGGTCTGCGCGCAGGCGCGAGCAGCGGGTCGGGCCCGAGCCCAGGAAGAAGGCCCTGTGGGGAGCGGGGGCGGTGGGCCGGCGGGAGGGCGGGCAGGCTGACGCGAAGGGGGGCGGGGAGCCGCGTCGGCGTCGCCGGGCGCGGGCGATTCGAGGCCGACGCATCCGCGCGTGCGCGCGCCGCGGAGTGTCCGCGTTAGAGGGGAGTGACGCGTGCGCGTTCACGTGCGCTCGAGAGAGCGGTAAGAAACGAAGGGAGGCTTGAAGGGGGGGTGGGCGGAGGCGAGCCGGAGGAGGGGTGGGGGGGCGGCGCCTGCGCAGTGCACCGCGGAGAGCTGTGTGTATGTGAGAGTCTGACGGGTTCAAAATGGCGGCGGCTGCTTCAGCGGCTCCTCCTGTGTGAGGGAAACAACACCCCTCCCCGGCGGCAGCGGCGGCGGCGGCGGCGGCTGCGGCTCGCAGAGCACCTTCCCAGCGGCTGGGCCTGTCGCCGCTCCGTCTATCCTGGGCAGGGGGCGCTCCGGGAGGAGGGGCAACGCCAGGGGGCCCATCCCCCGGAATCCCTCCTCTGCGACTGGGGAGTAGCCGGGGGCTCGTCCCGCAGCGCGGAGCCCGGGCTGAGGGGGAGACGCGAGGGGAGTCCGGGCCCCCAGCCCGGCGCGCCGCGCCGCTCCCGCCCTCTCCGCCCCCCGGGGCCGGGGCCCGCGTTCCGGGGGGCCGGAGCGGCGCGGGGAGCCTCGGGCCGGCCGGTCTCAGCTGATCGGCCGCCGCTTCTGGGATCCGGAGGCGGCCGGGCGGCTGCTCGCCGAGGGCACAGCGAAGAGGGCGCTCCCCGCGGACGGGGCTGGCCGGGGCTGGCCGGGGGCTCGGGCTCGGGCTGCTGACCGCTGGCCCGGGGGAGGCGGGGGCGCCCCGGGCTCGGCGCCGAGGGGTCGCGCTCCCCTCTCCTGACGCCTCCGACTCCCGGTCTCCGAAGCTTGAAGAGGAGGTTTGATTCAGCAACTGTTTCCTCTTTTTCCGGGTCGCTCTGACCCTCTCTGGATACTGGGTTGATCCACGGAAAAAAAAACGAAGACGACGTTTGGGATTTAATTTTTGCTCTCAGTTTTTGGAATCTTTTACTTCTCACTTGGACAAGAACTCACGAGCAAAATCCCCGGTGAGATTCCCCCTCCTAGGCCTCCCCCCTGGAAGTTTGGTTCACCGTGTTATCTAAAGTCTTAATGTAAAGTTTCTATTTCTTTTTCCGATGGGTGAACGATTGAAACGCCTTTCCTTCGGGGAGCCCAGCGAGATTTGCCATTTTTCCTCTCCGGCCCTGGCTGCTTTCAGTCACCGGCGGTCCTCGCCCAGGGGTTCAAACACGGTTTCTTTTCCTCCCGACTTGGGACAAGGGCTTCCTCTAGGAGGGCTGCCACGAACTGCTCTTGCAAACTGTGTCATTGGGTCCTTTGGTCTCGTAACAGTTTTGAAAGGATGCTATTAACGTGGCTGTAATGTAGTTGCAAAAAGGAAAAAAAAAAAATCTGCATTCCCTATGGAAGCCATTATTCTTGAGAATATTTAGAAAAAAAGAAAAAACCTTTCTTGGTATTACCGCTCGACCCTCGCGCAGTTCGGTCGTAATTTTTGGAAAGCTGTATTTTACTTATTTCTGTAGATGGATTCGGTCATTTTATTACTTGATTCAAAAAGATCTAATGTGATTTTGGTCCCTGATTTGCAACTCTCTTGAATTTGTTTCAGAGTTACACACATCTTGTGTTGGGGTGGAGTGTTGGTTTGGGAATGAAAAGATCCAGGGTCTCTAGGAAGGAAGGCGACGATTGTGTGAGGCTTTCCTAGAGGGGTATGGGAAATTGTTTTGGAACCTTTCTTTATCCTGATTTTTTTGTCCTTTTCAAAATTATAGTCTGCCCTTTTTTCCTTTTAATTTCTAATTATCGGTGAGAGAGAGCTAATTTGGTTCGGATCTGGATTTGTTCAGTGCCCGCTTCACCTGGTCAGTTCTCTACAGATAAAAGTCCCCCCCCCCCCTTTTTCTTTTTTTGCCACTGCTGCCATCAAGGGGAGGCTGGCTTATTGTAATCCTGTGGGGAAGAAACAGTGGTGTGTGGCCCATCCACAAGGAACTGAAACCAACATCATCTCCTTTTGCCTAGGCCTCAGACAGTTGTAATGTGATTAACGTTGGTCATGGCAGGGGAACGCTTGCCCCAAAGCCGAGGGGTCCCGAACTGACGAAGAGGAACCGGATTTGTCAGAGAGCCTTTAATTTACATCTTAAATTCCCCTCCTGTGAAAAGAAAGCTTCAGTTTGGGGATGAGTTCTCATCTCTGCTCCTATCCTTATTCTTTAGTGTTGTAAACCTGGTTCCTAAGGAAGAGGAAGGCAGCCCTGGAGTGGTTTCTTCACAGTAATTTCAACAGAAGAGTGAGAGATGGAACCCGAAGAAGAAAGGATTCGTTACAGCCAGAGACTGGTTAGTATTTTATTCTCTCTCTCTCTCTCTCTCTTTTTTTTTTTTTTTTCCAATTTTGAAGTACAATAACTGTTTTGTCTCCATTTGTGAACCTACTGTGATTAAAACTTTCCAGGTGGCTTTTCTGTTACCAGAGGAGAGATGGTGTATTAATATCTCATTTGGTTTTTAGGCCAAGTAGTGAGAGCCTTAATATTCATCCTGTTTGGAAATGGACTTGTATGTAGCCTTAACTTCTCTAGAAACTGTTGTAAATCAAAGGATTTTGTGGATTACATTGTGACAGGGATTACTAATTCTGCAATACTGACACTGTAATAAATCTAAGTTAGATTAGAATGCAAATTTTAGGGACAAAACTGAGAAAGGATAGTTCTGTATCATTTTTGTAGATGATGGTATGTCAGGATTTGTGGCTTTGAGCTGGGGGGTAGAACTATGGATTTTATTTTTATTTTTAACACAAGTAACACTGATAGGTTTAGAGGGTTGGTGGGGATTGATTGAGAAAGGGTAGAATACCAGAAGTTCTATATTTTGTATTTTGGGAAGGAAGTATGAGATACATCATGTTGAAAGAAATTTTTACTTAGTAATGGTTTGGAGGGAATTTGCTTGTATGTGCATATGAATATTTGCTTCTTTAAGCCCTGCTTTCCTCTCAGTATTTCCCTATTGGAGTTTAAAAATTTGATTTTTGTATTCCCTGGTCAAAGAGAACTTTATTAATATTCTCACCATATATTCATTTCAGAAATTTGCATTTGTGTCTTTAGAGTAAGGTATGGGGAAAGCCAAAGAATTGTATGTATTATGTGAAATTTGGTGAACTGAGAGACCTAAAAGATTACTAAAGGAATTTATGGTGGTTTTCTTTGGCTCTGCGTTTTAGACTGAGTTTGGAGGGAAACAGAGTGATTCTGTAATCATTTTCTGATGATCTCCACTCTTTTTGAGAAGACGCTACTTTGTTTAAACGTGACTGTTAGAAAGGTGCGGAGTGCAAGTATATCCAGCAGGCATGTATGTTCTGGCAAGTCTTATTCCAGAGATTTGCCTCGTCTCCTAAAGCGTGTATTGAGAATATAGTTCTTTAACTTTTAGAAATAAACTCTTATTTAACTTTCAGAAATAAACTGCGTATATCAGTAGTGAAATTTTGGGTGCTTGTTTTGTTTTGTTTTGACATTCCTTAAACTTTTCTTTGGGACCGTAGGAGAAGAAAGAGGATGCTGCAGAGTTCTCTTCCCAGGTGGTTATTCCCAGCCATATGGGGAATCATTTTTATTGTGTCAGACTTGCAGAATTGTTGAGCTGTTATGTAAATACTTGAAGGATCTTGGATCTTGGGATCCAGTCTTTCAAAGGAAGAGCCTTTCATTCAGCCAGAAAAAGTTCACATTTTTTAACAAAGTAGAAAGGTAGTGGTAGAAAACCAGGGAATCTGTGACTTTTGTCCTGGTAAGATTTTTTTTTTTTAATTGTAAAGTGATTGCTACCTGTTGCACACATTAACCCTTTCCGTATCTAGCATATTTCGGTTTTGGTTCATGTGTTGTATGAGAGGGCATCAGATATTTGGGGGGGGTCTTGGAATTTTGGGTAACAATTCTGAAGTTTAGGGTGACTGATGTCTGTTTTTCTAAGATTACATGACAAAATTCTATCTGCAGTGTAAATTCCTTCTGTAACATAACTTTTTTTTTTTTTTTTTTTTAAGATTTCATTCATTTATTTGGCAGAGATCACAAGTAGGCAGAGAGGCAGGCAGAGGGAGAGGGGGAAGCAGGCTCCCTTCCCCGCTGAGCAGAGAGCCGGATGCGGGGCTCCATCCCAGGACCCCGAGACCATGACCTGAGCTGAAGGCAGAGGCCTAACCCACTGAACCACCCAGGTGCCCCTGTAGCGTAACTTTTTTGATTTGAGAGCATAGTGGCAGTTTATTAGAATGACAAGTTTGCTTATTAGACTTTTAATGTTTGTCTCTGTGGTGAATCCTCATGTTACATTGGTTAAGTTAGATCTCATTTGAGGAATTTTAAGACTATCATAATGGCTAATTTTTATAGTAGTTAGCTGTTTTTTTTAAACACTGTGTCTGTCTTTAAAGTAGGTCACAGTATAGAACTTACTTTGTTTTGCAGGTATTGGCCATAAAACATAAAGTTTGAAAGAGAAACAAACGACAGGTTTACTTAGCTTAGTGATTAAAATTTGTGTGGCCTCATACAGTATATATTTGTCAAATTGAAATGAGTTACTTGGTACATTGATTTTAGTGTTACTAAATGTTACTTCCATGTTGTTTTAAGGGACAAAACCTAAATGGTCATCCCTTGTGATACGCCTATAAAATAGCCTCTCGAGAGAGAATATCAGTATTATAAGTCCTAGTCCAGGGGTGCCTCTATGGCTCGGTGGGTTACGCCTCTGCCTTCGGCTCAGGTCGTGGTCTCAGGGTCCTGGGATCGAGTCCCGCAGCGTCCAGCATCGGGCTCTCTGCTCAGCGGGGAGCCTGCTTCCCCCTCCCTCTCTGCCTGCCTCTCTGCCTACTTGTGATCTCTCTGTCAAATAAATAAATAAAATCTAAAAAAAAAAAAAAAAAAGTCTGAGTCCAGACTCATTTCAGAATGATTTTACTGTATTTGGGACCATTTACCTATCTTTAAGAGAAAGAAAAGTTGTATTCTTACTAGTAACAATACTATTAAAAATTGAGTAAGTCATTTTAATGCTTTTTACTGAGATAGCTATTTCAAGTGCACAGGCAGAATTTGGTAAATTTTGATATATTTATATCAATTTTGTGACAGGTCATTTCTTAAATTCAGAAATAGCTAGTTTTAAAAAATGGCTTGCCTTTTGCTAAATTTTACTATACATATGGAAGAGAATTGTACCTTTGAAGATGGTGTATATGTATAGATTTGGGACATAAGCTCTACTTTCTGGAACTAGAATGCTTGTTTTGCAATGTGGGAAATGAATGAGGTTTGACTATTCTTAAGCAAGACGTAGTTTTGTTCTTTAATGAAAAGATGAGTCATTTTGTGTATGGATTCCTAGAACAAAGCCAGACAGATCTCTAAGGCACGTTGATGTACCTGGAAAGGGTATTCAAGTGAGAGGGGTAGAAGCTTCAGCTTTGGTGATGGGTGGATGTTTGATTGTCCTGAGGTGAAGATTATTTATTTCTGTATTTCTAGTAAATTTAGATGGAGGACTTTATTGAGAAATACTGACGAGGACTAAAGATGGAACTTCTTTTTTTCTTCATTTGATTTCAGCAGCCAAAGTGTTGGAGTAGTTTTAGTTGGTTGTTTCTGACCATGTATATTAAGTATTGATTTGTAGGGAATATTCAGCATAATATCTTACAGTTACTTTATCTAAAATGTTAGTTAGATCCTTAGCAATTATAATTGATGATCTTTTAGGTTTTTGAAATCATACCAATTCTGAGTAATCCTTAATTGCATAGAAAATCAAGGGCAAAATAGCATGCATCTAAATACCATTTATATGCTACGTAGTATCGTTTTAACTTGGGACTTTTTTCATTTTTAATGGAAAAGATGACCTTTGGTATTTATTTATTTATTTATTTATTTCTTAAAAGATTTTATTTATTGAACAGACAGAGATCACAAGTAGGCAGAGAGGCAGGCAGAGAGAGAGGGGGAAGCAGGCTCCCTTCTGAGCAGAGAGTCTGATGTGGGGCTCGATCCCAGGACCCTGAGATCATGACCTGAGCCGAAGGCAGAGGCTTAACCCACTGAGCCACCCAGGCGCCTTGTTATTTATTTTAATACACTGGACTATGTGTCCTCAACTGGTATAATATATTATACACATTATTACATTTAGTATGGAAAAAATTCATTGGCTCCTGCCAAAGGCAATTGTAGAAGCAAACAGACACCTGAATCAATGTAAAAGAAAGTGAAGACAGTATACTTCAGGGTAAGAGAAGTTGCGGAACCTTATATGGAGGAGGAGATGTTGATTTTCTTGAGAATTCCTGATTGTCAGTGTTGATGATGAGATTAAGAGATTTTCTAAAGGATGTTATTATATTGTTAGATGTTCAGTGCTGTTTATTTCTTACATATGTTTTTCTTTGAAATAGCTAAATCATTTATCTTTTTTAAGAAACTGGGGGCATTGAAGCCCTAATGATATTCTCACCATTCTTTGGATTACCCTTAAAAATTGTCTTCCCAGATTCAGTAGCAGTTACCAGACTATCCCTTTTATAAACAGTCCCACTTTGAATGACCCCACTCTAAGTAGGTCTTTCTGACCAGGAATGGACTTGGCAAAATAAAATCCTTCTTTTAAGCCATATTTTCCATATCGTGAAAGTGTCATCTTGTTAACAATTGGAAAAAAGTTATAGATGGTCTAAATTGTTAAATTTGCTTATTTATAATTATTTAATTAGACTTAACCTTCAGTCTGTGATGGTGGAGGAGTACATTATTCTGAGTGTTGCAGCCTCCTTCCTGGAGATGTAGGAAAAACTTGTTGCCGGTTTTTGGGTGATTCAAAATGGAGATAATGAGGGAACTAATTCTTTATTCTTATGCATCAGTTTTCCATAGTAAGCTGCATTTTGGGGACCCATAATGAGGACTGCATTTAAGCCCTATCACTTTCTCTTGTTTTATTTTGCTGAGCACTAGTCATTATCATACTTGTTTGTTTTGTTTGTGCATCTCTCTCCGTTGGAGTGTAAGCTCCTTGAGAGTTGGGAGTTTGTTTTGTTTATGGTATATACTGGATGCTTCAAATAGTGCCTGACACATAGAAAGTGCTCAATAAGTAGCCTCAGAAAAAGAGAAAGTACTCCATCTACAACACAGAAAGTGCTTGATAAGTATCTGTTGATTTTGGTGAAAGCCCTGATAAATTTTTTTTTTTAAATTTATTTATTTAACACACAGAGATCACAGGTAGGCAGAGAGGCAGGTAGAGAGAGAGGAGGAAGCAAGCTTCCTGCTGAGCAGAGAGCCCGATGCGGGACTCAATCCCAGGACCCTGAGATCATGACCTGAGCTGAAGGCAGAGGCTTTAACCCACTGAGCCACTCAGGTGCCCTCCTGATAAATACTTTTCTTTGCTACCAGTTTTCTTGAGGCCCAGCGATAAGTCACTGGAATGAAGGAGGGTTTGGTGTGTAGGGATGAGCAGAATATCTGGATATTAGGTCTTGCAGTGTGCATAGAACCAGAAGCTTTAAACTGTGACAGAAAAAATTTATACTTAGCACACATGCCAGATGAACACATTTATAGTATTTGGGCCATTAGAACAAATGAAAAAAAAAAATCTAGTTAACTTTAAAAGCTCAGTCTGAATTTTAACTTCTTCCCTTAATCCTATAAAAATCTTCTGTTTCAAGGTTTTTGCTGGGTTTTAGACCATTTTAAAGTTGTGAAGTTGCAAGTGATGATATTTGTATTATTCTCAAGTCCTAGTTTTGGCCATTAAAAAAGTCAGAATTGATATATTTACTGTATTCCATACAGAGAAACATGCCATTATTTTATGTCCTTTAAAATTTTTCTTCTTGGGGTGCCTGGATGGCTCATTTGGTTAAGCAGCTGACTCTTGGTTTCAGCTCAGGCTCAGGTCATGATTCCTGGGTCATGAGATTGAGCTCTGCATCAGGCTTCACGTTCAGCAAGGAGTTGGCTTGTCTCTCTCTCTCCCCATCTGCTTCACCCCACCTTTAAAATAAGTAAATAAAATCTTCAAAAAAAATTTTTTTTTCTTCTTGGTAAATGGACATCCTTGACTAGATTTCATTAGTTTGCTCTGTGTGATCTCATTTTTGGAATAATACTCTTGTCCTGTTTTGGTTTTACATCAACAAATTCAGTATGTATGTGCTGAGTACTGGGCTAGGTTCTCTCATACACAGTACCTTGTTTAATCCTCAAAACTGGCCTGTAAGGTAGATGGTATAGTTTTAAACTTTAATTTCTTTTTTATTATGGAAATAAGAGTTTTAGTCTGTGACTTGCCCAAGATCACAGAGTTGGTAGCGGGGGTGGGGGGGTGGGGGAGGGGGACCAGACCTTGAACCTCATATTTCTTGTGTTATTTCATACAGAAAAAATTATACCCATTCCTGTTAAAGGAAGTTACAGCCTGAGTCCTTTCTCTTTTTTTGAGGCTACTTTTAAATTTTCTTCCCTCACAGATACCTTAACATCCTAAATGAGATAGTTACAAATATTTGACAGTCAGTATTTCATCATGTTTAGAAAAAGGTGGCACATTCTTTTTGTGAACTTTGAACTTACTGCATTTGATCTAGTAAAGCAGGAGTATTTGTGCTGTTTGTATATATGTCAGACTTTTTATTGATGTCTGTCACTCATGTCATTGTTTTCTGTTTTAAATTTTAGGTTCTTGGGGGTTTTCTCTATCTGTGAGTACTTGGTAAAAACTTAAGCCATAAAGATAAAAGGCAGCAGATAGTGACCAAGCCAGTGGTTTTGGCAAATAACAGTGGTGAAGGCCACCTTCAGGTAGGTAGAGAGGAGGAGGGAAGGGGGTGGCCTTGCAGGAGGCAAAGACAGCATAAGCTTTACTATGGAATGGGATGCTTGTAAGGCCTAGTCTGAGGACATTCATTGGATTCATAGGACTAAAGTAGAAGATTTGTTTTGGAAGGCACTGTTGATAATAATCGGGAGCACGTTTTAAACAATTATGAAGGCCAGACATGGAAAATAGAGAGTCATTGGAAGTTGTGGTTTGTTTTTAATCAGATGGTAATTTGATTAAAGTGGTGTCTTAGGAGTAATGTTTTTTGCAGTTTCAGGTCAGGGACATGTCCAAAAGAATATTGAAATAAGTTACCTTTTAAAGTATCAGGTACCTGATCTCTAGGGCGGGGATTCTTGAAGTGTGGTTCCCTCATCAGCAGCATCAGCATTATCTGGGTATCTGGGAACATGTTAGAAGTACATTTAGGGGCCCTGCCCTGTATTTACTGAATTGGAAACTCTGGGATTGGGGCCCAGCAATCTGGGTTTTGACAAGCCAGGTGATTTCAGTACATGCAGAAGTTTGAGAATCACTGTTCTGGGGGTTAGTTAGTAGCAATGGAAAGGAAGAGAAAGTGGGTGCCTGGATGGCTCAGTGGGTTAAGCCTCTGCCTCTAGCTCAGGTCATGATCGCAGGGTCCTGGGATCGAGTTCTGTATAGGGCTCTCTGCTTGGCAGGGAGCCTGCTTCCTCCTCTCTCTCTGCCTTCTTGTGATCTCTCTATCAAATAAATAAATAAAATCTTAAAAAAAAAAAAAAAAAAGAAAAGAAACAGTTCCAAGAGCTGGTTGTGGCCCTCAGTGTGAATTCAATATGTAGCCTCAACCTTAATCCATTCTTTATATCCCTGGAATACACAACCCTCTCAGGGCAGTAATCTGGCCAACATACTCTTAAAGATTCTGACAGTCACCTCAAGAGATTGTAGATGCATCATAAATACAGTGATCATTTATAGTACTTTCATAGTTTCCAAAGTACTTCTCTGTTTCTTGTGTCTTTTGATCATCTTAATCTTCTGATCATCATCATTTTGAGGGGTTTCCAGAACTTGAGGATGGTGCCACCATATTTCACAATTCCAGCAGGTGCCATTCACGTATCTTAATCTGTCTGAAAGATGCCCTTGGAGTTGTGTGTGAACAACAACAACAACAAAAAATCATGAGCCTTTTTGGGTGGATAAGATAAAGGAAAAGTCACGCCATATATTTGAGACAAGGTAAGAAAAAGCCCAATCTGATGGATAATAGTACACATTAATTGAGTGTATACTGTGTGCCTGGTACTGGCACTTTTCACATATTAACTAACTTAATTTTCAGCAACCCTTTGAGATAGGTTCTGTGATTCCCATTTTCTGGTTTGGAAATTGAGGCATATTACAATTAAGTAACCTGTCTGAGGTTATTCAGTTAAGAGAAAGAATCAGGATTCAAAGTGGGCAGTCTGGCTTCCAAGCCTTCTAATCTATATTGCCTCTTTTTCGACTTTGTTGGAAGATAGTTTGTATATATTTTGTTAATGAACTTTGGATGTTCCCAGGTAATATTTTCTCACTCAGGAGATTCATTCACATAGATGTCTTTTTTAGGTACTTACACTGTGACAACTACTTTACTTGGGCCTTACTTTTTTAACTTCCAAATGCTGTGGTTTCAAGTAGTGCTGAATGTTTTGAAGAAATTAAGAGGGTGATGAAATACACTTAACCCTTAAGTAAGTGGGGATTAAGGGTCCTGACCCTCTGCACAGTTGAAAATCCACATGTAACTTTTGACTCCCCAAAAACTTAAGTACTAATAGCCTATTTTGACCAGAAGCCTTTTGTAACATACACAGTCAACACATATTTTTTTTAATAATAAAGGAAGAGAAAGGAAAATGTTGAGAAAATCATAAGAAAAAAAATACATTTAAAGTACTGTACTGCATTTATCAAAAAATATCTGCATGTAAATGAACCCATGTGGTTCAAACCAGTGTTGTTCAAGGATCATCTATACTTATTAGGGTGAGGATCGTTCCTTGAGATTGATTATCCCTAAAGGCTCCCTGAGAAGATGGCATCTTGCGACTGAGACCTGAGTGATGAGGAGCCATTCTTGTGAAGTTCAAGGACTTAGGGACCAGGTCTGGGTCAGCAGAGCTCTGGATAGAGGGACCAGCTAATGCAAAGCCCTGTGGTATGAATGGGAAAATATTACAAGCACTTAGCTTTGCGTCAGACAACTATGCAAAACTCTTGGGATACAGTGATGACCAAGACAGGCATGGTCCCTCTGTTGTGAAGCTTCCAGTCTGGTGGGGAATAACTGAATACTTCTGTTAGTAACGTCAGTTACAGTTACGCAAAGGACTACAAAGGTGAATAGAGGACGCGGTGAGACTGTATAGTAAGTGACCTAATCTAAATATCGGGAGTGGGAGGAGGCATCAGAGAACATTTTCTCTGAGAAAGCTTTTAAAAGGGAGACCTGAAGGATGAGTAAGAGGTAACCTGTCAAAAAGGAAGTGATTAGCATATGGAGAAACCCTGAGGTTGGAAGGAATCTGACCTGTTTGAAGAACATAGCAACCACACAAAACCAAAAAAGCTAGTGTTAACTGCTGAGAAGTAAGTGGAGGAGAGAGTTAAAATCTTGACAAATAATCAGGGGTCAGGTCAAGTAGGGCTTTATTCTGAAGACAGTGGGAAGGCACAAGTTTAGCAGAGGAGTAATGTGCTTGAACTAATAACAGCCGCACTTTAGAGAAAGGATCAGGGAGGGAGTGAGAATGGATTTGGTGATGGCCAATTAGGAGGCTGCTGCAGTGGTTTAGGTAAGAAATGATGGAAGTATGGTTGAGAATAAGGATAGTGGAGGTAGGGAGGTTTTGAGAAATACTTAGAAAACAAAATCATAGGACTTTGATTCCTTGGGTGTGTGGGAGAGTGACTGTAAGGGGGTATGTGTAAGCATGACCCTCAAGGTTTTCTCATGTGAATAGTTTGTGGTAATAGTCCTTTTATTGAGATAGGGCACGCTGAATGAAGAGCAGGTCTGGAGATTGAGGGGATGAGCATAAACTCAGTTTGGAGCAAGTCTGGACAGATTGAATGTGAGTACCTGTGAAACATCTGATAGAACTCTTGAGTAGGTAACGGACTGTGATTCTGGACCACAGGAAGGGTTTTTTGGCACATACCTGTGTCTCATTGGCATATGTCTGGTAAATGAAGTTGGGTAGGCATAGAGTAGCTTACAAAGGGAGTGAAGGGAGGCCAAAGAAGAAAATCAAGAGAGTAGTGGTGTCTTGGAAGCCAAGGCACTGTGGTACTTACTGTTTATCAAGCGTTGTGTTAAGTGTTAGTGTGTTTTTATTCATTTAATGCTTGTAACTATGAAGTAAGTGCTTTTATTATCTCAATTTTATAGATCAAGAAAACGACATAGAAGGGGCTATATGATTTGTCCAAGACTACCAGATAATAACTAGAGAGATTACTGGGTTTTTTTGTTTGTTTTTGTTTTTTTATAATTTCTTATATTTTTGTTAACATATAATGTATTATTAGCCCCAGGGGTACAGGTCTGTAAATCGCCAGCTTTACGCACTACACAGCACTTACCATAGCACATACCTTCCCCAATGTCCATGACCCTACCACCCTCTCCCTACCCCCCACACCCCCTCAGCAACCCTCAGTTTGTTTTGTGAGATTAAGAGTCTCTTATGGTTTGTCTCCCTCCTGATCCCATCTTGTTTCATTTATTCCTTTCCTACCCCCCAAACTCCCCATGTTGCCTCTCAACTTCCTCAGATCAGGGAGATCATATGATAATTGTCTTTCTCTGATTGACTTATTTCGTTAAGCATAATACCTTGTAGTTCCATCCATGTCATCGCAAATGGCAAGATTTCATTTCTTTTGATGGCTGCATAGTATTGAGATTACTGGTTTTAGAACCCAGGTTTGTCTGGCTCCAGTTTGTATTCTTTTTTTTGTTTTGTTTTGGCTTTTTTTTTTTTTTTAAGATTTTATTTATTTATTTGACAGAGATCACAAGGAGGCAGAGAGGCAGGCAGAGAGGGGAAGCAGGCTCCTTGCTGTGTGGGGCTTGATCCCAGGACCCCGGGATCGTGACCTGAGCCGAAGGCAGAGACTTTAACCCACTGAGCCACCCAGATGCCCCTCCAGTTTGAATTCTTAAACGACGTTTCATACCGATGGTGAAAATCATACCAATGGTGAAAAAAGGAGGGGGGTAATCAACTGAGGTGGATGCCACCCAGAGGCTGAGTATATTAAAGATGGAGATTTTCATTGGATTTGGCAACATAGAAGTTCATGGTGGTTTTTTTTTTAAGATTTTATTTATTTTTATTTGACAGAGATCACAAGTAAGCAGAGAGGCAGGCAGAGAGAGAGGAAGGGAAGCAGGCTCCCAGCAGAGATTCCCGACGTGTGGGGCTTGATCCCAGGACCCTGGGACCATGAGCTGAGCAGAAGGCAGAAGCTTTAACCCACTGAGCCACCCAGGTGCCCCAGAAGTTAATGGTGATTTTAAACAGGAGTTTCAGTGGCATTTGGAGCAGAAGACATTCTTCAAAGTAAGTGTGAGATTAAACAGATTAAACAGACAGTGAATGAAAAGAAGTTTAGAGAAGTTTGGCTGTGAAGAGAAAAGGGGAGCAGGTCATAGCTGTAAGTTAAAGTGCAGGATCCAAAGAAGTTTCTCTTAGGTTTTTGTTTATTACATTTTGCTTTAAGATGGAAGAGACCATTGCATTTTTTTGTTAATAGCGCTGTCATCTATTATTCCTTCTTCTGTTATCCTTCAAATTTAATCAGTAGCTAAGACCTGATGAATTTCTCATATTCATCTCTATGTAGTTCTCACTACTACTCCAAATGTTTGGACTCTTAGTCTAGACTATCATAATAGCCTCTTTCTTGGATTTTTTTTTTTGGGGGGGAAGGGCATATGTTTACCATTATTTCTTAATATTGTGCTTCCAAAGTTCTGATCATGTAGTTCCTATTCTCCATAATATTCCCACTCTTTATAGTCAGTGGTGGTGTGGGATGGACACTGGACTTGGTTCACAATACCTGGCTTTGAATTTCAGGTTATTAAACTTAACCTTGATTAACTTAAAATTTTTTAAACTTTATTTTAAAAATTTTTATTAAGTAAACTCTACCCCTAACATGGGGCTCGAACTTAAAACCCTGAGATTAGGAATCATATGTTCTGCTGACTGAGCCATCCAGTCGCCCCTATAAACTCTAACTTTTCATGTGTGGATTAGTGAAAACAAAACGTACCTTTTGGAAATTTTTTTTTTTTTTTAAGATTTTTTTTTTTTATCTGTCAGAGAGCGAGAACACAAGCAGGGGGAATGGCAGGCAGAGGGAGAAGCAGGCTCCCCGATAAGCAAGGAGCCCGATGGAGGGCTCGATCCCAGGTTCATGGGATAATGACTTGAGCTGAAGGCAGATGCTGAGCCACCCAAGCATCCCTGGAAATGATTTATAAGTGCTTAGTTAACTTGAAGGGTTTTGCCATTATAGGCACAAACTCCTTAGCCTGATATTCAGGCCCCAGTAGACTACTGCTGTCTTATTAGCTACACTTATATTCATATATCTTCCAGCCAAACCAAACTACTTTCTTGGTTTTTATTTCCACACACTTGTGCTATCTTGTCTCCCTGTCCCTACCATAGTTTTCATGTTCTAAAGCCCATTTTGTAGTACTGTTTCCTTAGTCCTGTGTATTGAAGGCAACCTTCTCTAATTCCTCATGTTTTTTTCTCCCTATTTCTAATGGTATCTAGCTGGATACAAGATAGAATGTTTAATTATGTCTTTTTTATATGCTTTGTGAGGACAAGGCATGACTTCCCTGGCACACATATAGCATAATACCATTAATATCATTGAGACTCAGGTTGCTGGTTGGTTAACATTTCAAGAAGACAAAGTATAATGTAATAAAATTAATCTCCCTTTTGTGGTTGAGTGCTGACAGTTATCAGAAAGGTGGTGGTTAGAACAATCAAAGAGAAGGAGAGCCAAGGAACAAAAATTTGCCACATCTTGTTCTAGTCATTAGAGAAAGGAATGGACTATTCATTTCTTGAGACCATCTAGTTACCCTTGTTCTTATATTGTGTTCACTGGCCAATTTCATAATTAGTTTGGTTCCCCTGTTTGTTGATATTGGGAAATGGGTTTCCTGGATAATAGGCTCATAATATTCATAAGTCCAGGCTAGGCGTTCTGAAGAAGTTAATTGGCAGTCCTTTTGTCTTGAAGAGTTGAATAGTAGCCTACCAAGATCCCTCCTTTGAACTTTCAAAAGGGCAAAAATGTCCACTTAACAGTAATAGTGTCTACAAATACTCTTCATGTGCAAAGGTTTGAACATGGTGTGTAGAATGCTAAGGTACCGTTCTCCAGACCCTTTTCTTAGGGAAGCATTTCTTTGAGTAGATCTTCTAGTTACAAATTCTCATAGTATAGTCTAAAACATCTTTTATGCATGACACCTATTGCAGCTATATTTACTTGAATTATTGTTTGATTGTCTCTTTCCCTTTCAGATTGTAAGCATCATTAAAGGCTGCTATGATGCCTTTTCTCACCATTTTATCCCCATGCTTGGTACAGTGTCTGGTCCACAGTAGGCATTAGAAGGGTTTTTTTCGTGAATATGCATCTCTGAAATGCTCTCCCTCCAGCCCCATTCTGCCTTCTTGGTGAGCTCCTAATTATCCTCCAAAGCCCGCAGATATTCTTCTCTCGAGTTCTCCTCAGTTAAATTCCTGAGGCACTTTGTATGCATTTTTGTTGTAGGACCAGTCACTTTATGTTGTAATTATTTGACCATGAGCCTCTTTTCCTTTTAAAGATTTTATTTATCATTTATTTGACAGAGAAAGAGAGAGAGCACAAGCAGGGGGAGAGGCAGGCAGAGGGAGAGGGAGAAACAGGCTCTTCAGAGCAGGAGCCCAATGTGGGACTCAATCCCAGGACTCTGGGATCATGACCTGAGCCAAAGGCAGATGCTTAAGCAACCACCTGAGCCACCCAGGCGCCCTTGACCACGAGTCTCTTTTTTCATCCAGCTAGAGTAGACTTTTTTTTTTTTTTTAAGATTTTTATTTATTTATTTGACAGACAGAGATGACAGGCAGAGAAGAAGGCAGAGAGGGAGGTAGGGAAGCAGGCTCCCCGCTGAGCAGAGAGCCCAGCTCGGGGGCTCGATACCAGGACCCTGGAATCATGACCTGAACCGAAGGCAGAGGCTTTAACCCACTGAGCCACCCAGGTGCCCCTAGAGTAGACTTTAAGGCAAGGATCATGTCTTAATTTAAGTGTTCAGAAAAATATCTGTTGAATTGAACAAAATGTGTTGTGCACTTCCTAAAAATACATAAATTGTATAACATAATAACTGAATGGAATGAACCTAACAATGAAAAGAAGGCTGTTATCCAAGCTTTATTTTATTCATCTGCAAGGTCTTTCTCAGTTCTGATAGTTTAAACTAGTTGTTTTCAAAGTGTGCTCCTGGCCACATCATCTGGGAGCTTGTTAGAAATGCAGATAATTAGGTCCTACCCCAAACTTACTGAATCAGAAACTCTGGGGATGGCTGAGTTCAACCAGCCCACCAGGTGATTCTGGTAGATGGTGAAGTTTGAGAACCACTGGAATTACTTTAGCAGTTTATCTGTTTTCTGTGTGTTCCAGAAAACCATAGTTAACCATCTTAATTTAAACTTCAGAGCTTAAAGTTATTTTTAAAGCTTTCTTCATGTTGTTTCCAACCAGTCGAATTTGTGGACGTTTTTTAAACTGATCATAGCTGTGTAACTGGAGTGTCTGAATTAGGCAGTCAGTTCAGAAGTATTTGAAGACTGCGGCTTACAAACTATGTGCATGTGTATTTATATCTGTATGAATGCACCACACACACGCACACACACACGCTTTTCTCTCTATCAGTGGAAACTCCTCTGTGAAGAGTGATTAAAGGAAGGGAAAGGTACAGGCTTTACGAGGCAGACTTGAATGAGTGTTATGGCAGAACAAGATATCAAACGGTAGAGGTTGCTTTTTTGCAGTAGCAGTTAGATATACTTATTCACTTCCTATACCAAGGAGCTTATTTAATTTTATTTTTTTTTAATTCTAGTATAGTTAACATATAGTATTGAATGAGTTTCAGGTGTACAATATAGTGATTACCAAGGAGATTTCTTAGCGATAAATGTTTGCCTCAATGTTACCTGCAACAGGTTGTTGCGGATTGAAAGTGCTCATTGTTGGTATTCGTTGACTTCTTGCACAGGGAGTTGCACACTTTACTGATAGAAACCATGTAATCATAGCTTATCTCAGATGTATATTTTGTGCTAAGGGCCATGCTAAGTGTTTCATATGTGGCCTACTTCCACCATTGTTTTGGCTTAATACCTTGAGTTTAAATTTACTCTCTCTTTAAATAAAGGGAATCTTTTAGAAATGGAATTCCTGAAAAGAACTGCTTTTAAGGTACAGTGTTGCTGCCTGGTTGAATGGTTCCAGGATTTAGAAAACAGTATCAGTTGTTCCATTTACCTTTCATACCTTTATTTATAACAGCATCTCAGACTTTGTAAATTGAAGAAGCCTGTTTTCTTTAGTCTTTCCTTACACAGAAGTTGCTTGTTCTTTCTTTCTTTCTTTTTTTAAGATTTTATTTATTTATTTGGCAGAGTTCACAAGTAGGCAGAGAGGCAGGTGGAAGGGCCGGGGCGGGGGGAGGGGAGAAGCAGACTCCCTGCTGAGCAGAGAGCCTGATGTGGGGCTCTGTCCCAGGACTCTGGGATCATGATCTGGGCTGAAGGCAGAGGCTTTAACCCACTGAGCCACCCAGGTGCCCCGCTTTTTTTTTTTCTTTTTTTTTTTTCTTTAATTGTAATCGCCTTTCTCCACGTCTTTTCTGCCTATTAACTATTTCTTAGTGGGGTTATCAAAACTATAAGAATTATAATAAGTTCAGAAGTTTTGTTCTTTAGTTTTGTGCTCATTTATTCAACAGACGTCAGGCTTACTGTTGGTGTTTAATAAATACATTGGATATACAGAAATGAATATCTTGTACCCTGTCCTTGTACTCTGATAAGAGCCACATAGACAAATAATTATGCTATACTGTGATAAATGAAATTTAGGAAGTAAAAGGTACAGAAGCAAAAAAAAGGAGGGAATGACTGAGGAAGAAATTCAAAGAGGAGGTAACTACTAAGTTGGGTATTAGAACATTAAGTATTGTCTAAGCAGGTCAGAAGGCAAGGAGGGAAATTCCAAGCAGAGGAACCAGCATATCCAGAAGCAAATACATATGAGACTGTTACAAGATCAAAATATCATTCCCGGTAGTTGAGGGTTACTGGAACATAAGAATGGGAGGGAATCTGAGATGGGAAGAGTCACTCATGTAAAGTAATATGTACTTCTGCAGTTGGTAATGGGGAGACGTTAGAGGAAGTGTAAACATTAGAGGAAGTGTAAACATGGGGGGGAGGCTCGATCATATTTCTTATTTATTTATCTTAGAGAGAGAATGAGTGAGTGAGAGTTGGGGCTAGGGGCAGAGAGAGAGAGAGAGAGAGAGAGAGAGGCTTAAGCAGACTGCACTGGGTATAGAGGCCAACTCAGAGCTCAGTCTCATGACCCCTCATGACCCAAGCCAAAATCAAGAGTTGGGGGTTCAACCGACTGTGCCATCTGGGTGCCTCTAATTTTTATTTTTATTTTTTAAAGATTTATTTATTTGAGCAAGCAAGAGAGAACGCATGTGCACATGATGGGAGGAGCAGAGGGAGAGAGAGAATCCTCCAGCAGACTCCCCACTGAGTGTGGAGCCCAACCTGGAACTCAAATCCCAGGACCCTGAGATCATGACCTAGGCCCAAACTAAGAGTCAGCCCCTTAACTGACAGAGCCACCCAGATGCCCCTGATTTTTATTTTTTATGTTAATTTTTATGTCTGAGGTAGTATATTTAATTTGCCAATTATTGAGCGTGCTTTATGAAAAACCCTACCAGAGATTCTTGGCTAATGTCATGAAGTATATCAGTATAGATTTGGATGAATTTTTATTGGGTAAAATTAGTTCAGAAACCATTTTATTTTAATTCCTATATGAATTGCTTAATTTTTTTCTAGACTTTTTACCTTGCCCAAGTCAGAGCTAATCATGTAACATTCATTCGCTTGGCTTGTGAGCTTTCTCAGTTTATCTCTATCTGTTCATGGTGTTACCACCATGTTGTCTTCTGTGTTATTTATGAAAATATTAGGAACATCCCAAACATTATGTTACGGAGGACACAAACAGTTGGGGAGACCCATTTTCTTCTGTACTTCATTTCTTCGTTTTTTACCAGTTCTTCATATGCGACACAAAATTATTCAGATTCTATGTTTTAAAAATTCTGGGGGTGCCTGGTTTGTTTAGTTGGTAGAGCATGTGACTTGTGATCTCAGGATTATGAGTTTGAGCCCTACATTGGGTGTACAGTTTAATTTTTTAAAAAAGCATTATAAAAATTCTGTACAAAGCCTTATTAAAGGTTTTTGTCATTTATTTATTTATTTATTTATTGGGACAGACAGAGATCACAAGTAGGCAGAGAGGCAGGCAGAGAGAGTAGGAAGCTGGCTCCCCGCTGAGCAGAGAGCCTCATGCGGTGATCGATTCCAGGACCCTGGGATTATGACTTGAGCCGAAGGCAGAGACTTTAACCCACTGAGCCACCCAGGCGCCCCAAATGTTTTTATCGTTTAAATAAATTATATTTTTTGCATTTCTCCCTTTATGGAATCCATGTGGGCATTATAATAGCATATTCAAGAAAGGCTATCTTTTTTTTTTTTTTTTTTTTAAGATTCTGTTTATTCATTTGACAGAGACACAGCGAGAGAGGGAACACAAGCAGGGGGAGTGGGTAAGGGAGAAGCAGGCTTCCTGCTGAGCAGAGAGCCCGATGCGGGGCTTGATCCCAGGACCCTGGGATCATGACATGAGCCGAAGGCAGACGCTTAACGACTGAGCTACCCAGGCACCCCAAGAAAGCCTGCGTTGATATTTGTGCCATCTTAAGTCAGGTTGTGACTTTATACCAGCGGTGAGCCAAATAACCCTACTGTGTAAAAGTAGAATAGGAATTTCTAATGCCGTGGTCAAGTGTGTGTGTGGTGGTTTTAGATGAAGAAAGGCAGCACATCTCTGCCTCTCAGCCTTCCCTGTGTAAGAACAGCCTTCTCATTCTTCATAGGTTGAGAATTTTCTAATCACCTGATGTAGCTCCTTAATTTGGTGAGAGACTTAGTTTTAATACCCATCTGAAAAGAGAAAACAATTGGCTATAATTTCTCAACCTTGTTCTGTTGTAATAATCATTTGAATGACTGTGTATACCTGCCCATTATTAGTAAACTTCATTGGCTTCTGCTGAAGATCTAATGGAAATTGAATGGCAAGCTGACACATGTCCATTTGAATCAAAATCTGTTCATTTCACAAGCCTCTGCTAGGTTCATTGCCAGCAGACTTTAAACCAGAGCACTGGCTTAGCTGTGAAATAGTTTCTCTTCAGTTTCTGAAAAGAAGTTCTTTTGGGTATAATGCTTTTTTATATGCTATTAAATTCTAAAAATAGTTTATTGGCTAATTGTACTAAGGGATTAGTTGATATTAAAAGGACTCTTAGAATTGTAATTAAATATAGGGATAATACAAAGGACTTGAGAAAAATTCAAATAGGATTTTCCCATGGGTAAAATTTTGTTTACCTTTTTCCATATTGATCAGTCTTTTAGAATGTAATAGTGATAACTCTTCCACAGTTTATTAATGTTTTTGCTTTCTTCCCTCAACTTTGATAGAATCAATAGTTTTAAGAGGACTCCCCCCACCCCCTCAAGTGATAGAAGTTACATATCCTGGTTGTGAAAAATACAAGAAAGTTGCTCATGATCCCAAACTTTTTTTTTTTTTAAAGATTTTATTTATTTATTTGACAGAGATCACAAGTAGGCAGAGAGGCAGGCAGAGAGAGAGAGAGGAGGAACAGGCTCCCTGCTGAGCAGAGAGCCCAATGTGGGACTCAATCCCAGGACCCTGAGATCATGACCTGAGCTGAAGGCAGAGGCTTAACCCACTGAGCCACCCAGGTGCCCCTCATGATCCCAAACTTAACCAGCATCACCATTTTAGCATATCTTCCTTTTTTTTTTTTTTTTTTTTTAATTAACCATGCCTAAAAGTATTTTTATGGGGGGTGCCTGGGTGGCTTAGTCATTAAGCGTTTGCCTTTGGTTTGGGTTGTGATCCCAGGATCCTGGAATCAAGCCCTGAATCAGGCTCCCCACTCAGCAGGAAGTCTGCTTTTCCCTCTCCCATTCCCACTGCTTGTGTTCTCTCTCCCTCTCTCTTTCTCTCTCTCTGTGTGTCAAATAAATAAATCTTTAAAAAAAGTATTTTTATATACCTGAGATTATGCTTGATACAGAATTTCTCTTGCTTCCCTAATTTATCACTATCATTTACATGTCACTAAAAACTCTTGTGCAAGTTTACACTGTGGCGTCCTCTAATTTATTTGCTTATTTTTCTGTTATCGGGCATTATGTTGTATTCACTTGGGGGGCCATTCAAAATAAAAACACAATGAACTTAATTATGTATTTGTTTTTCTATGTTTCTGAGTATATGATTGTTCCCTAGAAGTGCAATATTTGAGGTTATAAGCAGTAAAAAACTTACGAAAAGATGTAAACGTGTACAGAGTAAACAGTGGTGTAATGAACTGTATACTTAATCACCAACTGCAAAAATCATTGACAGGAGGAACTCTTCTTTCATCTGTGTCCTCCACTCCCTCTCAGTTACTTTGAATTAAATCCCAGATGGGATTTATTTATTTAATCTATAAATGCTTCAGTTTTATATATCTAAGTTTTTAGTAAATCAGTAGTAAAGTTAGACTTAACAGTTTGTGAAGTATAATGCACATAACAAAAGAGCATACAACATAGACTTCTTACAGTTTAGTGAATGATCACAAAATGAACACCCTCGTAACTACCATTTGGTCAAGATTTGGAATTGCCGCCACCTCAGAAACTTCCTCATGGGGTGCCTGGGTGGCTTAGTGGGTTAAGAAGCCTCTGCTTTTGGTTCGGGTTATGATCCCGGGGTCCTGGGATCGAGCCCTGCATCAGGCTCTCTGCTCAGCAGGGAGCCTGCTTCTCCCTCTCTGCGTGCCTCTCTGCTGACTTGTGATCGCTCTCTCTGTCAAATAAATAAATAAAATCTTTAAAAACAAAACAAAACAAAAAAATAACAAAGAAGCTTCCTCATGCCTCTCCCAATCACTAATTTGTTGTTCTTCCCCAGTGGAGATTTCTAGCACTATAATTTAGTTTTACTTGATTTTGAGCTTTTAAGAAATGTAATAATATAGTATGCATTCTTTTGTGTCTGGCTTGTTTTACCCCAAATTGTGAGATTCATTCATGATGCTCTGTAATACAAAGACTTTAAAAGCATAGCCACATCACCAGTATCAGAGTAAAACAGTGAATAATTTCCTTTTTATGGACCCTGACCATTTTATGGGCTCAGGACCAGGACCCTGAGGTCATGACCTGAGCTGAAGGCAGAGGCTTAACCCACTGAGCCACCTAGGCGCCCCAATATTTTATTTTTAAATAGCCTGTACACCCAGTGTGGGGCTTGAGTTTACAACGCTGGGATCAAGAGTCACATGCTCTACTGACTGAGCCAGCCAGGTGTCCCTGAACAATTTCTTAATATCTTTATTGTTCACATTTCCCCAAATCATTTTTTTTTAAAGTGGTTGGTTGTGTTGTTTTTCAGACAAGGTCCATCCGTATGTTTTGTATGTTGCTGTGTGTCTGAAGTCTCTCTTAACCTTTTGGTTGTTTTCCCCCTCTTTTCTTTTTCTTTTCTGGTGGAAAAAAAGCAGTCACTTGTCTTAGAGAATTTCCCACCTTCTGGATTTTGCTGTTGTATATCCATAGTGTCATTTTGAAAAAAATTGAGATATAGATATAACGTACATTAGAATGCACAGGTTTTGTGTTCAGTTTGGTGAGTTTTGACAATGTGGTGGCTATTCAAAATAGCATACAGAAAACATTTCCATCCCAGTGGAAAGTTCCCTTTTGCCCGTTTGCAGTTAGTTTCCCTTTCCATCCCTGTATCTGACTTGTATCGCCGTAGATAGGTTTTCCCACTTCGTGTTCATATATATATGGAATTACAGCAGGTTCTCTTTTGTGAGGGGCTCCTTTCATGTAACATCATGGTTTTGAGATTTGTCCATGTGTTTTCATAGTTTGTTCTTTTTATTGCTGAATATATTCTATTGTGTATATATACCACAGTTTGTTTATTCTCTTTTTGATGGACATTTGGGTTGTTTTCCATTTGAGGTATTATGGATAAGGCTGTGATAAATATTCTTATGCAAGTTGGTATGGATGTGCTTTCGTATACGAAGCTGTACTTGCTGGGACTTATGATAAATGCATGTGTAACTTCGAAGATAGCTAAGCTAAACTCCTGAAGTGCTGTTCCATTTTATACTCAACCCCACCAGTGATGTATGGGAACTGCCCCCCCCTTTTTAAAAGATTTTATTTATTTATTTGACAGAGTAGGTAGAGCAGCAGACAGAGAGAGAGGGGGAAGCAGGCTCCCTCCTGACCAGAGAGCCCAGTGCAGGGCTCGATCCCAGGACCCTGAGACTTGAGCCGAAGGCAGAGTCTTAACCCACTGAGCCACCCAGGCGCCCCAAGAACTGCCTTTGTTCCATATACCTGCAAGCATTTTTTTAAAAAAAGATTTTATTTACTTATTTGGGAGAGAGAGGAAGAGAGAAAGAGCGGCCAAGCACAAGCAGGGGAGGGACAGGGGGAGAAGCAGACTCCCTGCTGAGCAGGGAGCCTGATCTGGGACTCTGGGAACATGACCTTAGCTAAAGGCAGTTGCTTAACCAATTGAGCCACCCAGGCACCCTCATTTGGTTTTTGAAATCGGCCATTCTAGCCAGTAGAAGTAGTATCTCATTATTTTAATTTTGTTTTTCTCTGATGGCTAATGATATATTTTCTCTGATGGCTAATGAATGCCTTTCCATGAGCTTATTGGCCATTTGATGAAATGTCTGTTGAGATCTCCCTCCCCACCTTTTATTGGCTTGTTCATCTTTTAATTGTTGATTTGTAGATTCTTTATTATATTTGGATACAAGTTCTTTCTTAGACGTATGAGCCACAAATACTTTTTCCAGTCTGTGACTTGTCACTTTATATATTCTTAATGGTTTATTTTGGTGAGCGAAATTCTTTTTTATCATTCTTTTGCTTTTGTGGCTTGTTAAATTCTTTAAAAAAAAAAAAATTCTTTTAAAAATTTGATCCTAGGGGCACCTGGGTGGCTCACTGGGTTAAAGCCTCTGCCTTCGGCTCAGGTCATGATCCCAGGGTCCTGGAATCGAGCCCCACATTGGGCTCTTTGCTCTGTGGGGAGCCTGCTTCCCCCTCTCTCTCTGCCTGCCTCTCTGCCTACTTGTGATCTCTGTCAAATAAATAAAATCCTAAAAAAAAATAAAAAAAAATAAAAATTTGATCCTAGAGACAACCTTTTGAGGGGGAATAATATGGTTCTCATTTTGCTCATTAGGAAATAAAGGCCCAAAGAGGAAAAGAGAATTGTCATTTTGCTCATTAGGAAATAAAGGCCCAAAAGAGGGAAAGAGAATTGTCTTAAAGTTATGTAACTATTAAGTTGTAGAGCAAAGCCTGGAAACCAGGTCTTTTCAGGTTGAATTTCTTTCCGTTACACCATATTCTCCCTTTCTCTTTTCCCATTAACTGAAAATGATACTGTGCTCAGCTATTTTTTCTTAAGAGTTCTGTCCCTTCTTTTACTTTGGGCCTTTGCATATGCAGTTCTGTTTGAGTTGAACACTTTTCCTCCTCTCTTTAATTCTGTATATTATTCAAATTTCAGCTTAGATGTTAGTTATATCCTTTAGGAATTTTTTTTAGGATTTTATGTATTTATTTGACAGAGAGATACAGCGAGAGAGGGAACACAAGCAGGGGAGCAGTAGAGGGAAAGGGAGAAGCAGGCTTCCCACCAAGCAGGGAGCCTGATGTAGGGCTCGATCCAGGACTCTAGGATCATGACCTGAGCCGAAGGCAGACACTTAATGACTGAGCCTCCCAGGCGCCCCGCCTTTAGGAGATTTTTGACATCTCGCTCCTTTCCTGCTAGATAAGGTGCCCCTTCTCCTCTCTTCTGCAGATAGCAGAATATATCCTGATTGTCTTTCTGCTTACTCTCTGTAGATTCTGAGGGCAGGAGCCATGCCACACTTAGTAACCAGAATATTAACAGTGTCTGGCATATGGCAGGTGCTAAAAAAAAAAAAATATATCATGAATTCAATTAAATATAATTCTTTCCTGGGGCACCTAGCTGGCTCAGTTGGTGGAGCATGGGTCTCTTGATCTCAGGGTCCTGAGTTCAAGTCCCATGTTGGGGGTAGAGATTACTTAAAACAACAATAATAAACTGTCTTAAAATATATACATACATACATACAAATAAATTTCTGTCCATGACTACTTGTGACAATTTTTTTTTTTGTACTGTGTACTTAAACCCTGTCATGTATTTAATTTAGCATTTTTGTGTAGCATCATGAGGTTCCATTTGTGGTGGTTGAATTTCTGGAAGGATTACAACGTATTTTAAAGTAAGGGTTACAAAAATTATTTTTTTCCCTATATACCTAGGAAGTGTTTAAATAGCTTTAAGAAGTTTTCTTAACCCATTTACTTTTCTTTCTTTTTTTTTTTTTTTTTTTTTAAGAGAGATCAAGAGTGAGCAGGGAGGGGGAGAATGAGAGAGAGGTGGAGAGGGAGAGAGAGAATCTTAAGTAGGCATCACGCCCATCATGAAACATGATGTGGGGCTCCATCTCACAACCCTGAGATACAACCTGAGCCAAAATCAAGAGTTAACGCTTAACGAACTGAGCCACCCAGGTTCCCCCCACCCAGCTTACTTTATTTTTATCCATTTACTTTTACTACTGATACTGTCAGAGAGAGTGAGCGAGCACGCACAAGCATGGGGAGCAGCAAGCAGAGGGAGAAGCAGGGTGTCGACTGAACAAAGAGCCTAATGTGGGACTTGATCCCGGGACCCTGGGACTATGACCTGAGTCCACTGCAGATGCTTAACTGACTAAGCCACCCAGGTGTCCCAGTTACTTATTTTTTTTTAAGTGGGAGAGAGAACATGTTCAAGTAGAAGGTAGGGGTTAAACTGTATAATTGCCTGAATGATATTACATCTGAAAAACCAATTTATAAATTTAATAGCTACTGTTTTTGTCTTTGAACAGCAGGCATTGATTCCATCTTTCATTTCTGAAGAATAGATAGATTCTTAAAAAGTAACTTGAAGCATTTATCGAAGTTGACAACTGTTCTGTGGTTAGGTTAAAAAATATTCTTTTTTTTTTTTTTAAAGATTTTATTTATTTATTTGACAGAGAGAGAGAGATCACAAGTAGACAGAGAAGCAGGCAGAAGGGGAGGGGAAAGCAGGCTCTCCGCTGAGCAGAGAGCCCGATGCGGGGCTCAATCCCAGGACCCTGAGATCATGACCTGAGCCAAAGGCAGAGGCTCAACCCACCAAGTTACGCAGGTGCCCCCCAAAATATTCTTATTCTTAGGAAATACACACTTAAGTATTTAGTGGTGAAAGAGCCATGGTATATGCAACTTACGACTCTTAGATGGTTTGGGACTAAGTGAGAAAAAAAAAAAATATATATATATATATAATACCCCCCCCATATATATATCCACATACATATGTACAGGCAGTTTTCACTTTGCATGGTAGTGTGGGACTATAAAAACGACCATGCAAACTGAAACCACACAAGGTGATCAACGGAAAAATTATGAAGTGACTTTTAAAATCTTTTGTTAAAATACTAAAAAACTATTTCATTTTTGACTATAAATACAAGAAGAAATGAAAAAATAGTAAAACTAATATTTGGTGTGCTTGTTTATTTAGGTACACTAATTTAAAACATTAGAAACATTGAATATTAAAGTGTTTTTGGGGTTGGTTAAGAAGAAATGAAAAAATAGTAAAACTAATATTTGGTGTGCTTATTTATTTAGGTACACTAATTTAAAACATTAGAAACATTGAATATTAAAGTGTTTTTGGGGTTGGTTAAGCATCTGCCTTTGACTCAGGTCATGATCCCAGGGTTCTGGGATTGAGCCCCACATTGGGCTCCCTGCTTGGTTGCAAGCCTGCTTCTCCCTCTCCCACTCCCCCTGCTTGTGTTCCCTCTCTCCTTGTCTCTCTCTGTCAAACAAATAAGTCTTTACAAAATAAAAAATAAAGTGTTTTAGGGGCGCCTGGTTGGCTCAGTCTCTGAGTCATGAATTCAAGCCCTGTGTTGGGCATGGAGCCTACTTAAAAATCAGCCAATCAATAAATAATAAAGTGTTCTATTTCTTGAGGTGCCTGACTGGTTTACTTGGTGGAACATGCATCTCTCGATCTTGGGGTTGTGAGTACGAGTCCCACATTGGGTGTATAGATTACTTAAAATCTTTAAAAAAATGAAATAAAATGTTTTATTTCTTAGTTTAAAAACTTACTGAGTAGTTTAGGGGCATGTGGGTGGCTCAGTTGGTTAAGCGTCTCACTCTTGATTTCAGCTTAGGTCATGATCTCAGGGTCATGAGATTGAGCCCTGCTTCAGGCTCCGTGCTGGGCATGGAGCCTGCTTAAGACTCTCTCTCTCCCTTGGGACGCCTGGGTGGCTCAGTTGGTGGGGATGGTGCCCCACATCGGGCTTCTTGCTCGGTGGGGAGCTTGCTTCTCCCTCTGCCTGCTGCTCCCCCTGCTTGTGCTCTCTCACTGACAAATAAAAAAAAAAAATGAAATCTTAAGAAAGTATATGTCTCTCTTCCTCTCCTTCCACCCCCTACCATCTACTTGAACACGTTCTCTCTCCCACTTAAAAATAAATAAATAATTGGGACACCTGGGTGGCTCAGTCAGTTAAGCATCTGCCTTGGACTCAGGTCATGATCCCAGGGTCCTGGGATCAAGTCCCACATTAGGCTCTTTGTTCAGCAGAGAGCCTGCTTCTCCCTCTGCTGCATCCCCTGCTTGTGTGTGCTTGCTCACTCTCTCCCTCTGACAAATAAATAAGTAAAATCTTTAAAAAATAATAATAATAAAAGACAAAAAAAATCCCATGCTGTGTAGTTTAAGTAATGCTTGCCTGCTCTTGTCATAATTTATGATGTGGAGCAAATGTCTTTTGGATGCCATGGCTTCCATCATTAATCCTTTGCACTTTCAGTGTCATGCAATATCTTTGAGAGTTCTTTAAGCTTTTTTTTTTTTTTTTTTGCTGGTGTCACTTCTCTGGGACATCTTCATCCTGTTGCCACAATAAGTTTCCTTATTTATGTGGAAAAGTTTACCTGTACTAAGTTCCTCTGATTTAACTCCATTTATTTCCTATTCAGATTTTACTTCCAGTTTTATCCTTTTTCATCCCTGCCCTGCCCTCCCTGCCCTTCCTCTTTTATGTAGGCTCCTTGCCCAGCACAGAGCCCAGTGGGGGCCTTGAGATCAAGACCCTGAGATCAAGAGCTGAGCTGAGGTGAAGAGACAGATGCTCAACTAACTGAGGCACCCAAGCACCGTCATTTCTTTCCTTCATTTTCACCTCTGTAGGCCACTTCCCTCTCTTGATTGTCTGTTTTTGTAAATGGGCTTATCCCTGGTAGAGTAGGAGGAACACAGCTATACACTTTGCTCTTTATGTGTACAGAACTGAAAAATATGCCCAGTGACCCATCCCTAACAGACTTTGAAAGAAGTGAGGAGATTGGTTCCTGCTCATGATGCAAACTGTTATTTACATAGTGATTTGTGGACTGAGAAACCTGCAGTAAAGTTTATATTTAATGCAACTAGTCACAGTTCATATATACCATGGTAATTAAAATTTGAAGTATGTTGTTGGGGAACTGATGTTACTTAATTAAAATGTGGTAACTGAAATTTGTGTAAATTGGGAGTATGTAAAACCAGTACTACCAGTATAAAGAACATGTACAAATGAATATAAATGCTTTGATTTTTATAATGCTCGAAAGATTAACTCCTTGTGGGAAGATTTATGTTACTGTATTCATTTTTACTGACTTGTAGCTATAGTTTACAGGGAGAATCAGATGATGAGACTATATGTATATAAAAATCCTTTGTTAACCGTGACACATGATAGAGAACAATTGTGTGTTATGGTAGGGCAACTGACATATACTGAATAGCTCTAATAAAGCCAGGGGGTATTTTAGACATTTTACATTTATTAGGCATGTTATTTTGATTTTTAAAGCAACTTCTGAGGTTGGCAGTATTTTATACAATCTCATTTTATAGGTGAGGAAATTGAGGTCCACACCAAATCCATACCTGTTCTACAACTCCATTCTTTATGAGTGTTGTTGGAGATCCTCCTAGAGAAACTTCGATAAGGCAAAATTGAGACTAAAACATGAGGAAAGGAGCATTTTAGTTTTAAGTTTATGAGACTTTAGGTGGTTAGATTCAGGTTAAATATTTTGGCAAAAATACTGTACCACTTGTGTATATTATTGGATCCTTCCATGAGATACAGTATCAGGTTGCCTCACTTTTGGTGATGCTAGGTTTGATAACTTTGTTACAGGTATGACTGTCAGGTCTTTCCTGTAAAAACGTATTTTGTTTTCATAAATTATATCTAATTATAAAGAACAAAATACGTTTTTACAGGAAAGACCTGACAGTCATACCTTTATGAAAAAATATTGTGGGATGGTCCTCTCCAGCAACTTTTCACTGATCATCTATTTATTGTCTTTGCTCTGATATGCTTTAATCTTTAAAAATTAAGAAATAGGGGCGCCTGGGTGGCTCAGTGGGTTAAAACCTCTGCCTTCGGCTCAGGTCATGATCCCAGGGTCCTGGGATTGAGCCCCGCATTCGGCTCTCTGCTCAGCAGAGAACCTGCTTCCCCTCCTTCTCTCTCTGCCTGCCTCTCTGCCTGCTTGTGTTCTCTGTCAAATAAATAAATAAAAATCTTTAAAAAAAATTAAGAAATAAGTTTTTTTAAAAAGATTGTATTTTTAAACAGTCTGTACAGTTATGGTTTGGCTCAAACGCACAACCACAAGATTAAGAGTCACCTACTCTACCAACTGAACCAGCTGGGAGCCCCCAAAATTACCAAAAATTTTAAAATTAAATAACATATCTTTTATCATAGGGAAGAGAACTAGATGATCTCAAGAGAAGAGAAAAGGTCCAAAGGCACCATTGAATTTTTTTTATTTTTATAACTTTATAATTCCTAAATTATTTTATTATTGTTTTTAAACATAAGGATCTTTTCTATTTTTTAAGAATCTTAAATTTTTCTTAGGAGGGGAGGGGCAGAAAGAGATTTTTTTTTTTTTTTTTAAGATTTTATTTGAGAGAGAGCATGTGCAAGAGAGGTGAGCAAGAGCGGCAGAGGGGTGGGGGGGACAGAGGGAGAAGCAGACTTCCTGCTGAGCAGGGAGCTGCCTCCTCTGGGTTCCATCCCAGAACTCTGGGAACATGACCTGAGCCAAAGGCAGATGCTTAACCACCCAGGGTCCCCGAGGGAAAGAGAGAATCTTTTTTTTTTTTTTTTTTTTAATTTATTTGACAGACAGATCACAAGTAGGCAGAGAGGCAGGCAGAGAGAGACAGGAGGAGGAGGCAGGCTCCCTGCTGAGCAGAGAGCCCGATGCGGGACTCGATCCCAGGACCCTGAGATCATGACCTGAGCCGAAGGCAGAGGCTTTAACCACTGAGCCACCCAGGTGCCCCGGAAAGAGAGAATCTTAAGAAGGTTCTATACTCAGCATGGAGCCCAGTGTGGGGATTGATTTCATGACCCTGAGATCATGACCCAAGCTGAATTAAGAATCACATACTCAACTGACTGAACCACCCAGGTGCCCCGGTAATTTCCTAAATTATTATTATTTTTTAAAAGATTTTATATATTTATTTGACAGAGATCACAAGTAGGCAGAGAGGCAGGCAGAGAGTGGGGGGAGGCAGGCACCCCACCCAGCAGAGAGCCAGATACGGGGCTCGATCCCAGGACCCCAGGATCATGACCTGAGCCGAAGGCAGAGGCCTTAACCAACTGAGCCACCCAGGCGCTCCTCTAAATTATTTTAGAATTATGTATTCTGTGAATTATGTCAAAGGCAGTGTTCTGTATTTTAATTGTTACAGTCTTGTAGAACACAGCATAACATACATACATACTTGGCCTATTTAAATTTTCTGAGTTTGTTTTTTTAAATTGTCATCAGTAAGCAAAATATAACAATCAGTTGTAGAAACTTTAAAGAGAAGACAGAAGTTTGAGCTTTACTTAGTTGGTCTCAATGTAGTGGCAAAGAAAAGAGTTATTTCATGGCTGTAAGTAGATAGAACTGGGTGGACTATGGTGATAGAACTTCAGGAATCAGGATTAAATAATGGCTTCTCTGGAAATACTAAATCTTGAACGGGTGAGGGAAGAGAGCCAAAGAAATAATAATTTTTAAAATTATTTTAAAAGATATTCTTTATTTATTTGACAGAAACACAGCAAGGGAGAGAGAGAGCACAAGCAGTGGGAGTGGGAGAGGGAGAGGGAGAAGCAGCCTTCCCACTGAGGAGGGAGCCCTATACAGAGCTTGATCCCAGGACCTTGGGATCATGAACTGAGCCGAAGGCAGATGCTTAAGGACTGAGCCATCCAGGCACCCCAAGAAATCATAATTTTAGATAGGAAGGTGGGAAAAGCACAATATAGAACTTAGTTGTCTTGGGGCGCTTGGGCGGCTCAGTTAAGTGTCTGCCTTTGGCTGAGGTTGTGATCCTGGGGTTCTGGGATCGAGCCCTGCATTGGCCTCCTGCCCAGTGGAGAGTCTGCTTCACCCTCTGCCCTTCCCCCTACTTGTGCGCACGCTCGCATGCTCTCTCTCTCTCCCGCTCTCTCAAATAAAATCTTGAAAAAAAAGAACTTAGTTGTTTTAGTATCTGAGTGAGATTACTGAGACCCACTGGGAGGGTGAAGAGGTAACTTAATGTTAGGGGCAAGATGAAAGAGGGCGGGATTGCCCCAGTATGGTGGGAAAGGAAAACTATAATTGTTAGCTTTTAAGCTATTGATGTTCTTTAAAACGTCATGAGGTCATCATTTGTAAGGAAAGATGGTAGATGGGGGACTAGAGTTTGGGAAAGGAACTCGAAACAGCATGTGTATATGAGCTGATGCCGCTGGATGTAAGTGAGCAGTACCAAACCTGTAGATGGAAGATAACTGTTTCGTCTTATTTATTTATTTATTTATTTGCTGTAGAAAACTCTTTAGTTTATTATTGGTTATAAACTATAATGCCATGTTTTCCCCATCATTTTAGTGGATTTTATCTCTTTATTCCTTAATTGGAGAATAAGTATTTTATAAAAATTTTCAAGGATATGTAGCTTTCTGATCTCATTTAGGATCATGTTAATGTTTGAAACTCTCTGAGAACCTGGCTGAGTACTAAAGTTAATTTGCAGCGCTAGCAGTAAAGATTTCCTGAACTAGATATAAATAACCGGAAAAACTATGCAAGATGGAAGTTGAAACAGGGCTAAGATTTATTAAAGTGTCTGCCATGTGAGTCCAGAGTATGTAACCAACTCAAAAACAATGCTGTTACGAAAGATTTGGTGTATAAGAGTAGAAATAAGCCTTGTGTGTATTTCATCCAGGCTTAACCACATCTCTTGTGCCATCCTGGGAAAGATCAGATTAAAAAATAGGCTGTTCACTGGATTTCAAGAGTCATTGAACGTAGCTAAACCTTATTAAACTAAGAAGAAAAGAGAATTTCAGGGATCAAGGGCTTCCCCAGGGACTGAGTAGTTCCCTTACATTAGAGATTGTTGTAGCAGGACTCCTAGCTGATCTTCTAGTGGTGATGTAAATCAAATTGGTACATACATATTGCTTGAACTAAGTGTCTTTACTAGATCATTTATAGTTGGTGTAAAGAAAATTATGGGGTTTCTTTGGTAGATAAAACTCAAATCATAGATTTTTTTCCCCTTTATTAGAAACAAATCCATACCATAAAGTGCAGTCCACCTGAAACTGTCTGTGGTACGTCACCTAGAATTAATGAAAATAGTTGAGATATGGGCCTACGGTACCTGGCTTAGTGCAGTTCTACTTAAATCTCTTAAAACTTTCATTACGTTCAGGATGCTACAACCACGTTCAGCATGGTTAATAAGCCAATCAAATACTTCAGAATGTTCATACTGCTTGCTTTATTGAGGCTGACAAATAAATAAGCAGATTTTTCTTTTGGAGCTCTTTAACAAGGGCAAAAGTTAGAAAGTGTTTTCTTGGGTCGCCTGGGTGGCTTGGTGGGTTAAAGCCTCTGCCTTCGGCTCAGGTCATGGTCTCAGGGTCCTGGGATCGTGCCCCCCATCGGGCTCTCTGCTCAACAGGGAGCCTGCTTCCTCCTATCTCTCTCTCTCTCTGCCTCTCTGCCGACTTGAGATCTCTGTCAAATAAATAAATAAAATCTTTTTTTAAAAAAAAGTTTTTTCTTTACTCCTGAATTAACTCAGTATTCTCTTAACAGGACTCTAACCAATGTCTTAAATTTCCTGTGAGTTTGCTTTAGTATGGTTTTGGAGTTTCTTCTGGGTCCCAGCATTTGTGTGACCTTGAATAGGGCACTTCCTAATTTCTCTGAGTCTCAGTTTACTCATTTCTAAATGGGAAGGGGCAATAATGATATCTTCTTAGGGTTGTTTGAGGGTTTAATGGGATAATGAATGTAGACTGCTTTGTAAACAATGAACTTTCAATAAATGGTATCTATTATAATTTTCAAAACTGAATAAGTTATGTGTATTTCAGATCTGACTAGTTTTTAATTATGGAAATAAAATATGAATGCACTATTGAACAGAATTAAACTTTTACAGATAAGGTTGATGCTCTTGAACTCTCCAATCCTAATCCTTTCCCAGAAGTAACCATTTATCAGCTCATGTATCTTCCATGTCTTTTTCTGTACACACACAGTTTCTACTTTATATCAAGAATTAAAAAGATAGTGATTTAGTATTTTTATAAATATTTATAATTACTAGTTATTAGAATCTGTGTTTTGTAGGGTCAGTAACCAAAAGATAGCAAAATTCAACAATGTGGTATGATCTTGAGCCAAATTATAGCTCTTTTTTAATACACGTAGAAAGGTTTAATCAAAGGGAAAAAGCCAGAAGAAATAAAAACATAGCTTCAGCTGTTTAGCTCAAAGATGTATATTTGCTTTTCTGACCAATAAATAGATCAAAACTTAAGAAATTTACTGTCTCAGCTTATCCTAAATTCCACAACTAGGGGTCAAAGGTACTGTTTGTAGTCTGACAAGTAAGAAATACTTCCCTTTCTCAAAACTGAAAATTTTGCCGCTTTCTTTTGGGGGCAAGGAAAACATTTGGGGAAGGATTGTAGGAAAGAGTAATTGAACTATTAGCTTATCATCGATCATCAAGTATATTTAAATTACTTTTGTAGTGACCTGTGGCATTTTTGTTTGTAATCTGTACACATTAGGAAGTAGATTCTACTTCTTCAGTAAGTGGCCTTACTGAAGAAGATTGATCTTGAAGCGTCGTTAGTTGTTCTCCTAAAGCCATTTGTTCTGACAGAATTTCCTTTAGAAATAAGGGAATATCAGGAGGAAGAGGCTGCAGTTAATTTGGGAGCAGCCATCTGAGTTGGAGAGTATGGATTTGACATGATCTCTCTTGTGGGAGTTGAAAGTCAGTTGGACAAAATTATGTGGAGAGGGGTTAGTGGACAAAGGAAAATGCCAAGTTAAAATGGTGTTATTTCTTATCACTTTGGGAAAGTGGTGGTAGAGGGTGAAACAAAAGACTCAGCTCCTCTTCATTCCAGTCTTCAGGCTGAACCTGGTGATGAAAGCCAAAGGACAGAACTCCCAATTCAGTGTATTTGTGTGGGAATGTGTAGTAAAGTTCCTCTTACCAGAATAGAGATGCGAGAACTTCTTTGTTTGGGTGATATCATGGAGGGTTCCAGAGCAGGATTGAGGTTAGTTTGTAAGTTTATGCCTTGGTGAAGTGTTGTTTACCTGGTTATCATATGAAAATATAGAACGATTTCAGTATATATTGTCTTGAGATTCATACACATACATTAGCTCATTTTCTAAGCTTTGCTTCTGTTGCTTCTTCCAAGAGCTAGACTGTCCTGTCCAGTATAGTGTGGCTCATCTAAATCGAGATGAGAGTGTAAAATACACATTGCCTCTGAAGAGTTAGTATGGAATAAGAATCTAAATTACCCCAAATGTTTTTATAATGATAATGCCCTTTGTGGGGGGGGGGGGCGATGGAAAAAGGTGATTTTATTAAAGCACCCGGACAGGACCCATGGGCAGAAAGAGATGCCAACATACTGAAACGCTGTTATTGATTACATATGAATAGATTTATTAGATTAAAATATATTAAAAGTGAATTTCACCTTTAAAAAATACAGATGCTAAGAAAAATTACACATGTAGCTGACATTATCTTTCTTTTGGGCCTTGCTGGTCTAGGACAACCTGCAGTAGGGATAAATAACTTCTTTTTTCTTGCTGTAAAATTTTATATGGGTCATTGCAGAGATGTTGAGTAATTTAAGTTGAATAAAAATGTTTAAGTGGTCGTTTAATTTCTACAGTCAGATTTTTTCCCCCCTTGGGAGGAAAAGTTTTTTTTTTCAAGTTTGTATTTAAATTCCAGTTAATTAACATACAGTGTAATATCACTTCAGGCATAGAACTTAGTGATGGATCACTTACATCTGGCGCTGATCAGAACAACTGCCCTCCTTAAACACACCACCCATTTAACCCCTCCCCCTGCCTGGGGGAAAGTTTTTTAAAATTTAATTTTATAAGTCAGTGGGAATACAGGATTATAGTGCCAAATTAGTGTGTTTTGTGCTGCGTGCGTGCATGCATGTGTTATTTTTCAGGAATTTCCTATATTGTAGTGATCATGATCCAACTTACATCCATGTTCACAAGGCACAGGTCCTCAGTATTCCTGCCTGTTTGAGCCTGTCCATTGAAAAGTGTTACTTTTCCAGAAGACTGGAACCAGGTGCATTCTTCAGCCCAGCTCTTACCAACTCTTATTCTTGAGGAATGTGGAACATTAATCTTAACATGATGTCAGACTTCGTATTGGGTGATCTCAAGCCAGTTTTCTACATTCGTGAAATACATTTTTCCCCAAACTGTCTTATTTTTATTTATTTATTTTTAAAGATTTTATTCATTCATTTGACCGAGAGAGGGCACAAGCAGGCAGAGGGAGAGGTGAAGCAGGCTCTCTGCCCAGCAGGGAGGCCAACCCGGTTTCAGTTCAGGAGTCAGTCCTGTTTAGTCATTGCATTTAATTATGACTCTTTAGTCTTTATCTAGAACAGAGGTCAGCATACTACAGCCAATGTGCCAAGTCTCTCTAGCCACTTGTTTTTGTACAGCTCACCAGACAAGAATAGCTTTTATGTTTTTTCCCTATATCAATAAAAAAAGGTAAAATTCACATAACGTAAAATTAACCATTAAACATTTTAAAATGTATAATTTATTGGCATTTAGCATACTCAGTACATTGTGTAACTGTCACCTCTGTCAAGTTCAAGACTTTTTAAGCACTTAAGAAAGAAACTCTGTATCAGTAAGCAGTTTCCCCATTCCCTCTCCTGCTGCTTCTGGTAAACACTAGTTGACTTTCTGTGTTTGTGGATTAACCTATTCTGAGTTTCATGTAGATGAAATCATACTATATGTGACCTTTTATGTCTGTCTCTTTCCACTTAGTGTGTTTTTGAGATTCTTTCACATTTGTAGCATTTATCAGTATTTCATTCCTTCTTACGACTGAATAATCATTGACATAGGTATACCACATTTTGTTTATCCATTCATCTGTTGACGGATTTTGGCATTGTTTCTACCTTTTAGCTATTTTTTTTTTAAGATTTTACTTATTTGAGAGAGAGAATGAGTGAGAGAAAGAGCATGAGTGGGGTGGGGGAAGGGAGGGAGAGAGGGAGAGGGAAAAACAGACTCCCTCCTGAGCTGGGAGCCTGATGGAGGACTCGATCCCAGGATCCTGGGATCATGACCTTAGCTGAAAGCAGATGCTTAACTGACTGAGCCACTCAGGCGCCCCCTTTTAGCTATTTTGAATAGTGCTGCTATGAACATCTGTGTATAAGTATTTGTTTAGGTACCTGTTTTCAGTTCTTTGGTTTTAACATTTTTAAATGATTGAAAAAAAAATCCAAAGAGGCATAGTATTTCATGACATATGAAAACTATATGAAATTCAAATCTCAGTGGCCATAAATAAAGGCATACGTATTCATTTATGTGTTGTCTGCGGCTGCTTTCATGCCGCAGTGGCATAGTGGAGTAGTTGTGATAGAGACCGTATGTCCCACAAAGTTTAAAATATTTATTCTCTGGCCCTTTGTAGTAAAAATTTGCTGGCTCTGAACAGTCCCTCTATTTTTTTGTTTTTGTGACATAAAGTGGTGTTTCTGTTTTTTTGTTTTTTTTAACTAATAAGACTTTGTTTTTTTAAAGATTTTATTTATTTTAGTGAGAGAGCACATGAGCAGGGTGAGGGGCAGAGGGAAAGGAAGAGAGAATCCTAAGCAGACTCTTGTGTAGAACCTGGTGTGGGGCATGATCCCACGACCCTGAGATCATGACCTGGGCCAAAATCAAGAATTGGATGCTCAATCAACTTGGAAACCCCAAGACTTTATTTTTAATTCTTATTTTTTTTTTAAAGATTTATTTATTTATTTACTTGACAGACAGAGATCACAAGTAGGCAGAGAGGCAGGCAGAGAGAGAGAGGTGGAAGCAGGCTCCCTGCTGAGCAGAGAGCCCGATTCGGGGCTCGATCCCAGGACCCTGGGATCATGACCTGAGCTGAAGGCAGAGGCTTTAACCCACTGAGCCACCCAGGCGCCCCTTTAATTCTTATTTTTTAAGATTTTATTTGCTTATTAGAGAGAGCAGGGGGAAGAAGGAGAGGGGGAAGCAAATTCCCCACTGAGCAGAGAGCCTGATGCAGGACTCAATTCCAGGGTCCCAGAATCATGACCTGTGCTGAAGGCAGAAGCGTAACTGATTGAGCCATGCAGGGACCTTCAGACATTCATTCATTCATTCATTCATTCATTTATTTATTTATTTTTACTATTTTTAAATTTTTTTTTTCAAGATTTTATTTATTTATTTGACAGAGATCACAAGTAGGCAGAGAGGCAGGTGGAGAGAGGAAGGGAAGCAGGCTCCCTGCTGAGCAGAGAGCCCGATGCAGGGCTCGATCCCAGGACCCTGGGATCATGTCCTGAGCTGAAGGCAGAGGCTTTAACCCACTGAGCCACCCAGGTGCCCCTGTTTGTTTATTTTTTAAAGGTTTTATCCATTTATTTGACAGAGAGATAGCACAAGTAGGCAGAGTGGCAGGCAGAGGGAGAGGGAGAAGCAGGCTCCCTGCTGAGCAGGGAGCCTGGTGAGGGGCTCAATCCCAGGACCTTGGGATCATGACCCGAGCTGAAGGCAGAAGCTTAACCAACTGAGCCACCCAGGTGGCCCTCAAACTTTATTTACTTATTTATTTTTATTTTTTATTTTTTTATTTTTTTAAAGATTATTTATTTTATTTATTTGACAGAGATCACAAGTAGGCAGAGAGGCAGGCAGAGAGAGAAGGAAGCAGGCTCCCTGCTGAGCAGAGAGCCCGATGCGGGGCTCGATCCCAGGACCCCGGGATCATGACCTGAGCCAAAGGCAGAGGCTTTAACCCACTGAGCCACCCAGGCGCCCCCCCCTCGAACTTTATTTTTAAAGGAGTTTTAGATTTGCAGAAAAATTGAGCAGGAAGTAGAGTTTCCACTACCCCGTCCCAACCCCCCCAGTTCTCCTACTGTAATATCTTGCATTGGTTGGCATATTTGTTAAAACTGATGAACCTACATTGACATGAGATTATCACACAAAGTCCATAGATTCCAGTAGAGTTGCACTCATGTGTTTATAATTCTTTGGGTTTTGACAAATGTGTATTGTCACGTATCTGCTATTAGAATAACATACAGAATAGTTTCACAGCCCTAAAAAATCAGTGCTCCACTTGTGTATGCCTCCCCATCTCTTTTCCCCTCACAGCAGCAGCTAGTGATATATATTTTTTTAAGATTGTATTTATTTATTTGACAGAGATCACAAGTAGGCAGAGAGGCAAGCAGAGAGAGGGGGAAAGCAGGCTCCCCGCTGAGAAGAGAGCCTGATGTGGGGCTCGATCCCAGGACCCTAAGATCATGACCTGAGCCGAAGGCAGAGGCTTAACCCACTGAGCCACCCAGGCGCCGCACTAGTGATGTTTTTATTGTCTCTGTAGTTTCACCTTTTCTAGCATGTTGTATAGTTGGAATCCGAATATAGTATGTAACCTTTTCAGGCTGGCTTCTTTCACTTGGCAGTATGCATGTAAGGTTGCTCCTTGTTTCTGTGTCTAGGTAGTTCATTTCTTTTTATTGATGAGTAATATTTCATTGTATGGCTGTACCATAGTTTATCCATGTCCTTGTTATTACCAAGGAAATCTTGGTTGCTTCCAAGTTTTGGCAATTATGAGTAAAACTCCTGTAAACGTTTGTGTGCTGGTTTTACATGGACATACTTTAAAGATTTTATTTATTTATTTGAGAGAGAGAGGGAGAGAGCATGAGACGGGAGAAGATCAGAGGGAGAAACAAGACTCCCTGTGGAGCTGGGAGCCTGATGCAGGACTTGATCCCGGAACTCTGGGATCACGACCTGAGCTGAAGGCAGTGGCTTAACCAGCTGAGCCACCCACGCGCCCCTATATGGACATAATTTAAAGAAAATAGGCTATTTTTCATTTTCTATTTCATTTTTTAATTTATTTTTAAGATTTTATTTATTTGAGAGAGAGAGACAGCACAAACGGGGAGCAGCAGTGGGAGAGGGAGAAGCAGACTCCCTGCTTAGCTGGGAGCCTGACACGGGGCTTGATCCCAGGACCTGATGATTGTGACATGAGCCAAAGGCAGATGCTTAGCCATCTGAACCACCCAGGCACCCCAAATAGGCTATTTTTTAGAGCTGTGTTAAATTCATAGCAAAATTGAGTGGAAGGTACAGAGATTTCTTGTATATACCCTGTTCTGCTGTGTGCACATAGCTTCCTTCACTATCAGAATCTCACACCAGAGTGGTATATTTAATAACACTTCATGAACCTACATTGACATTACTCCCAAAGTCTACAGTTTACATTAGGGTTCACCTTTGATGTACGTGCTGCTGGTCTTGACAAATGAGTAATGATACGTATCCACCACCATTCTAGTGTTTACACAGAATCTTTCTCACTGTCTTGAAATCTATGCCCTGCCTACATACATCTATATCCCTTCTTCTCCATATCCTCTGGCAACCACTTAACCTTTTACTGTTCATAGTTTTGCGTTTTTCCAAAATGTCATGTACATGGACTCATGCAGTATGTATATAGCGTTTTCAGACTGGCTTCTTTCACTTAGTAATACACATTTTAAGTTTCTTCCATGTCTTTTCATGGCTTAATAGCTCATTTCTTTTTAGAGCTGAATAATATATTCCATTATCTGGGGGTACCACAGCTTGTTTATCCATTTACTTAAGAACGTCTTTGGTTGCTTCCACATTTTCTCAATTATAAATAAAATTGCTGTAAACATATGTGTGCAGGTTTTTGTGTAGACTTAAGTTTTAAACTCCTTTTGCAAATTTTTTTCGTCTGTGCCTTTTCATTCTCTTAACGGTGTCTTACACAGAGCAGTTTTTTATTTTTTTAAGTTATAAAAATTTTTAAGCAGTTTTTAATTTTAATCAACCCCAACTTACCTGTTTTTCATTCATGGATTGTGCTTTTGGTTTTATAGCTAAAAACTCACTGCCAAGCCTAAGTTTTCTCTTATCTTCTGGAAGTTTTAATTTTTAATATTTATTTGTCCTCGCTTTGGCAGCACACATACCAAAAAAATATTTGAGAGCTTGCGTGCATAGTTGGGGCCTGTGGCAGAGGAAGAGAGAATCCAGGCCGACTGCTGAGTGTGGAGCCCATGGTGGGGGCTTTGTCTCATGACCCTGAGATCGTGACCTGAGCTGAAAGCCAAGAGTCAGATGCTTAACCTAAGACTGTGCCACCCACATGCTTCTCTTCTAGAATTTTTTAGTCGCGTTTCACATTTAAGTCTGATCCATGATCCATTTTGCATTAGTTTTTGTGAAATGTAGTAGGTCAGTATTTGGATTTGGGGGGAGGATATGAATATCTAGTTGTTAGAGCACCAGTTGCCGAAAAAGACTGTTTTTAACACAGTAAAATGTTGAATTGTCTTTGGTCCTTTGTCAAAAAGTATAGTTGTATGAGTGACATTATCATTTAAAATAAATATGTTGGGGCGCCTGGGTGGCTCAGTGGGTTAAAGCCTCTGCCTTTGGCTCAGGTCATGATCTCAAGGTCCTGGGACCGAGACCCGCATCGGGCTCCCTGCTCAGCCCCTCCGCCCCCCTGCCACCTCCCTGCCTACTTGTGATCTTTATCTGTCAAATATATAAATAAAAATCTTTAAAAAAATAAAAAATAAAAAATAAATTTGTTTCTAAACTGTATAGTTTGTTTTCCTAAAGTGTATTGCTTGTAAACTGGAACCTGGGTCTAGAAGATTAGAGTCATATTAAACATTTTGGCAAGAATGGTTCCTGCGTGATTGAGCACTAAAATTGTATCAAGTCAGGAAGTTCCCAGTGCTAGAATGTCCCACTGGTAGTGATGATTAAGATTGGCTAAGGTCGTAACCAACAGATCTCAGCGTTGTAAATCTTTATTTTTCCTTTTACGATAAATTTTGTGGGATCATACTTGGGCCATGTAGCAAATAAATATTTGAATCTATACTTGTCAGGCATGTGCTAGGTTCTGGGGAGATAGCAGTAAAAAGGAAGATTTCTACTCCCAGAATTTGCTTTTATCCCTCTAGGTTTCAAGACAATAGTGGGATTGTGTCTATTCTTAGAAGGAGATACATTTGCATCTTAGGGTATATTGATAGCAGAAAAAAATGAGATCATTGGAAAAGTATATGCCAGTAAGTATAGAGTTTAAGTATGGAATGATACAAAAGGTCTGGAGAACAGATAGTGTGTTGGTTGCATAACATTGTGAATGGACTTAATGCCATTGAACACTCAAAAATGGTTACCAAGATAAATCTTAAGTTATATGCATGTTACCCCACTTTTTAAAAGTATGTGCCATTATGATACATCACCAAGTTTAGGCCTGCCTCTGCCTTTGGTAATTTTCATCACACTTCCTATTGGTCTCTTTGGACTAGTTGGGAGAAACGGTTTCTGAAATAAAATTCTGTAGTTCAGTCTGGTAGAGAGGAACAGGCGGTGATTTTATATTTACTCACTGCCTCCAGTACAGTCGGTCTTTGTGGCTTCTCAGCGAAGCGCTTGCGACTTCTGGGTGTCCCGGATCGCCAGGCTGTGGTGGAGCTTCAGCTGTGGGCACAGGCGGCTCTGCCTTTCCCTGTGTGCCATTTCCATTTGTTACAGTTCACCAGATGCAAGCCTTCTTTTGCCAGGATACCAAGAGAGATCTACAACGTGAACCATTGCTGGGTCAGAATGCTGCAGTTTTGACCCCTGAAATCTTAAAAGATTCAGGATGAGAGCAGTAACCTTAATGCCATTAACAGAGCAGTTGTTGACCAGTTTGCTGTGAAGGCAGGCCCTTCGTTTCGGAAGTGAATCCAGTGATTAAAAACAAGAGCTTGTTTAGAGGGAAGGAAAGAACACCTTTATTTGTGGCCAATGGAACTTGGATAACCTCTCTTGTCTTCCTTTTCCCTGAATTGACGGTGGAAGAGAAGGTGGTAGGAAAAGCTTTATTGATGGCTGTGGCTAACAGTGAGTGGTAAGGTGAACTGTGATCTTCCTTAAGTCTGTAGAAATTTTATCCATCTGAAACCTTTAATTCCATTCTTGTTGGAGAGTATCTGGTTGTCACAAATTCTCAGTTTTCAGGCTACAGATTGTAGGTTATGTGTATGGCCTTTGCTTTGGCAGAATACGGAAATAATTCTTGTTGTGCAGTGTTTTCTACAATTTTTGACTGACCTGCAGTAAGAAATATATTATTCTATTTTACCACCTAGTACTTTGCATACAGCTGGATGTACTTAACTAACAAAAGTTTCAGGAAATGGAACTTACCCATACTACATTTTCTGACACTTGAAATTTCATTCTATTATTACTTCATTTTTCAAAAATGCATATATGACCTAAATTGATATATTTTTTTAGTTTTTTTTTTTTTAAGATTTTATTTATTTATTTGACAGACAAAAATCACAAGTAGGCAGAGAGGCGGGGGCTGGGGGTGGGAAGCAGGCTCCTCACTGAGCAGAGAGCCCAATGCTGGGCTCGATCCCAGGACCCTGGGATCATGACCTGAGCCAAAGGGGAGAGGCTTAACCCACTGAGCCACCCAGGTGCCCCATAGTTTTTCATTTTTATTTTAAGTAATCGCTGCACCCAAGGTGGAGCTCAAAACTCATGACCCCAAGATCAACAGTTGGATGCTCTTCTGACTGAGCCAGCCAGGTGCCCCAGTGATCTGAATTGATTTTTGTAACTTGTGGTTTAACGATGGTTGATGTAGAACAGTGGTTCTCAAAGTGTGATTTATACTCAGGATTCTTTTATAGGGATCTGCATAGTCAAAACTATTTCCATAGTAATAATTAAGACGTTGTTTGTCTTTTTCTCTCTCATTCTCTGATTGGAGATTTTCTAGAAACAGTAGTTTTCCAGAACTACATGATGTGTGATATCATTGCTTGCAGAGCTAATGGCATGTGTATTTGTGTACTCTTGTATTTCCTATTATTTCCTAAGGTAGTAGGGTATACAAGTGCTTTTTCAGATATTAAAGTGCATTTTCAGTACTCCTGTTGTGCTCTTACTTTTGATTTATATGTACCTGCTATAATCTCTGTACTCTCATTGTGGTCCCCTGAATTATTACCCTGAAGTCCTGAAATTTCCTTGAGCCTGTGTGGAAATATAGGCACAATGTGTTGCCTTGTTTTGCCATTTTATATTTAGAGAATTCCTCTGCTTTAATTTATAATCAGTAAATATATATAACATATATAAATAACCTAAATAAAACATAAATATGGGGCATCTGGTTGGCTCAGTCGGTTAAGCATCTGCCTTTGGCCCAGGTCATGATCCCGGAGTCCTGGGATCAAGCCCCACATAGGGCTCCCTGCTGAGTGGGGAGTCTGCTTCTCACTCACCCACTCCCCCTGCTTGTGTTCTCTCTCTCAAATAAATAAAATATTTTAAAAAACTATATAAAACATAAATAACCTATATAAACAAAAGCTGTTTGGGGTCCTCATTTAAGAGTGTAAGGGATTCCTGAGACTAAGAAGTTTGAGAATTAAGAATGTCGATTTGGGGGGCACCTGGGTGGCTCAGTCGGTTAAAGCCTCTGCCTTCAGCTCAGGTCATGATCTCAGGGTCCTGGGATAGAGCCCCGCATCGGGCTCTCTGCTCAGCAGGGAGCCTGCTTACCCCTCTTTCTCTGCCTGCCTCTCTGCCTACTTGTGATCTCTCTCTGTGTGTCAAATAAATAAATTAAAATCTTAAAAAAAAAAAAAAAAGAATGTCGACTTGGGGAGAGGAGGGTGTCGCACTGTGTGTGTGTGTGTGTGTGTGTGTTTGCGCATGTGCGCACGCGTGTGCGTGTGTATATGTGTATTTAAAAAAGAAAAAAATACATGGCATGAAATCTCTACCCTTAACAAGTTTTTATGTATACAGTTTTGTTTACTGTAAGCACAGTGTTGTACAACAGATCTAGAAATTTTTCATCTTATGTAATTGAAACCTTAAAAACTTTGAACATCACCTCTGTGCTTCCCCCACCCCCAGCAGCCACAATTTTACTTTCTGTTTCTGTGAATTTGATTAGAATATAGACTTTTTTGTAACTTTTTTGTAACCAGTCTTTTGGACCTAGATTGAATTCCCAACTTGGCTACTTGTTAAATTATCCTGGCTCAAGTTACCCAACCTTTTTGATTCTTACTTTCTTCATAACTAAAATTGATATTTTGCTATTTTATTTCATAGGGCTGTTTTGAGGATTACATGAGCTAGAAAATGGCCTTGAAAATACTTAGCATATAGGAAGCATTCATATGTTAGCTCTTATTATTTTTGAATGTGTAGTAATATCTAGCCACATTGATATTCAGCTGTTGCATTTCTTTCTTTTTTTTTTAAGATTTAAAAAAAAATTTATTTGAGAGAGAGAGAGAGAGCGCGGGCCCATGAGCACAAGCAGGTGGAGGGGTAGAGAGAGAGGGAAAAACAAACTTACTATTGAGCAGGGAGCCCAATGTGGGGCTAGATCCCAGAACCCTGGGATCATGACCTGAGCCTAAGGCAGATGCTTAACTGACCGAACCGCCCAGGTGCCTCCAGCTGTTGCATTTCTTAGCCACATTCACCTGTGTGAAGCTGGATTGTTTAAACTTTGTAGGATCTTGTTCTCATTTTGCTTTTTCCTGTGCTTTTAGACTTCTTAATTGGGTTTTGTTTTCCATATAAACTGTGAGATTCTTGAAAATAGTAGCTGTCTTCCATTTCTTTCTGTTGTGCCTTAGACACTACTCCGCCTATAGTAAGCACTTAAGACGTGTACTTCCTTGGGCAAAGGCCATGGGAGACACAGGTTTAGAATTCCCATGAGGATAGGGGCGCCTGGGTGGCTCAGTGGGTTAAATAAAGCCTCTGCCTTAGGCTCAGGTCATGGTCTCAGGGTCCTGGGATCGAGCCCCACATCGGGCTCTCTGCTCAGCAGGGAGCCTGCTTCCTTCCTCTCTCTCTCTCTGCCTGTGTCTCTGCCTACTTGTGATCTCTGTCTGTCAAATAAATAAAAATCTTTAAAAAAAAAAAGAATTCCCATGAGGATAGTGGTGTGGGGAGAGAGCTTTTAGGGGCTTCTTCTGATTATTTACTGTCTATCTTAGGAACTTTCTTCCCACTACTGAACAGATTGCCTAAGAAGTATAGTGAAGGATGAATTAAAATTTATTAAATAATATCAGTTTCGGGCGCCTGGGTGGCTCAGTGGGTTAAGCCACTGCCTTCCGCTCAGGTCATGATCTCGGAGTCCTGGGATCGAGCCCCGCATCGGGCTCTCTGCTCAGCAGGGAGCCTGCTTCCTCCTCTCTCTCTGCCTGCCTCTCTGCCTGCTTGTGATCTCTCTGTCAAATAAATAAATAAAATCTTAAAAAAAAAAAAAATATCAGTTTCTTTGGTTAATCCTGTTCCTCTTGGCAATATGAAATTCTAACATAATTGGCATACTTTTCACCAGGGTTTCTCTCATTACATTCCAACAAGTTAAGAGAATCAGTTATTATACCAAATAATTCAGATTAGGATGTTTTAATTCTTATGGTCTGTAAGTATGTATAATGATTACTTCTAAAGATTTAGAGCAACCCGGGCAAGCAGGTGTGGATTTTGTTTAAGCCTTTTATTTTTGTTGGCCAGCCCTCTTTTCTCCTTGAGATTACTTTCAACCTTCTGCTCTAGTCTTCTTTTTTGGTAAATACACTTATTAAAATTTTATTTATTTATTTGTCAGAGAGGGAGAGAGAGAGCAAGCACAAGCAGGGGGAGTGGCAGGCAGAGGTAGGGGCAGGGAGCCCAACGCAGGACTTGATCCTAGGACCCTGGGGTCATGACCTGAGCTGAAGACAGATACTCATCTGACTGAGCCACCCAGGCGCCCCAGTCTGATTGTCTTAATGTCCAGGAGTTTGTTCTAGTATAAGCTCATTGCTGCTATGTCTTCTGACTCTACACTTCCCCTGTTCAGATTTGACCATTCTTTCAAGCTCCCTCTACCTAGAAGTTAAGAATGAGACGAACTCTGTTACTTAGAGAAGGGCCTTCTCCTGAATAACACCTTCCAGAAATTAAACCTTCATATTAAATTATTGGCAGTAAGGGGGTGGAGAGAATGCAGTTGTTGGATCTCATAAAATTTCATCCCTAGGATTAGACATTTGGTGTGAAGAGATTTAGAGATGGTGTAATCAGAAAAGAGCTCCATTCCAAAGGGGTGGACTTGGAAAATTTATTAAAAGCCTACTACTTGGGATGATAAAGAAAAAAATCTTGTCTGATGTTTAATGCTGTTTGAGAAGAGGCATTTGAAGTATGATTTATCTCTAGCCACATAGACCATTCTTTGGAGGCAAGATGGTTGGTTTCCCAGTCCCAATTTTGATTCATGTTCAAAACCACAATTGCTTTTTTTTTTTTTTAACATGTGTTGGCTACCTTGTTTCTGTTTAATTTAATCCATATACAGTCCTGGGTGATGGCTTCTATTAAGTAGATCATATATAGTGAGAGGCTAAATCAGGATTTGAACCCTGGAAACCTGGTCCAAACCCTGCCACTACTCTGCATAGCTTCTCTTTTAATCTGTAAGGCATTTCACAGTTTGCAGAGTATTTGTACATATGTTCTCATATATTTATTTATTTATTTTTAGATTTTATTTATTTGCGAGAGAGAGAGAGCTTGAGCAGGGGGAAGGGCAGAGGGAGAGGGAGAGGGTGAAGAGAAAGAAGCAGACTTCCCACTGAGCAGGAAGCCCAACTCGGGGCTCAATCCCAGGATCTCAGGACCATGACCTGAGCTGAAGCAGATGTTCAGCCAGCTGAGCTGCCCAGGCATCCCATATGTTCTCATTGAAACCTCACAGCAATCCTGTGTGTTCGGTGAAATTCTTCACATTTTCAACCAAGAAAAAAATGTCTTAGGGAATTTGAAGCTCATCAAGGCAGTACTTAGACCCAGGCTCACACCCACTTCTTACTCCAGTTCCTTTATTTTCATTATGTAGTATTGCTTAAGATAATAAATAATAAATAGAGTCATACCTGAAGGTGTTTTTTTTCTTTTCTTTTTTTTTTTTGAGGAAGAGGGGAGGGGAAGGGCAGAAGAAGAGGGAGAGAGAATCTTAAGTAGGCTCCATGCCTAGTGTGGAGCCGGACGTGGGGCTCAGTCTCACAACCCTGAGATCATGACCTGAGCCCAAATCAAGAGTCAGACACTTAACTGACTGAGCCACCCAGGGGCCCCTGAAAGTGAATTTTCTAAGAATTTGAACTTGGATGAAGGTGATTGGTAATATTGTAAGATGTGATGCTTAAGTCTAGAGAAATTTTAGCAAAGATGTGGCCATTAAGTTGCACTGTTAGTTTCCCTTAGTAGCTTGAGTATAACTACTTTTTTTTTTATAAAGGTTTTATTTATTTATTTGTTAGATTGAGAGAGAGAGAGCACACAAGCAGGCAGAGTGGCAGGCAGAGGGGGAGAGAGAAGCAGGCTCCCTGTCAAGCAAGGAGCCTGATGGAGGACTCGATCCCAGGACCCCGGGATCATGACCCGAGCCGAAGGCAGCAGCTTAACCGACTGAGCCACCCAAGCGTCCCGAGTATAACTACTTTTATTAAATATTTTCTTCAGGGATGCCTGGTGGCTCAGTTGGTTAGTGTCTGCCTTAGGCTTGGGTCATGATCCTAGGGTCCTGGGATTGAGTCCCACATCAGACTCCTTGCTCAGTGGGGAGCCTGCTTCTCCTTCTGCCTACCATTTCCCCTGCTTGTGTTCTCTTTCTCTCTCTGACAGATAAATTAAAAAATACTTAAAAAAAAAAAGTAAACTGACTCCAAGCATTAAACAGTCCAGCAACAAGAAGATATTTACCAGTCTTTTTTTTTTTTTTAATTTATTTGACAGAGAGAGAGTGAGTGCAAGCATAAGCAGGGGGAGAGGGAGAAGCAGTCCCTGCCGTGGAGCAGGGAGACCAGTGTGGGGCTTAAAACCCAGGACTCTGGAATGGACCCAAGCTGAAGGCAGACACTTAATCAACTGAGCCACCCAGGCGCCCCCAGTTTACCAGTCTTAAATTAATGTTCCTAGGTAGTTACAGGAGTGAAGACATAATTTTTTCTGCTTTAACTTGAGTTGGCACAGGTGGGTGACTGAAAGCTCAGAAGGAAAGAGGTCTTGCCAGGATTGTAATGTAGTCATGACAGTAGGAGAGGGGAGGAGTGTATGTGCTAGTGGGGGACAGTTTATAATATCAGCTCTTGATCTTTTGCCAGTTCCTTCTGGAGCTACTACTTCTACACATGAAATTTCATGACCCCTTTAAATCTCAAGTTTGACAGTTTGAAAAAAAAGGTCATATGTTGCTTAAGAGATTGACCTTTGTGAATCAAAACCTATCCGTTCTAGAGAGAAGGGAGGTAGAGGAAAGCATCCGGATGAGAGCAATGTAGCAAGACTGGAAGTAGGTGCATTTAAATAATCTGGCTTCCAGGGACTACTTGCTGGCTCCCTGAACTTAACCGAAAGACTTTGCAGAAGATGCATGTATGGCACATTTCATTGTGTTATTTACTGAGCAAATGTCTCAAGTCAGTGTTTTTCAGAACAAGCTGTCCTCTGAGGTCTGCAGTACCTTACTCAGTGACAGGCATAAAGATCATTTACTTCTTTAAATTTGAGATAAACTTCTAGGTTGTGTTTTGTTTTTTTTTCCTCTTTTTCTGTAAATTGTTCTTGCCTAATAGATACACTAATCTTTACCTTCCAGGAGCTGCAGTGGTATGGCTTGTACCATGTATTATACTGACTTAGAGTTGCATCAGTTGCATCAGTTACAGAAGATGGTGAAAAAAACTAGTCATTATCTTTGTATTCTGTGTTCTGGGTATCTGTTGCTGTAGAAACAAATCAAGCAGTAAACAGAAGTGTTCAGGGAGTATTTGGATCTCAGTGGATGTTCATTGGCTATTGAAAATAAAGTTAAGAAATTGGTTAGGTTGAGCGAGAAACTGAGTATTTCTGAGTTCATTATTGTTTCCATTTTTGGTAGGTGATTTTTTTTGTTGTGTGTGGGTAATTTAAAGATTGTTTCCTAGTAATAAGGCTTTCTAAAATTCCTTTTTTTTTTAATTTTTTTTTTTAAGATTTATTTATTTGACAGATCACAGGTAGGCAGAGAGAGAGGAAGGGAAGCAGGCTCCCTGCTGAGCAGAGATTCCCGACGTGGGGCTCGATCCCAGGATGCTGGGATCATGACCTGAGCTGAAGGCAGAAGCTTTAACCCACTGAGCCACCCAGGCGCCCCTAAAATTCCCTTTTTTGTTCTAAGAGGTAAATAATTAGAAAAAGCAAACCTTTTACATTTTGGGGGGGATACAGTTTCCTTTAGACTAATTTTTAAATGTCAGCTAGTGAAAGTGATAAGTTTAAAAAATGTTCTGGGGCTACAAAAAGGAAGTGAAAATTTGAAAGAATGGGACAGAAGGTAGAGTGAGGAATTAACACATCTTTACCAGGCTGCTTGTGGATAAACTAATTGAATATTTTTTTTTTAAGATTTTATTTATTTATTTGACAGAGATCACAAGTAGGCAGAGAAGCAGGCAGAGAGAGATAGGAGGAAACAGACTCTCTGCTGAGCAGAGAGCCTGATGCGGGGCTCGATCCCAGGACCTGGGATCATGACCCGAGCTGAAGGCAGAGGCTCCAACCCACTGAGCCACCCAGGCGCCCCCTAATTGAATATTTTGCATGTTGATAGAAAGTATAATATTATGGATACTTCTTTGTCATTATCCAAGGAGAAAAGTAGGTATATTCAAATTTTTGTTCCTTTGAGGGAACAAAAATGTGCTTTTGGTATAACATCTGAACTCAGATTATTTTTCTTCAGGATGTTGATGGAGGTGTCTTATCTTCATCCTGAATTTCACAGGGTGATTTTGCTACTTAACAGCCACGGTTTTTTCCTTTGCAGAATTGTGATGATATCATGGTTAAATCTGCAGCAAGCGCACTGAACAGTTGATTATACTAAATGGTATGTAGAAAAGCAGGCAATGTTGGTGGAAGGGATCCAGCACTTTAACTCATTTCTCAGCTAGTTGGTTTTGTGGAGGGCATATTTGTGGTCAGGCTAAGTGTATGCTGACTCTTTCAGAGACTTTTAGGATCATTCTGTATATATAGTAGGTATTTGACGCCAGTTCTGCAGGAACCTTGAGAAGAAAGTTCACATTGTGTTGTATATCCAACACAAAGTAAAGCTCACTATCTTTGAGCTTCTGCCTTTTCAGATGCCCCTTTTCCTTCTAAATCAAGAGAGACTTAGTTGTGAATAAGGTTCTTGCAAAGTCTGTAATTTTCTTTTTATGGATTACTTTGTCTTTTTCTTGAAATTAACTGGTCTCGTAAAGATTTCATATGTAGAAAGTGTTCTGTGTACTGTTGATCTCTGCAGAAGTTGATCTAAGTTGCCCAGAAAATACTTGAAGACTGACATAGCTGAAATTTCAAAAAGGCAAGCTTTTCCAGCCATGTCGGTTCATCAGTATGCCTTCTTTGTAATGTATTGGAGCAGTTATACATAAAAAAAAAAACTAAGGGTGGGTTCTTCCTTAATCCTTGGGCTCCGGTCTTCTACTATTTTGGGGACAGTGTTACATGGATCAAAAGATAAAAACTGTAAGGAAGTGATTTCCACTATTTTTGTACTTCTTTAGGATGTTCCCATTAAAATCCCCCATTAAGTAAGGTAAAGTGAAATTATACAGATTTCTAAACAAAGATTATAACCTTTTTAAAAAAAGATTTTATTGACTTATTTGAGAGAGAGAATGAGCAGGGTGGGGTGGGGGAGCAGAGGGACAAGCAGGCTTCCTGCTGAGCGTGGAGCCTGACCCTAGGACCCTAGGACCCTGAGATCATCACCTGAGGCAAAGTCAGATGCTTAACCAACTGAGCCACATAGGTGCCCCAAGATTATAATCTTTTATTTTTGAAAAATGCTTGTGCTCTGTCTACTTATATCTTATTAATGAGATACTGAGAAATCCGATAGGGTGAGAGGGAAGCCCAAAAAAGTTTGAAGAGGTCACCTTTTCATAGAGGTGCAACATTAAGAGTCTGTATCCTTTGTCCTTGGAACTTAGTAGGTATTTAGTAAAGTTAATACTTAATGGATAAACATTTCCTCTTGTATCAGTTCTTATGGTGGAGCCTTAGTCAACCCCTCTGTGCTAGTTGTTCTTCCTTCCGAGTTTTAATAACATTTGTATCTACTTGTCTTAATACATGTCACATTGAATTGCAATACAATAATTTATTTACATGTCTGTCTCCCCCTACTGGCCAGCAATCTTCTTGAGGGCTAGAACTGTGCCTTTTTCTTTGTATGGGGAGTATCTAGTTGTTACTCCATATTCAGTGTGTCCCTGTTTTATGAATGAGTTAAGTGTTCAGATAATTTTTATAGTACTCACATGCACACAGTGGGGGGAGGGTATAGACAGCAATCTGTCAGAGAGTGTGTGTGTGTGTGTGTGTGTGTGTGTGTATCTGCCTCTGTGTGACCTTGAGGTAGGTAACGTTGATTTCTCAAAACATGAAATAAGAGAAAATGAGAACAACACTTTAAAGTTCACTTGATTTGGGGGTATATATGTATTCGTATGTTTGTGAAGGGTGGGGGAGGATGAGAGCCTGAACATTTTTCTTCTTTTAAAGTGTATATAAGTGCATATTAAGGGTAATCAAGTGGGGATTTAGTATATGTTGCAAAAATCCAGATTTAATCCATCTAAATTTTAAAAAATGTGCCCTCAGATTTTTTTTTTATAGCAATATCATGAAATTGTGGGACATGAAAATCTAATTGTTTCTTGACTTCTTAAACCATCACCAGTAGAGGCTCTGTAATTAATTTTTTTTTCCCTTAGGCAGTGGAGTAAAATCAGAATCTTAGAGAAAATAGGAGATGAAGAATTAATCTTGGTAAAAAATACTGGCAATTTCATCTTTACAGAAGGTGTGTAAATAAATGTTAGTTTACTACAAATTTAGTGAATGAGAACAAATTTTACTAACATATATAATGTATTAAGTTCAAAGTACTTTGATATAAAATGGTTTCTGGTTAGGAATAGTAATATTTTTCAGTCAGAATAGCTGAATGACCAGTAACATAATTTGTCAGGTAAAAACTAGAATTAGAACAGGAATGGTAGGGGGCACCTGGCAGATTTAGTCTGTGGAGCATGTGACTCTTAATCTCGAGGCTGTAGGTTCAAGCCACACAGTAGACATAGAGATCACTTAAAAATTTTAAAGATCGTTAAAAACCAGGAATGGTAGAATAAACAGCAGCAGACCTAGAAATGTAGTGTTCCTTAGCAAATACCAAAAATCTCCCACCCCGGGGAAGAGGCTTTAACCCACTGAGCCACCCAGGCACCCCAAGGATGATAATCTTACAGGGCTGTTGTTTACCTTCAGAGCAGTAGCCTTTCTGGGTGTCGTTATAGTAACAGCCTTTTCCTACTTTATGCAACTTATTCCTTCTCTGATTTCATTGTACCTTTGGGGATGAGAATTGCCTAAGCTCTCCAGGAAGAACTACTTCTTCTACTTCTTTTTTCTTTAATTTGACAGAGAGAGACACAGAGAGAGAGGGAACACAAGCAGGGAGAGTGGGAAAGGGAGAAGCAGGCCTCCCACTGAGCAGGGAGCCCGATGCAGGCCTTGATCCCAGGACCCCCAGATCATGACCTGGGCCAAAGGCAGACGCTCAACGACTGAGCCACCCAGGCGCCCCAGAAAGAACTACTTCTTTTTTTTTTTTTTTTTTTAAGATTTTATTTATTTATTTGACAGACAGAGATCACAAGTAGGCAGAGAGGCAGACAGAGAGAGAGAAGGAAGCAGGCTCCCTGCTGAGCAGAGAGCCTGATGTGGGCTCAATCCCAGGACTCTGGGATCATGACCTGAGCTGAAGGCAGAGGCTTTAACCCACTGAGCCACCCAGGCTCCCCCAAAGAACTACTTCTAACATTTGGTAGATTGAGATATGTGAAGGTTTGTTTAATAAAGGGGCAGGAGTTATGGAAGGACAGGAGGAAGATGTGGAAGTCCCTAGGAGGTTTACCCTGCCAACCTCTGCCAGGTCTCACTCTGGTTAGGACACAGGGAGCTGGGTCTAAAATTAGATATTCTCGGCCTTTTGGCTAAGATCAAGTGTAGTATCTGTTCTTATCAGTTTAGATATTCTTTGAATAAAGAGAAACAGACCTGTGGGTCTGGTATGTAGCAGATTTTCCCTACACTATAGTTTATATAGGAGCAAGAGTGAGATCTTAGTTGGAACCAGATTATAGAGGACTTTATTTTAAAACACAGAGGGACCTTAAATTACTTACCTCCAAGGGAAAATTAGGATCTAGAGAAGTTAAATGATTTACTTAGCTGCCTAAAATCACACAGCATAATAGTAATAGTAGAATTGACACTAGATACTTTTGCTTATAGACACTTTTGGTTTCTTGTTTTTCTGTTATCCAAAAAACTTAACTTAGGTCAATTTTACCTTTTTTCCCCTCTTCATTTGTAAAATAATGCCATCCTATTTCCTGACTTTCATAGGGTGACTATCTTAGGTATAAAAAAAACTATTTGATATAGAATTTAAAATGATAAAATTGTACATTGGTTCTCTAGGAATGGTTTTGGTATGTTGTGTGATTTTTTTAAAAATTGTGGCAAAATACATGTAACATGAAATTTGCCATTTTCACTATTTTTAAGTGTACATTTCAGTGGTATTAATTAATTAATTAATTAATTCACAGCTTTGTGCAACCATTACCACTATTTATTTCTGAAACTTTCTGATTATCCCAAGTAGAAACTCTAACCACAAAGGAGTAATTCCCTATTCCTCCTCCTCCTCCTCACAGCCCCTGGTAACCTTTCTTTTTTTTTTTTTAATTTGAGAGAGAGAGAGCATGAGAAGGGGGAGGGTCAGAGGGAGGAGCAGACTCCCTGCCAAGCAGGGAGCCCGATGCCGGACTCGATCCCGGTACTCCAGATCCTGACCTGAACCGAAGACAGTCGTTTAACCAACTGAGCCACCGAACCCCCCACCCCCGTAACCTTTAATCTGCTTTCTGTCTCTTTGAATTTGCCTGTTCTAGGTTCCTCATATAAGTGAAATCGTATAATATTTATCCTTTTGAATCTGACCTCTTCCACTTAGCATGATGCCTTTAAGGTTCATCCAAGGTGCCCCATGTGTCAGAACTCCATTCCTTTTTATTGCTGCGTAAGATTCCATTGTATCACTATCCTACATTCTCTTTATGTGTTTATCTGTAAATGGACATTTGGGATTATTTCTACCTTTTGACTATTGTGAATAATGCGGTTATGAATATTGGTTTGAAAGTATCTGTTTGAGTCCCTGCTTTCAATCTTTTGAGTATATACCTAAAAGTGGAATTATTGGATCATATGGTAATTCTATGTGTAATTTTTGGAGGAACTGCCCTGCTGTTTACCATACAGGCTGTACTGTATTATTTTTCCACCAGCAATGCATAAGGGTTCCAGTTTCTCCATTTCCTTGCTAACACTTGTCTTTTTTTTTTTTTTAATAATAGATATCCTAATGGATGTGAAGTATATCTCATTGTGGTTTTGATTTGCATTTCCCTGATGATAAGTGATACTGAGCATCTTTTCATATGTGTATTGGTCATTTGTGTTTTGGTTTTTTTTGGTTTTTAAAATTTTTTATTTATTTGACAGATCACAAGTAGGCAGAGAGGCAGGCAGAGAGAGAGGGGGGAAGCAGGCCCCCCGCTGAGCAGAGAGCCCGACTTGGGGCTCCATCCCAGAGCCCTGGGATCATGACCTGAGCTGAAGACAGAGGCTTTAACCCACTGAGCCACCCAGGCGCCCCCCCCTTTTTAAATTTTTATTTATTTATTTGACAGAGATCACAAGTAGGCAGAGAGGCAAAGAGAGAGGGGGATTGTTTTGTTTTTTAAGATTTTATTTCTCTGACAGAGTGAGCAAGCACAGCAGGCAGAAGGAGAGAGAAAAGCAGGCTCCCTGCTGAGCAAGGAGCCCGGCGTAGGGCTCCATCCTAGGACCCTGGGACCATGACCTGAGCCAAAGTCAGTCACTTAACCAACTGAGCCATACAGGTGCCCCTGGTTTGTTTTTTAAGATTTATTTATTTTACAGAGAGAAAGCAAGCAAGCGCCTGGGCAGGTGGTGGTGGGGGGGCAAGAGGAAAGAGAGAGAGAGAAAATCTGAAGCAGACTCCACGCTGAGCAGGGAGACTCACACAGGCTTGATCTCAAGATCCTGAGATTATGACCTGAGCTGAAACCAAGAGTTGAATGGATGCTTAACCAACTGAGATGCACAGGCACTCTGTATTGGCTATTTGTAGATCTTCTTTGAAGAAATGTCTAAGTCCTTTGCTCATTTTTGAATTGGGTTATTTTGTTGTTGAGTTGTAAGAATTCTTTATATAGTCTAGATATTAATTCCTTATCAGATAGATGATTTGCAAATATTATCTCCCATTCTGTAGTTTGTCTTTTCACTTTGTTGATAGTATCCTTTGCATAAAAGTTTTCAATTTCAATGAAGTCCAGTATATCTTTTTTTTTTTTTTTTTTTTTTGCTTTTGCTTTTGGTGTCATGTCTAAGAAATACAATGTTGTGAAGATCTTCCGTGTTTTCTAAAAATGTTAAGAGTTTTAACTTTTTTGGTTAGGTCTTTGATCCATTTTGAGTTAATTTTTGTATATGGTGTAAGGTAAGGGCCCAGCTTTATTCTTTTGCATGCAGATATCCAGTTTTCCCTGCATCATTTGTTGAAAATGTATTTAATCTTAATTTACATCTTAGAGCCACATGTGGCTAGTTTCTACCATATTGGACAGCACAGATATAGATGATCATATCTCTTTTGTCCTTTAATCTGTTAATGTGGTGAATTACATCAGTTGATAGGAGTGGAAATTCTTAGAACTAACAAATAGCTTTTGCATTCTTGACACCTCATGGAGTTCATTAACTACTTAACTTTTTTTAGTCACTTGTCTATTCATATAAAATCAATTAAAATGACTGCAGTTGTTTAGAAAAAAATAGTGCTTTGTCAAAAATGTTATTTAAGCAGTGTGTCTTGAATTAGTCTACCTCAAACCCTATTCTGATATTATCAAACTACGGTGCTTTTTTTTTTTTTAAGATTTTATTTATTTGAGAGAGCGGTATGGAGAAAGCAGGGGGAGGGGTAGAGGGAGAGTGAGAAGCAGGCTCCTCGGTGAGCAGGGAGCCTAATGTGGGACTCCATCCCGGGGCCTTTGAGGTCATGGCCTGATCCGAAGGCAGATGCTTAACTGACTGAGCCACCCAGATGCTGCCCCTACATTGCTTTATTTAAACATATATGTGTATTACCTTTTTTCTTTTACAGATTGCCAGTCATTTTTTATTGAGATACAATTCCTGTACTATGCAGTTCTCCCTTTAAGGTGTACAGTTCTGTGGTTTTTTAATATATTCACAAAGTTGTGCAGACATTACCACTATCTAATTTCAGAACATTTTTAGTACCTCAAAGAAACCCAGAAGACATTGGCAGTGGTTCCCTATGTCTTTTCCCTCCCACCCCTGGTAACCATTAATCTAGTTTCTGTCTCTGTAGGTGTGTTTATTCTGGATATTTCATATAAATGTTATAATATGTAGTCATTTGTGACTGGTTTTCTCCACTGAGCAGTATGTTTTCAAAGTTCATCTGTGGTGTAGCATATATCAGGATTTCACTCCTTTTTATTGCTAAACAGTATTCCATTTTGTGGATATACTTTTTTTTAAGGTTTTGTTTGTTTATTTGACAGAGACTGTGCGAGAGAGGGAAACACAAGCAGGGGGAGTGGGAGAGGGAGAAGCAGGCTTCCCGCTGATCAGGGAGCCTGATACTGGGCTCAGTCCCAGGAATTATGACCTAGGCTGTAGGCAGACGCTTAATGACTGAGCCAGGCACCCCTGGATATACTTTATCCACATACATCTAGTAGATATATTTTTATCTACTCCTCACTTGATGGACCTTTGGGTTGTTTTCTGCGTTTTGGCTGTAATGAATAATGTTAGGAATTTTTGTGGGTATATGTGTGTACATACCTAGGAATGAAATTGCTGTGTCATATGATAACTCTGTTTAATGAGGACCTGCCAGACATTTCCACCAACTGTGTATGAGGGTCTCACTTTCTTCACACCCTCGCCAGCACTTATTATCTGACTAATGGGTATGAAGTAGTGTCTCCTTACAGCTTCTATGTGCGTTTCCTTAATGACTAATGATGAGCTCATGACTGATAGTGTTTCATGTGCTTTTGGAGCCGGTTATATATCCTTGAGAAATAATTATTAAAGCTCTTTGCCCTTTGCCTGTTTCTTAAAAAATTTTTGTCATTTTATTATTAAGTTGTAGGAGTTTTTATATATTCTATATGTCTATCTAGATATAAATATATATTCTGGATACTTGTGAGATGCACGATTTGCAAATATCTTCTCTGATTCTGTAGTTCACCTTTTATTTTTCTTGATAGTGTTTTTTGAAGCATAAGAAATGTTAATTTTGAGGAAGTTCAGTTCATTTATTTTGTTATTGTTAGACTATTTTGATGTCATATCTAAGAATCCATTGCCTAATCCAAATTCATGAATATTTACACCACATTTTGTTAAGAACTAGTTTCAGCCTTTACATTTAAGTCTTTGATCCATTTTTAATGTGCTTTTGTGTGTGTGTGTGGTATATGATATGGGTTAGAGGTCCAACTTCATTCTATCACATGGGGATACAGTTGTTCCAGCACGTGCTTAAAAGGACTCTCATCCTGGGGCGCCTGGGTGGCTCAGTCAGTTAAGTGTCCAACTCTTGATCTCTGCTCAGTTCTTGATCTCAGTCTCCTGATTTTGGCCCCCTGCATTGGGCTCGTTTCCCCATTGCATTATTTAGGCATCCCTGTTGAAAATCAGTTGACTATAAATGTAAAGGTTTATTTCTGGGTTTTCAGTTCTGTTCTGTTGATCTGTATGTCTGTCGTCATGCCCACACCACACAGTCCTGATTATTATGTAGCCTTCTTAGTAAGTTTTGAAAGCAGGTAGTGTGAGTCCTCCAGTATTATTCTTTTTCAAGATTATTTTGGCTATTCTAGTTCCCTTCGTTTCCATAGGAATTTTAAGATGATTTTGCTAATTTCTGCAGAAAAAAAAGGCACCTGGGATTTCATTAGATACTGTGTTGAATCTGTACATCAATTTGAGGAGTACTGCCATTATCATAATAAATCTTGCGGTCCATGAACACAGGATGTCTTTCCATTTATTTAGATCTTCAGTTTCTTTCGATAGTGTTTTGTTTTGTTTTGTTTTTTTCCAGTGTACAAGTCTTGGCTTTTTTTGGTTAAATTTATTTCTTCGTATTTTTTGATGCTATTATAAATAGACTTGTTTTCTTAATTTCATTTTTGGATTTTTCATTGTTAGTATATAAATATACAACGGATTTTGTTAACTCAAATTTGTGTGTGTGTGGATTCCATAAAATTTTCTATGTACAAGATCCTGCCATTTGTGAATAGAGGTAGTTCTACTTTTCTTTTCAAACTTGTATGTCTTTTTCTTGCCTAATTGCCTTCACTAGAACTTGTAATACAGTGTTGAATAGAAGTGATGAGAGCAGACATCCATGTCTTGCTCCTCATCTTAGAGAGAAAGCTTTCGGTCTTTTACCATTAAGTATGTTGTTAGCTGTGGGTTTGTGGTAGATACCCTTTTTTAGCTGGAGGAAGTTACCTTCTATTCCGAATTTGTTCAGTGTCTTTTATCATGAAAGGATGTCGAATTTTGCCAGATGCTCTTTCTGCATTTATTGAGAGGATCATTATCATTTTTGTCCTTTTTTTTTTTTAAGATTTCATTTATTTGAGAGAGTGAGTGAACACGAATGGGGGCAGGGGCAAGGAGAGAGGGAGGAGCAGGCACCCCACAGAGCAGGGAGCCCAATGTGGGGCATGGTACTGGGACTCCTGGATCATGAACTGAGTCAAAGGCAGACGCTTAACCAGCTGAACCACCCAGGCACCTCTCATGTGCGGATTTTTAAATTTAATATTTCACAAGCACTTTTCAGTGCTATTTGTTGTAATAAATATGTTGATGGTCACATTATATTCACTAGAGTATATGTTAGCCTTGGTTGGCTTAGCCGTTTTCCTATAGGACAAGTCTAGTTTTCTGTGACCTTTAGAAAATGATTTCTCTTTCTCGCCTCATTCCACTCCCCCAAATATCTAAGAAAGGCAGATGGTTTCTGGCATCAAGGAATATTCCCTGCTCAAAATGCCTCATTTCTTCGCTCTGCTCTGTTCTTTTACTTTTTAGGTGTATAACGTAAAGGCATCTTAAGACAATGCCCTTTCCATCATTCTTTTTTACTACATGTTTAGAAAAGGGAATGCCAAAAGTTTCTGTATAATGATTAATAACCTATTTGCATCTAACCTTGCCTCACTGTCTTTTCTTCATCATCTAGGAGAGATATTAGTATATGAGTATTTACTAGTATATTAGTAGATTATTAGTATATTAGATATTACTAATATTAGTAACTAATATTAGTATAACTAATACTTAGTATAACAGTATCTAATATCTGTATCCCTTGAGCTTGAACTACCTGTCAGTACTTGAGTTAATCTAGGTGTTCATTTACATGGCCATTATTACCATTAAATATAGTTAATCACCACTTGACTAAGGATGGTAAATTTTTTTAAGGCAGTTTTAAAATTCTTTTCATTGTTTGGATGCTGGAAAATACAAGTTTGCTCATGTAGTTTGGTTATCTAAACAGAATAAACCATTATTGATTATAAACTCACTGTGGACCCTGCAAAGTACAAATTGGTTTTGAGGGAAAATGTGGTTGGAATAGATTTCAGCGTTCACTTTGTGCCTGCTATTTTCTGTGACACTTGGTTCAGTGAGGGCTGGGATCTATGGGAGACCAGTAACTTCCTCTGGGCTGCCTAAAATGGCCTGTATGGAAATCACCTAGAATGAAAAAGCACAGCACGCTGGTAAGCCATTGTGAATTATTTGACAATGTTGGTGTGCTGAAGGAGCTCGATGGTTGCTTTCCTTAGTATTAAAGTAGCCTTGCCTTTTGGGTTTTACCTGTAGCAGATTGTGTTATTGCCTACTGATTTCCAAGCTTATTGCAAGGATTGAAAATGTTCTTGTGCTTTTTTAAAAGATATATTTATTTTTAGAGGGAGGACAGAGGGGCAGAGGGAGAGGGAGCAAATCCTCAAGCATACTCCCTGCTGAACGGTAGCCTGACTCGGGGCTCAGTCCCAGGACCGTGAGGTCATGACCTGAGCTGAAACCAAGGGTTGAATGTTTGAACAGCTGAGCCACCCGGGTGCCCCAGGATTGAATATATATTTAAAGCGCTGAGAGGTTTGCTATAGATACTTGTTTACTTTCACTAGGATTTATGTTAAGATGAGGATAGGCAAAAAAACAATATTCTTGACAGTATTAAAACTGATACAGATAGTTTTCACATTATTGTTGATTTATCAGTTGGAGCAATCAAAAAGAAAACAATCCAGATTCATTTTTCTGTTGTCTTTAAGTGGCTTGGCTAGAGCAAGTGCCTTCCCCATATCCTTATACTCTGTATATTGGAAATGTAAATGGAAGAAGGAATTCTTGAATATAGGAAGAAGAAAAGCATATAAAAAGGAAGGAAGGATGGGGGATCTTCTGGCTACCATGTTAGAAATGTTGGGATAGTCAGGGTGATTATGTCCTCCTTACTGAAGAAGAATCAGTAATGGTAGACCTAGGAAAGGTTAAAGTTTGAAAATGTGACTGGGATTTTTTTTGACAAGTGTATTAGAAGTTATAGTGCACGTGAGGGGAAGGGGCATCTACATTTATTTTGATGGTGTTGCCCTTGCTCTATGGAATTCATCTTTTGGAATTCTCTTCTGAAGCATATAAATCAAGTATAGTAAGGAAGGGAACTAAGGATATCTTTTTTCTTTTCTTTTTTAAGATTTTATTAGGGGTGCCTGGGTGGCTTGGGGTTAAAGCCTCTCTCTTCGGCTAAGGTCATGGTCTCAGGGTCCTGGGATCGAGCCCCCCGCATTGGGCTCTCCTCTCCATTCAGCAGGGAGCCTGCTTCCATCTCTCTCTCTGCCTGCCTCTTTGTCTACTTGTGCTGTCTCTCTCTCTGTCAAATAAATAAAATCTTCTAAATAAATAAATAAATAAAAGATGTTATTAATTTGAGAGAGAGCATGAATGGTGGGAAGGGGCAGAGGGAAAGGGAGAAGCATACTCCCTGCTGAGCAAGGAGCCCTTTGTGGGGCTCAGTCCCAGGACCCTGAGATCATGACCTGAGCCAAAGGCACACACTTAACTGACTGAGCCACCTGATGATGTCTTTTATAAAAACAAATTCGCTCAGCTGCAGTACCCCTGAGGCTACTGATAGTGGCTGGTATTGATGACTGCCATACCTCAGCCCAGGGGCTGCTCTGTTGCACCCCCCCATCCCCCGTGGGCAACTTCACCAAGGCCACTTTTGATGCCATTTCCAAGACTTCAGCTACTTCACCCCCGACCTCTGGAAAGAGACTGTGTTCCCAAGTCTCCCTATCAGGAATGCCCTGACTATCTTGTAAAAACCCATGCCAGAGTCTCTATACAGAGGATCCAGGCTCCCGCTATGGCCACCACATAGTTTTATACAAGAAAAATGATAGTGAATTAAAACTTGTTAAAACAAACAAACAAACTCGTTAGAAATTGTCAGTGAAAATACCCTCACCCCAAATCTATCTAAAAATATTTTGACCAGTGATGGCATTATTGAAATAAGTGAAAAGTCTACCAAAATTAGGTCTTCTTTTGGCCTTTGAGCTGGGACTTCAGGCAGCAAAGGTGCTAGGTAAGGGTGTTAGGAGTTTTGGGGACATGGAAAAGATATCAGGTATCCCTCAGTGTTTTCAACCCAAACGTAACCTGGCGTGTTAAATCTAGCTCTCTGCTGGTAACAGTCATTTTTATTTCCTTTAATTTTTATTTTTTATGACTCATTCCTGCCCCTTTCTTGACCCCCATTCCCAAAAGACCTTTCCCCAATATCTAATTTTAAATTCCAGGTTTGGTTGTTCATAGCACATCCTAGGGTGGGGCCGCTGCGTTTACCCTCGCCTCTACCGCGCCCATACTGTGTACATATTCAAGAAATTTGAGCAAAATTTGACACTGGCTAAAGTAAATGCGCTAGAAGGTAAATTTGCAGCAGGAGCAACATGTTATCTTTAAAAAAAAAAAAAAATTGTGGGCACCTGAGTGGCTCAGTGGGTTAAGCCTCTGCCTTTGGCTCAGGTCATGATCTCCGGATCCTGGGATCGAGCCCCACATCGGGCTCTCTGCTCGGCGGGGAGCCTGCTTCCCCCTGTCTCTCTGCCTGCCTCTCTGCCTGTCAAATAGATAAATAAAATCTTTAAAAAATTAGCTTGTGAAATATTCATATACTGTAAAACTCACCCATTTAAATGTATATAATTAATTGGCTTTTTAGTATATTCACAGTTGTACAAATATCACCATTCTTTAATTCCAGAATATTTTCATTGCTCCTGAAAGAAACGCAGACCATTAACTGTCACTTCCTATTCCTATTCCTTTCCCCAGTTCCTGGCAACTATTAATCTACTTTCTGTCTTTATGGATTTGTCTTTCTGGACATTTCTTTTGTTTTGTTTTTTAAAGATTTATGTATGTATGTATGTATGTATGTATGTATGTATTTGACAGAGAGAGAGAGAGATCACAAGTAGGGAGAGAGGCAGGCAGAGGGAGAAGGGGAATTAGGCTCTCCGCGGAGCAGAGAGCCCGATGTGGGCCTTGATCCCAGGACCCTGAGACCATGACCCAAGCTGAGGGCAGAGGCTTAACTCACTGAGCCACCCAGGCGCCCTATTCTCGAGATTTCATGTAAATAAAATTATATCATCTGTGGAACCTGGTCTGTTGCATTTGGCTTCTTTCACTTAGCGTAATGTTTTTAAGATCCTTCCATGTTGTAGTTACATGTCAGTATTTCATTTCTTTTTATGGCCAAGTAATATTCCACTGTATAAATACACAACGTCAGTCAGTTGACATTTGGGTTAATGCTGCTATGAATATCTGTGTACCAAGTTTTTGTGTGGACATAAGTTTTAAATTCTTTTAGATACGTACCTAGGAGTATAATTGCTGGTCGTAAGATAACTCTATGTTTAATATTTTGAGGAACTTCTGAGCCATTTCCCAGAGTGGTTGTACCATTTTACATTCCTGCCAACAGTGTACAGGGGTTCTAGTTTCTCTACATTCTCACTCTCACTTGTTATTGTCCACCTTTTTAAATTTTTTTATTTTTTTTTAAGATTTCATTTATTTATGTGAGAGAGAAAGAGTGAGCAAGATAGGGCATGAGCAGGGGGAGGGGCAGAGGGAGAGGGAGAAGCAGACTCCCTGCTGAGCAGGGACCGCCCCCCCCCCTCCGAGGCTGGGCTCCATCCCAGGACTCTGGGATCATGACTGACTGAGCAACCCAGACACTGCCCCTATGGTCCACCTTTTGATAATGGCCATCCTAGTGCTTGTGAAGTGATGTCTCATTGTAGTTTTAATTTCCATTTGCCCTAATGACTGATAGTGTATATCTTTCCATGTGTTCATCGGCCATTTGTATATTTTCTTTTCTTTTCAAGTTTTATTTGAGAAATCTTTATACCCAACCTGGGGCTCAAACTTAATGATCAAGAGTCCCATCCCCCCGCCTTTTCTTTAAGATTTTATTTATTTATTTGTCAGAGAGAGCACAGGTGGGAGGAGTGGCAGGCGGGGGAGAAGCAGGCTCCCTTGTGAACAAGGAGCCAGATACAGGACTCCATCCCAGGACCCTGGGATCATGACCTGGGCCATAGGCAGACATTTAACCAATATGCCACCCAGGCATCCTGAGCCATATCTTCTTCTGACTGAGCCAGCCCAGCACCCCTGTATATTTTCTTTAGGGAGATGTTCTAAAGCCAAATATTGATGGTCTGCTATTTGGAATGCTATTATTTAGGTTAACGTTCTTCTTTTATCGGATGTAAAGAAGTTTTTGCTTCATTGATTCAAATTAATTCATTAATTCAAATGTTCTTAAAGATGATTTTAGAGAGCTATTGTAGAGAGGCACCTGAGTGGCTCAGTTGGTTAAGCATCTGCCTTCGGCTCAGGGTCCTAGGGTTGAACCCTGCATCTAGCTCCCTGCTCAGTGGGGAGCCTACTTCTCCCTCTGCCTCTACTCCCCTCCCCGCCAACTTGTGCTCTCTCTCTAGCTCTCTCTCTCTCTCTCTCTCTCAAATAAGTAAACCTTTTAAAAAAAAAAGAAGAAAGAAAATGAAAACTAATGTAGATACTGCTCTTTACCCTATGAAAATACTGTATTTTGTATCCTGACCTGAAATGTCTATGAAGACAGTTGGTCCCCAATCTTTAGTGGACCCTATGGTTATATTTCTATTGTAAATTTATATCTCTAGGGTCAATGAGTTATCAGAGGTTAAATTCACAAGTAGGGAACCAGTGACTCATCAAAATTTTGTTATGCTCTGTACATTCTGAGGACATAAGCTGACCTTTAGTTGAGAGGAAGATCTATAAGACAAGGAGAATTGATGTTTGACATAATAACTGAAGTTGAAAGTACATGACATTGAAGTGTGCACGTGTTCTTGGGCTCTTTTAGATAGGCATGAAAAGTACATGATTTGATCCTTATGTCCCTCTCTCCGCAGCGTGGTACCATGCGACGACGCTATGAAGATGATGGCATCTCAGATGATGAAATTGAAGGGAAAAGAACTTTTGACTTGGAAGAGAAACTCCACACCAATAAATATAATGCAAATTTTGTTACTTTTATGGAGGGAAAAGGTCAGTATCATTTTGGTTCAGGGGACCTATAGTCCCTTGATGTAGGAGGTTGTAGATTCTGGGAACTGTGGGCTCGGAATCTGTGCAGCTAAATATTGCCCATTGATGTTGTGATGCTGTTTATTTTCTCTTATTCTACAATGCCATTCAACACACAAACACACACAACCCCATCCCCTAATCCTCCCACCCTGTGAGTCATTCCCTGCTATATGAGAAGAAACAAGCCTTTATTAGGGCCAGAAGCATTGTTGGAGTTTTTCCCTGAAGTCCTTTCCCTTCTTCCATCCCTTGCTTTGGGGTTAATTAAAAATAGTACAGTAAAAATTCATTTATGCATGCATCCCCTCTCCCCAAACAAAACAGAGGTGGGATTCCATGTGTACCATGGGCTTTTTTGCTCCTTGGCAAAGTGACAAGGATGTTATGGTATGTATTGTAGTGGACAGAATTAAATTTTTTGGCTTTTAAGAGACAGGGTGATGATAATTTCTGCTTAGGATTTAGAAGGTAACTCAATTATAGTACTACCCCCTGTTGGTTAAATTCCGTTTACTATGTAAATATAGACTTAGCAAACCCCTTGAGCCCTGCCTGTCAGGATGCTTTTCCTGTATCCTGAGAGATGCTTTTTATAACAAGCATGTATCTAACAGAGCGAAACTATATACACAGAAACAGCAAACACTATCTCTACCTTATTACTTAGGATCTTTTTTTATGGTCCTTTCATCTTTTTCCAACTGTACCTCTTGCCTTCTAATAATTGTTTTCTTATGGTGACAGATTTTAATGTAGAATATATCCAGCGGGGTGGCTTAAGAGACCCTCTGATTTTCAAGAATTCTGATGGACTTGGAATAAAGTAAGTACTGTTGGCCTGATTTGTTAGGTTGCAAAATGATCATGTTACACCAGGGCTATAGACAATGCCATGTTGATAACCCAAAGCAGTAGATAATTGAAAATAATCCCCCATTTAGATTTTAAAAGTGTGTCTTTTTCTTCTTTTGTTACAAAAACAGTTCATGGTTGTTCTAGTTAAGTGAGAAAATACAGGTGAGCTAAAAAGAAATAATTTTAAATCTCTTAAAATCTGTTACCCTCAGATATTGTTTTTTATATATTTAAAACATATTGTTTTTTATATATTTAAAATATATTGTTTTTAAACCTAAATATAAGATTTATGTGTCTCAGCTTAGGAGTTTTTAGTACTCTTAAGAAAAAACTCACACTGACTAGAGAAGGTGTGCTTCCTATTTACACTTACTGGTGTTTGTTTCATAGGATGCCAGATCCAGACTTCACTGTGAATGATGTCAAAATGTGTGTGGGTAAGTATTGAGCTTTGTGGCCTTTGTGTCTTTTAGGCAAAGATTTAAGACTTGGGACTGAATTCTAAATTTCTGACTGAGGTTTAAGGCTTAGGAACATGGAAGTACATGATTGAGGTACCCCATTTGAAGTAGTTTTTTTATAGAACACTGCTCTTAGCAACTTTGAGAATTTTCTCAAAGGGAGTTTATAAAGTTGCTTCATTTAGTACTCATTAGGCATAGAACTCTATTTCTCTCCTACCTACTGTTTTATCACTCTCTGTCCCTCCCTCTCTCCATGAAGAGCCTGTTCCAGGATATTTTATACCTCTGAACCAAGAATGAAACTCATTCATATCTGTGATTCTCTTCCGTTCCCTAAAAACAGTAGAGAAATTTCCTGGAAATTTTCACCAATGCTACATTTGGTAACTTGGTCAACATTTAAAACTTTTTAAGCTGAAGCGTGGAACTCTTGAACTGGGGGTTGTAGGTTCGAGCCCCGTGTTGGGTGGAGAGATTTCTTAAAATTGATCAGTCAGTGTAAGCTAAGAAATAGAAATATATTAAAATTTCTCTTTATCAGTGACTGGTTAACTTGTCTTTCGTCTGATTTATATTTTATTCAAAATTGAGGAAAAGAAAGGAAATTAGATCAGTCTAATTAAAGAAAAAAACTTCCTGTGTTGGTAAAAATTCAGGTCAATTTTTTTTGTGCAGACCATTTGGTGTTCAGTGCAGCCCTGAGACTCACCAGGAAGGATCCTTAGGAATTCAGGCATGGTCACTCTCCTATACACATTAAAGCAGTAAAATGGTTTAAAACCTTTTGGAAATGTTTCAGACAGGTCATGAAACAGAAGGAGGTTTTTCTAATGCTTTCCTCCCCACATTACTTTTTGTTAAGTTTTGTCCTCTATGTTGAAGTTCCAGTGCATACTCTTGCTTTGGAAATTAAAATTGCAGTACTGTCTCTTAGCCACTTGAGGGCTCTTTTTAGATGGTTGGATAACTTCTGTTTTTCTAAGAGGCGAAAGTCCCAGATAACCCAGGTAGAGGAAGGTTCTCTAATTCCCTCTATTTTTCACTCCCTTACTATTTCTTTGTTAGATTCCAGCTATCTGCCTGTCACTGTGTATTTCCTAGTTCCTAGCACAATCTCTGGAGTATAGTAGGTACTCAGTAAATCTGTTGAGTAATTAAAACGCTTTCCCACTCTTCAAATAAAGGATAGCTTGTTTCCTTCCACTTTTGTTTTATATTCTTAATATATTAAGGATAATAGTGGCTCAGTGGAGATGATTGATACATCTTTTGTGGCAGGGAGTCGTCGCATGGTGGATGTCATGGATGTGAACACACAGAAAGGCATTGAAATGACCATGGCTCAGTGGACACGCTACTATGAGACCCCAGAGGAGGAGCGAGAAAAACTCTATAATGTTATCAGTCTAGAGTTCAGCCACACCAGGCTGGAGAACATGGTGCAGAGGCCCTCCACGGTTAGTCTAATAATTTTTTCCACGTTTTCATTGTCATTAAGAGGGTTGTTTATACAATGGGAGAATGGGAGAATCTGTAACTTTTTATACATACCAAGATGAAATTGATAAACAAGACAATTTGATAATAACCTTCATTTTTAGGAAGTTCATTTTTTAAAATCACTTAATTTTATATGGGGAGGGGCCATTTAAATTTTTTTTTTTTTTAAGATTTTATTTATTTATCAGAGAGAGAGAGAGACAGAGAGGGCATATATGCAGAGGGAGAGGGAGAAGCAGACTCCCTGCCAAGCAGGGAGCCCGATATGGGGCTCGATCCCAGGACACTGGGATCATGACCTGGGCCGAAGGCAGACGCTTAACAACTGAGCCACCCAGGCGCCCCGGGGAGGGGCCGTTTAGTTCTGATCACCAGTAACCTAATTTAAGAATAACATTGGTCTTTGCATAGAGTGGAGAAGTGTCTTAAAATTCACTCTTAAAAGACTTGCTGAAAAGCTTGAGGGAAAACTAGTTTAGAGGCAAGTGATCATTTTTATGAGATGGTTTCTGGAGCAGATTCCACTAGATGGCTAGTAACTGACAAACCATCCTAAGGGAAAGTTGTTTGTTTTTGAACCTTCACTCTCCTGAAGGTGGACGCTGATTTAGCTCATCCCTTTGCAAGGAGTAGCGATCTACAGAATGTTGAAACACTTCACTTTTGAAATATGCCTAGTCATTTTTGATCTCAGAACTCACTTGAGTTACATACTAGGTATGGAATTGCAGAACTAACAGTATTCTAATAATTTGTTTTGTTTTGTTTTGTTTTAAGATTTTATTTATTTGACAGCGAGAGAGTGAGAGAGAGAGAACAAGCAGGGGGAGTGGCAGGGAGAGGGAGAAGCAGGTTCCTGCAAAGAAGGAAGCCTGACGTGGGGCTCAGTGCCAGTACCTTGGGATCATGACCTGAGTTGAAGGCAGACGCTTAACGACTGAGCCACCCAGGCGCCCCTAATCATTTGTTTTGAAGTCAAGATCTTGAGTGCCTGAGTGGCTCAGTCAGTTGGGCATGTGCCTTCAGGTCAGGTCATGGTCTCAGGGTCTTAGGATCAAGCCCTACACTGGGCTTCCTGCTCAGTGGGGAATCTGCTTCTCCCTCTTCCTCTGCCCCTCCCCACTGCTTTTCCCCCACTCCCCCAACTAAATAAATAAATCTTTAAAAAAATAACAATAAAACAGTCAAGATCTTAGTGGTTTTTTTTTTTTTTTAAAGACTTTATTTCTTTATTTGACAGAGAGAGATCACAAGTAGGCAGAGAGGCAGGCAGCGGGGGGCAGGAAGCAGGCTCCCTGCTGAGCAGAGAGCCCAATGCGGAGCTCAATCCCAGAACCCTGGGATCATGACTGGAGCCGAAGGCAGAAGCTTTAACCCACTGAGCCACCCAGGCGCCTCTGAGTCTTGATTTTAGTTTGGGTCATGATCTCAGGGTTGTGAGATCAAATCCTGCATCGGACTCCTTGTTGAGCTTGGAGCCTGCTTAAGATTCTCTCTCCAGGCACCTGGGTGGCTCATTCGGTGAAGCAACTGCCTTTGGCTCGGGTCATGATCCCTGGATCCTGGGATCGAGCCCCTCATTGGGCTCCCTGCTCAGTGGAGAGCCTTCTTCTCCCTCTGCCTCTGCCTCTCTTCCTGCTCATGTTCCCTCTTTTCCCTCTCTCTACAATAAATAAATAAAATCTTTAAAAAAAAAAAAAAAAAAAAAGATTTTCTCTCTCTCCCCCTCTGCCCCTCCCCCACTGGTTCTCTCTCAAAAAGAAAGAAAATAGAATAAATGAAAAATAAATACAGAATTTCTCATTAGGAGAACTTTATCTCCCTAGGATGATAAAAATTCTTTTTACATTAATTATCATCTGGTCATGTGGAAATACAAGAAGACAGGTGGTTAGAATATAGCCTTGTTAGGGGCACGTAGGTGGCACAGTTGGTTAAGCATCTGGCTCTTGGTTTTGGCTCAGGTCAGGATGTCAGGGTCTTGAGATCAAGCCCCTTCTTAGGCTCTGGGTGTGGAGTCTGCTTAAAAGATTCTCTCTCCCTCTTCCCCCCAATGCACTGTCCCTCTCTCAAATAAATAAATCTTCAAAGAAAAAAGAAAGGATTTAATCTTACTATTAGTCAGACGTGGTCCACATAATAAAGAATAAAGGGTGCCTGGCTGGCTCAGTAGGTAGAACATACAGCTCTTGGGGCACCTGGGTGGCTCAGTGGGTTAAAGCCTCTACCTTCAGCTCAGGTCATGATCCCAGGGTCCTGGGATCGAGCCCCGCATCAGGCTCTCTGTCTGCCTGCCTCTCTGCCTACTTGTGATCTCTGTCTGTCAAATAAATAAATAAAATCTTTAAAAAAAAAAAAAAAAAAAAAGAACATGCAGCTCTTGATCTCAGGGTCATACGTTCAAGCCCCATGTTGAGCATAGAGCTTGCTTTAAAAAAAATTAATTTTTAATGTACAGTTCATTGGTTTAAAATAGAGAGGGATGTAAGAATCACTGTAACATTGTTTATAAATTGTTTATAATATTTACAAATGAACATTGTTAATATTTTTTAAATTTCAATTTAAAAGTGATTGTAGCAGGTGCCTGGGTTGGCTCAGTGGGTCAAAGCCTCTGCCTTCGGCTCAGGGCATGATCCCAGGGTCCTGGGATGGAGCCCCGCATCAGGCTCTCTGCTCAGCAGGGAGCCTGCTTCCTCCTCTCTCTCTTTGCCTGCCTCTCTGCCTACTTGTAATCTCTGTCTGTCAAATAAATAAATCTTTAAAAAAAAAAGTGATTGTAGCTATGAAAGTAAAACTTATGGGGCGCCTGGGTGGCTCATTTGGTTAAGGTTTTGGCTTGATGGTAATCTCAGGTTGTAGTATGAGGCCCCACGTCGGGGCTCTGTGCTTGGCAGGGAATCTGCCTGTCCCTCTCCCTCTGCTTCTCCCTCTACTTGCATGGGTGGGCTCTCTCTCTCTCTCTCTCTCTCTCTTGTATTTATAAATAAAATCTTTATTAAAAAAAGAAAAGTAAAATTGATGCATACTTTTCCATTCTTAAAATTTAGAAATGTGTCATTACATAGGAAGCCTTTTTTGTAACATTCTTGATTTATTCATTTTTTCCTTTTAATGATAAAAATGCTACATCATTTAACAGAAAAATAATGAACCATTAAATGAAGGAGTAGAACTATGGAAGGACTCAAAAACAGAAAATTCTTTAGAGGGCAGAGAACAATGCTTCGGTATTTTTTAGGGACCCAAATCATGTTCAGGAAGATTGAGTGAACTATTACCAAGGTCACCTCCTGAAAGCAGAAAAGCTTTTGATGACCTTACCATGTAGGCAGTAATATGCTTATTCTGCTGGGGTATTATTTATTTATTTACTATAGTATTTTTTCCCCCCACAGTGTGTCTCCATTTATCTAGGTCTTTTCTAATATATCTCAGTAATGCTTTTTCAGGGGCACCTGGGTGGCTCAGTGGGTTAAAGCCTCTGCCTTCAGCTCAGGTCATGATCCCAGGGTCCTGGGATCGAGCCGGGCATCCGGCTCTCTGCTCAGCGGGGAGCCTGCTTTCCCTCCTCTTTCTCTGCCTGCCTCTCTGCCTACTTGTGATCTCTGTCTGTCAAATAAATAAATAAAATCTTTTAAAATAATAATGCTTTTTCAGAAATCAACTTTATTGAGGTTCAGTTGACATACAATAAAGTATACTCATTTTAAGTGTACATTTCAGTGAGTTTGAGTAAATCTCATTCATGTAATAATCTTTCACATAAAGTACATAACCTCTTGTTCTCTGTGTCATTCACACCTTCAGAGTTAGCTTATTATTAGTTCAAGTGCCTGCCACATGCTGAGTGCTATGCTAGGTGCTGGAGGACCTATGGAAAATAAGGTCATTCTCATCCTCAAAGAGCTTAGTCTCACCAGGAAGAAAAACCAGAGGATGGACATTTCTGCAAACCATGATAATGATGAGTGCCTCAGAAGTGAATAAATACAGTGTTGTGGGGACAATAGGAAGAACCCCCCCTAACAAACTGGAGGAGAATTAGGGAGGGGAAGCTCTTTGGAAGAAGTGATAGCTAAGCTTGATAGGAAGGAAATAAGGAGACAGAACGAAAACCAAAATTCCAAACAGAAGGAGTCATCTGTATAAAAGTAGGCACAGGGAGAGAAAGGTGGGCAGCCTTTAGGTGCCTTTTATGGGATGTTAGCATAAAGTGGGATTCTCTGGTGAGAAGAGAGAGATTGTTTTCTGCTGTCATTCCAGCAGTACCTGAGAGGTAGATGAAAAGCAACATATAAAATATGCAGATTGGTAGTGGGGAAATTAGTTCATGGAACGCCATGAGTTTTGTGTGTGTGTGTGTGTGCGCGCGTGCGCACGCAGCATATGCATAGATGAATTCCTAGGTATTGGACTTCTTACCAATTTGGCCCTAATATTGATGCAGAACAGGTAGAACTGGTGATTACCTTTACAGGAGACTTGCTCTCACGTGGAACCGGACGTTTAGCAAAAGTCCTATCCAGAGCCTAAAGATTAATCTAAGGAGAAAAGTATGAGTACCTTAACACAATATTCTCTCGGTAGTCAGTTGATACCTAATAATACCAGTTAAAGAGAGGCCAGAAAGTGTAACTTATTACTGCAGGTGGGAAATTCTGGCCAAAGAAATTCAGGTTTCTCTGAATGGACAATTGATTTAAAAAAAAATACCCATGTGTTCTTAACCCTTTCTTTCCCCCATCCAGACATAAGAATTTGTGGTGTCTTGAGCAAGTAAGATCTTCATTCTTCTTTAAAGACTTTCCAAAGGAGGCACCTGGGTGGCTCAGTGGGTTAAAGCCTTTGCCTTCGGCTCGGGTCATGATCCCAGGGTCCTGGGATTGAGTCCCTCATCGGGCTCTCTGCTCAGCAGGGAGCCTGCTTCCCTCTCTCTCTCTGCCTGCCTCTCTGCCTACTTGTGATCTGTCTCTCTGTCAAATAAATAAATGAAATCTTAAAAAAAAAAAAAAAAAAAAAAAAGACTTTCCAAAGGAGAATACCAGGAGTTGGGGGAGATGCTGACCACTACATGAAGAGAACAGAAAGTAAATTTTGTTTGAGGGAAAGAAAGGAAGCTAGAGTTCATTCAGTGTTCTAGGCCCAGTGGGTGTTAGGTTAAAACTCTTGGCTCCCTGAACAGAAATCCTTTAAAGTAAAGTAGCAAGTTAACCTTTAATTTGTTGCTCTTCAATTTGCATGTCATTGGTGATCCCTTCTGGCCACTCTTTCACAGTTTACATCTGAGTGTTCCCCTAGACACCTGCCTCATGTCACTATGCACAGAGTGTATGTATTTGTCCAGGTTTGTGTTATAAGAGAAGTAAATGATCAAATGTAGATTTTGTTGGAAAGCTTACCAGATACATGCATTTTATAGCATTAAGCTAGATATTTACTGTGTCAGTATTGTACTGGATTCATGGTTTGGCTCACATTTTAGCTACCTGAGACTGTTTCTTAGAGGTCAGTGATGGGGTGGTACACACGTTTGGAGGTACACGACATGCTACAATTCATTATAAAGTGCAAATAAGTTCATACTATTTTCCCTTCTTCTTTCAACACATATTTAAAATAGATTCCAGGGCGCCTGGATGTCTCAGTTGGCTATGATTCCGAGGTCCTGGGATTGGGATCCTGGGATCCAGCCCCACACTGGGCTCCCTGCTCAGCAGGAAGTCTGCTTTTACCTCTCCCTCTGCCCCTCTCCCCACCTTGTGTGTTCTCTCTCATGCTTTCTCTCTTTCAGATAAATCTTTTAAATGAATGAATGAATACATGCATGCATGAATGAATGAATTAGATTCCTAAATTCTGATAACATTATTTTTAAAAATTTTAACCTGTATTTACATGTAATCCTCATAATATCACTTTGAGTTAATTATCCTCATTTTACAAATGAGTTCCAGGGACTTGCATGTGACCCTGAGAAAACATGACAGACCTGGAAGTTCTGATTCCTAACCTAATAGATTCTATAGCACACTATTGGATTTCTTTCCTTTTCCAAAAAAATTATTTATTTTTATTTTTGACATTTGAGCTGCTCTAACAGTGTTACATCTTCTGATAAATTTATCAGTACATTCCAGACAGTGCCTTTTATTGAATCAGAAAAAGACAGCTGATTATACCAGTACTGACACAGAAGAGATACTGTGACTTCATTTTGCTTAGATCTGTCTTTATGATCATGTTGATGGAGCCATTAATCTTTGTTCTCACTGAATAATGATTTCTAGAATGTTTGCTGCTGACCCTATGATTCACCAACAGATTGTTTGTTCATAATTAAATTACAGTCTTTCGGGGGTCCCTGGGTGGCTCAGTTGGTAAAGTGTCAGACTTGATCTCAGCTCAGGTCTTGATCTGAGGTTCATGAGTTCAGGCCCTGCGTTGACCTCCACGTTGGGTGTGGAGCCTACTTAAAGAGAAAAAAGTAAGTTAAATAAATAAATTGTAGTCTTTCAGTGTGTATTTTGAGAAATTCTGTTTTCCTGACTTTAAAATTCTCTTTAATCCCAGTCCTCCCATTGAATCCTAAATGTTTCCTCCTCCTTTTTAAAGGTGGATTTCATTGACTGGGTAGACAACATGTGGCCAAGGCATCTGAAGGAGAGTCAGACTGAATCGACAAATGCCATCTTGGAGATGCAGTACCCCAAAGTGCAGAAGTAAGTGGCTTTTCCTGCATTTGCTCAGGTGCATTGGGAAGTCAGAGTGATAGCAAGGACTGGTTCTTCCCTTCACAGCCTTGCTCTGTGTCCTAAATGATCAAAAAGATGAATTCTTGGGCGCCTGGGTGGCTCATTTGGTTCAGAGACTGCTTCCAGCTCAGGTCATGATCCTGGAGTCCCAGGATCGAGTCCTGCATCAGACTCTACCCAGTGGGAAGTGTGCTTCTCCCTCTGACCCTCTCCCATCTCGTGCTCGCTCGCTCTCTCTCTCTCTCTCTCTCACTTTGTCTCCCAAATAAAGAAATAAAATCTTCAAAAAAAAAAAAAAGATGAATTTTTTAAGCAGTAGGCTTTACAGTTCTAAAGGGGAGCGTGTATGTAACAGTGTCATAACCATGACTACAGAGGTTAAAGAAAATGTATGGTCTGATAATACAATGATTTGAAATTGCATTCCTCTCACTGGGAATTGATTAGGCACAAAGTGGGATAGTGTGTGAAAGGGGAGAGTGTGGCATTGGGGTAGAGCAGGCTCTCTTTTTTAATCAGTGCACTAATGCTGCTGCTTTTTTTGGGTCAGGTACTGTCTAATGAGTGTTCGAGGCTGCTATACTGACTTCCATGTGGACTTTGGTGGTACCTCTGTTTGGTATCACATCCATCAAGGGGGAAAGGTACGGTCATAGTCATGATGGGGGTTGGAATCTGAAGCTGGTTTTATGACTCTGCTTCAGTTCATGCATGCTTAATATACCCTGGAAATGAATCTGTTAGAGAATTGTCCCCTATTCTAGAGAGAATCATAGATTAAGTTGACCTTCTTGGCTAGACTTCAGTAGGAATTAGTATTCATCTGGTCTGCTATCATTACACCAGTATTGGCACAGTACTTAGTAAACCTCAACAGTCCTGTTTTTAGATTCCCAGGGCGGATTTTCCACATGAGGGCAAGGGAGTGGCTTTAGGAAGACCAGACTTCTCTACCTGGAAGTGTAATAATGAAATAGAAGGCAACAGAAATTTTATATAGATTCACAACGATATCAGAAATTAGAATTCAGACCACCTTTTCCTATATGAAGGCACTGATCTGAAATTTGGTCAAAGGAAGCCTTTAAGTCCTCTCTGAGGGTATGAATAGATTTTGAAATATTATTCTCATTCAGAAAGAAGTGTATTCCATCTTATCAGATTGTTTCTAAATGCTGTGTGAGAACAGAAATCTGGGATTAATGTCAAGTTTATAGTATTGTACTCCTATGGTTAGCCTTTTTTCCCCTTGCTGGAAGTGGATGCTTTTGTGAGAGAAAAAGTAGATCTAGATTGAAAACCGATGCTTTTAAAATATGAAGTCTTAATTTAGAACAACTATACCTCCAAATCCAAAGTCATTTTGTTTACTTTGGATCCATTTCACTGATATCTTAAGTTTTGTCGTTTTGATCTTGGTTACTACCCTAGAACAAAGCAACCTAGGCCTGTCTCTTCAAGACACTGTACCTAACTGTTCTTCTTAGGACTATAGAGGCCAGATAGCTAGGGGCAAGTAAGGGACTATCTAGGTAACAAACTGAATACACCACTTCCCTCTCAGTCCTGGATCAGTTCTGGACTCTACATCAAACCCCCAAGAAGCTCTAATGCCATTTCAACAAGTCAAAAAAAGATCTACTTCCTTAGGGCCTCTAGAATTTCCCAAATGGCCAGGTTCTGTAAGCTAAGGGAATTGCTTGTTGCTCTTCTACCTCTTGACCTTAACTTGTACCCATTTATCAGTTGAGGGAGACGACTGGGTCATGTCAATAGCTGTTAACAGACTGAAGTTTTTTAACTCACAGGTCTTCTGGCTCATCCCCCCTACAGCCCACAACCTGGAGCTGTACGAGAATTGGCTGCTGTCAGGGAAACAGGGAGACATCTTTCTGGGTGACCGGGTGTCAGATTGCCAGCGCATTGAGCTCAAGCAGGGCTATACCTTCGTCATTCCCTCAGGTAAGCAGGATGGGAAAAAATGGGTTGTTTGGCCACTTTCTTTCCTTTAAGAAAAAGAATTGATGGATTACCACCAAGAATGGTTATGATTGGGTGGGCAGAAAACAATAGTGTCCTTTCCGGTCATTATGGAGTATCAGATGCTAAGAATTTGGATTTTTTAAAAAAGCACTGATTTTCCACTAAAATCAGAATTGCCAGTGGTGGGACACCTGGGTGGCTCAGTCGGTGAAGTGTCTGCCTTCAGCTCAGGTCAGGATCCCAGGGTCCTGGGATTGAGACCCACATTGGGCTCACTGCCCAGAGGGGAGCCTGCTTCTCCCTCTCCCCACTCATGCTCTCGCTCTTGCTCTGTGCATTCTCTCTCAAGTCAGCAAAATCTTAAAAAAAAAAAAAGGAATTGCCAGTGGTGGCTTTTCAGATTTACATGTTTGGGCCCCACATTAGCTCTAGGTAATCAGAGTCTGTTAAGGATAAGACCTAGTCAGCATGCAGTGTCTAATGTCCAGATAAGAGCTCCCTGTTCTAAGGGATGGCTGCAAGGGGTGTAGAAATTAGTGATATATATATATATTTTTTTAAAGATTTTATTTATTTATTTGTCAGAGAGAGAGAGAGCACAGGCAGACAGAATGGCAGGCAGAGGCAGAGGGAGAAGCAGGCTCCCTGATGAGCAAGGAGCCCGATGTGGGACTCAATCCCAGGACGCTGGGATCATGACCTGAGCCGAAGGCAGCTGCTTAACCAACTGAGCCACCCAGGCGTCCCATATTAGTGATATTTTTATTGGGTCACTAGTCCTAAAATAAATAGAACACAGGTTTTGGAATCACAGACGTGTATTTAATTCTGTGTATTTACCTGCTAATACCACGTTGGTCAAATATTTAAATCTGTCACATTTTGTTGTGAGGGGTAAATGGGAATACCTGTGTAATCTCTGGTTCTGCGCCTTCACAGTAGGTGCTCCTGTAAGTAGAAACAGCATTTGTTAAACTTGCTGTATGCTAAACACTTTACATGCATTTTCTGATTTAATGCTTACTAACAACCATATAAAGTTTAATTTTTATAGAGCATTTGAGGCTGCAAGAGATTAAATAATTTGACCAACCACTCAGTGGCAGAATCAGAGTAAAATGTGTGATCTAGGAGTCTTTTTCTAGGTCTCTGAGAAAGCCGTGTTATAACATGTGCTAAAGTCGTTGCCCTTCACTCCTTTCTTCTAGGCTGGATTCATGCTGTGTACACTCCTACAGACACATTAGTCTTTGGAGGCAATTTTTTGCATAGCTTCAATATCCCCATGCAGTTAAAAATATACAACATTGAAGATCGGACACGGGTGAGTAATTCTGCATGGAACTGGATGTGGAGGAGATGACCGCCATTTAAGAGATGTTATAAGAGATTCATTGGTAGTTATCTCAAAACTTCAGTTTTTTCTGAGTTAAAATGCATTGTTTACATTTCGGGGACACTGAGAGGAAAGCTTTAACAAGATTTACATGCTTGATTTGGAAGACTCTAATTCTTTGAGGTTCTTGGTATCTTGGATTTTTATAGGGCTAGAAATGGACATTTGATAATTGATGTTTTTAAATTTTATGTTCTTAGAATAATTCGATGTAATGAGATATATCAACTCAGGAGTCATAGCGTGAATTCACGTATCTTTACTCCTATTACTATCCCTCACCCAAACCGTTGTACTTGAATAAATCAGGGTACATACTGTTTTTCCCAGCTGGGGTTCCTTGAGAGAATGAAGTCCTTCAGAAAATGATTGGTGCATCTTATTTTCTAGGTTTTCCCTGGGAAGGTATGTAGCTGATACCATTCTAGACATAACGGAAAAAAGTTAGGTACTTACAATGTAGTGGATGCCCTGGCGAGAGTTGGCAAAACTTTTTCTGTAAAGAATCAGATAGTGAATGTTTTAGGCTCTGTGGGCCATACAGGATCTGCTGCAAGTACTTAACTGCCTTGTAGAATGAAATACTTAAACGAATGAGAATGGCTCAAATAAAATAAAAATTTTATTTATGGACACTGAGATTTGAATTTCATATAGTTTTCCCGTGTAACAGAATGCTCTAATTTTAGTTGTTGGGTTTTTTTCAGTCATTTAAAAATGTAAAAAACCCTCTTCGCTCACAGGGCTTGCAAAAATAGGCAGCAGACCAAATCCACTCGCTGCTGTTTGCTGAACAACCCATGTCTTCGCAAAATAGGACTTAATTCTTTAGTAGAAGCCAAGGCTGAATTACATATGATTAATGTATAGAGGGTATTGACCTTAAAGACCAATTAGAGCATAGAGTCTTTAGAGGGTGTGATGTTCCCATCTTGCTCTCAAGTAGTTCAGCAGAATAATAACAGGGTATATGAATAGAGATTAGCAAATGTGGGGAAATGTTGATAGGGGGTGAATCTCGAATAATGCTATAGGCAGTGTTCTGCACTGCTCTTAATAATTGGTGGATGTGGGGGGCACCTGGGTGGCTCAGTGGGTTAAGCCTCTGCCTTCGGCTCAGGTCATGATCTCAGGGTCCTGGGATTGAGCCCCACATCGGGCTCTCTGCTCAGCGGGGAGCCTGCTTCCCCCTCTCTCTCTGCCTGCCTCTCTGCCTCCTTGAGATCTCTCTCTCTCTGTCAAATGAATAAATAAAATCTTTAAAAAAATTTTTTTGGTGGATTTGAAAGTTTTCAAAGTTAAATTTTAAAAAATCGCAGTTAGGGGGTGCCTGAGTCGCTCAGTCAGTTGAGCGTCTGCCTTCAACTCTGGTCATGATTTCGGGGTCCTGGGATCGAGCCCCGTGTCATGCTCCCTGCTCATCAGGGGAGTCTGCTTCTCCCTTTATTCCTTCCCTGTGCTCATGTGCTCGCACGTGCTCCCTCTTTCTCTCTCTCTCTTGCTCTCTCTCAAATAAGTAAATAAAATCATTTTTAAATATCACAGTTGTGGCACCTCTGTGGCTCAGTTGGTTAAGCAGCTGCCTCCAGCTGACGTCGCAATCCCAGAGTGCTGGGATCAAACCCCTTGTTGGGCTCCCTGCTCACTGGAGAGCCTGCGTCTCCTTCTCCCTCTGCCCCTCTCCCACACTCATGCTCGCTCTCTGTCTCTCTATCTTAAATAAATAAAGTCTCTAAAAAGTAATTAAAAAACAATAAAATATCACAGTGAAGAATTTACAGTTTTTAGAAGGAACAGTCATTGACATATTTATTGTGAACATGCTCAAATATTTTGGTTCCTATTTTGAAACCTGTGTTTTGGGGCATATGAGTGGCTCAGTCGTTAAGCGTCTGTCTTGAGTGCATGTCATGATCCCAGGGTCCTGGGATCGAGCCCTGCGTGTCAGGGTCCCTGCTAAGCAGGAAACCTGCTTCTCCCTCTGCCTGCTGCTCTCCCTGCTTGTCTCTCTTTCTTTCAAATAAATTAAAAAAAAATCTTTAAAAGAAGAGACCTGTATTTTGGTTAGCAGCTACCTATTACTTTACTTACACACAAGAGTAGTAGTGTTGGAGTTATAGGGATTCCCTGTTAGAATTAAGAAGCAGTTCTGGCGCCTGGGTGGCTCAGTTGAGCATCTGCCTTCCTCTCAGGTCATGATCCTGGGGTCTTGGGATCAATCCCCACCTTGGGCTCCCTGCTCAGCTGAGAGCCAGCGTCTTCCTCTCCTGCTCCCCCTGCTTGTGTTCTCTCTGTCAAATAAATAAAATTTTTAAAAAAATGATGATGATGATGCAGTGCCCTTATTTATTGGGGTGCCTGGGTGGCTCAGTCGGTTAAGCAGCTCAGGTTGTCATCCCAGGGTCCTGGGATTGAGCTCTGTGTCACAGAGAGAGAGAATCTTAAGCAGGATCCCTGTTGAGTGTGGAGCCCCACACCGGGCTTGACCTCATGACCCTGAGATCATGACCTGAGCCGGAACCAAGAGTTGAACACGTAACCAGCTGTACCACCCAGATGCCCCTGCAGTGCTTTTAAAATAAATTTTAGGGGTGCCTGGTTGGCTCAGTGGGTTAAAACCTCTGCCTTCAGCTCAGGTCATGATCCCAGGGTCCTGGGATCAAGCCCCAGATCGGGCTCTCTGCTCAGCGGGGAGCCTGCTTCTCTCCCTCTCTCTCTCTCTCTGCCTGCCTCTCTGCCTACTTGTGATCTCTGTCAAATAAAATAAAAATCTTAAAAAAAAAAATTTTATAAGGGTGCCTGGGTGTTTCGGTTCAGTGTGTGCCTTCAGCTCAGGTCATGATCTTGGGGTCCTGGGATCGACCCCCACCCCCACAGGGAGTCTCCTGCTCCCTCTCTCACACACCCTTGCGCTCTCTCTCAATAAGTTCTTTTTTTTTTTTTAACAAAAAGTTTATATGTGTTTGTTTTTGAAGAGTAATGAAACTACAAGAAAATAGTTAAGTTTGAAATTTCAATAATTAAAAAAAAGTTGATTTTTCAAGAGATTTATGTAATTTCATAATAAAGTACGCTTATTTAACTCAGAATCATTCTGAGGTAATACCACCTATCTACTCTAATCTGAAAATTAGGTTTTAGAAACTATTCCCCCTTTTTTGGATAAAATTACTATTATCATGCCTTTGAGTTACTGACTTAATTGATAAGTTGCCCTGTTGGAGGGAAGAAAAGGAGAATGTGTATTTAGTGGCATAGGTGAAATGAGTTACGTTATCTCTGCTAGAAGTTTCTTGCAGACTGTTAAACTTGTAATAACTGATCTTGATTTAACTAATATTCCTAGACTTTGTTTATCAGAAAATGTCAAATTTCAGTCTGACCACATTATTCCATTTTCCCTAAATATAGTTTAATTCTTTCATTCTAAATAAGGAACTCCTTGGTGTTTCTGTAAAATTTCATTGAGTCCCCTGCATATGTACACACAGTGTTATTGTTGTTGTTGTTGTTATTATTATTATTATTATTGCTTTCTACACCAACCTTTTATGTGCCAAAACCAGTCTGGCATTCATTTAATATGTTGCTTTACAAAAATAAAGTGTGTTATAGGGGCACCTGGATGGCTCAGTGGGTGAAACCTCTGCCTTCGGCTCAGGTCATGATCTCGGGGTCCTGGGATCGAGCCCCGCACCAGGCTCTCTGCTCAATGGGGAGCCTGCTTCCTCCTCTCTCTCTCTCTCTTTCTGCCTGCCTCTCCACCTACTTGAGATTGAAATAAATGATATCTTTAAAAAAAAAAAAGTGTGTTATAAATTAAGACAATGGTTTGGTTTCTTTTGCCATGCCAGTGTGGAAATACTGTACTATTTAAACTTGAGTGATGGTGATTATTCTACTGATAGCACTTAAAAGCTCCGTAATTTGTAAGGAGGATTAAAAAAAATTCCCCCACCAAAAAATTCTAACCCAGTCTTAGAAATTTATATGTTCTGTGATGTCTGGCAACAAAGATAAAATATAATGAGGCAAGTTGGATGGGTGTGTGGTATCTTGGGTGTTACTAATGCAGTCTGATGAGTTCCAAGTAAAAAATCGGAAGTTTAATGTCTTTTTTTTTTTTTAAAGCTGTCAATACTCAGCTCTCAACAGAGTACCAAAGGGCTTTAGAATTTTGGGTTGTCCGGAACTTTTCATAAAGACCCTTCCACAGGGCACCGGGGTGGCTCAGTTGGTGAAACATCTGCTTTCGGTGTGGGTCATTATCCTGGGTCCTGGGATCCAGCCCTGCGTTGGGCTCTCTGCTCAGCAGGGACCCTACTTTTCCCTCTCCCTCTGCCTGCTGCTCCCCCTCTTGTCTCTCTTTCTCTCACTAAATAAATAAAATCTTTAAAAAGAAAAAAAAGACCCTTCCAGAAAAGTGTTAATATGTGTAAAAGGTGAGCGGAGAGGCCCGTGTGTTATATTTAATTTGGGGGGACCTAGTATCTATTAATTGTTCTGGTTCCCCCACACACCTTATCAAAAGTAAATTAATTTGGTCTTTTTAAAAACTAATTTAATTTATGTATTTTTAAGTAGACTCTAGGCCCAGTGTGGGGCTTGAACTCATGACCCTGAGATCAAGAATTACATGTTTTACCAACTGAGCCAGCCAGGTGCCCCTAATTTGACTTGAAAATAAAAGAGGAAACACTGCTTTTAGTTGTTAAAACTGTAACACTTAAGATACCCAGACTCAGAGCCCAGCTTGTCTGAATTGGAAACCTAATGAAAAGTACCTGCCTCTCCTGCCTTGCAATGAGGAAAGTAGTCTCATTCCACAGTCATGCTCTGTGACCTGGTGAAGGATTTTGAAAAGGGCCTTCCATCCAGATCTCCTCAATTCAGGAATACTACCTGACATGAAGCTTTGAAAAGGAGATGAAAACATTCTCAGTTGCATATTCAAAACAATCTTAAAAGTATTGTGGGGCTGCTGCTTTTGAAAGCTATCCTCTAGGCTTTCAAGACAGCAAAATATATATAGGGTAGTCCCCATTGTTGGTCTTCCTCACTGATTAATCCATGATGATTTGCCTTTGTTTCGACTATGCTAGAGCTGAAGGGCAGTTCTTTTTGTTATTATTCAGCTGGAATGATTTCATGCTGCTTCTGGAGGGAATGAAAGGAGCTAAAGGCAGTAGCTGATTAGGCCATGTGGAGCAGCAGTCTCATTTGTGGACCTGCCATTGGGGCAAACTGCGAAGTATTGTACAGACCAGCTAAGAGCTGATGGTGTGAAAATACACAGTCTTGTGTCCTAGACTAGGCATAGCTTGAGAACAGGTCTCTCTAATCTACTGTCCTATAGGTAAGGACATAATAAAAGCATATAGCTTCATCTCATGTCCTCTTGTCCATTAGATTCTTTATCCCGTGGCCTTCTAATTCAGGTTAGAACTGTCGTAAAGTTAGGACTGTTTGGCAGGCCTTTGTATCCTAAGAACACTAAAACAGTTTTCTCAAGTGTATTGTGTTGTACTCTAGCACTTTACTCTCTGTCCCAAAACTTACTTTTGATGCTTTCCCAAGACACCTTCTTAGTGGTGCTGAAACTTTATTTTGGTGATCGTTTCCCAAGACCGACAATTTTTAGGTTGACGGATCACTTAGGTTCTTGTTCCAAATGCCACCCTAGGTGTTGACGAGAGTGTTTTTCTTGGGTTAATTTTTGCAGTGATACAGTGTGTCTTACTCTCTTTCCTTGAAAATTGTTATCAGCTTGTTTTTCCCATTATTTTGTTCTCACGTAGGTTCCAAATAAGTTCCGTTATCCATTCTACTACGAGATGTGTTGGTACGTGTTGGAGCGCTATGTGTACTGCATAACAAACCGTTCCCACCTAACTAAGGAATTTCAGAAAGAGTCCCTCAGTATGGGTAAGTGTCCTGCATGAACATGCATTTACCTGCTTGGAACTACCAAGTTCATTCACTGGAGTCGAACATTGGTTACAGCTGAGCTCCTACCCAGACATGAATTACTAGGCAACGTTAAGTATCTGGATCTCCTCTTTGTCTGAATTGTTGATACTTAGCTCCTTAAGAAAGAGGGTCACTTCTCTACTATATTTATTATCTAAAGAATGGTCTTTGGTACAATAAAAACTAAATGTCGTCATGCTAACTCTTAACTATATTCCAGGCACATTACTAAGGAGTAAATTCTGTTATTACCTGTGAGGTGTAGGTATTATCCTCATTTTACAAATGGTGACATTAAGTTTCAAAGAAATTAAAAAACCTGTCCATGATCCTATAGTTTATAAATGTGAAAGCTACAGTTTTAGTCAAGTTGGTAAGTCTCTAAAATCTATACCCTTAACCTCTGTGCTTTAATGTTTCCTCAACTTATATTAAGAGAAGTATTTTATTGGATGGCAAGATACTTTGTTAGTTATACATTTTTAGGTTGTTTCATGCCTTGAGGTGTGGAGGAGTCAGCAGTGTAATATCCTGTGGTCATGTCTTTCACAGAATCTTCGATCTAAGCCAGATAATTTTTTTTTTGCTTCAGCATTTTCCTTTGAGGATAGTTTATATTCTTGTTTGAAAATAAAAAATGATCACCTAGTACATGAAAGCAGGATACAGAATTTAATTGTATATGCCACATATCCCAGCGCAACCATAGTCATACGCATATGCAATGAAAAAGATGCAGGGGCGCCTGGGTGGCTCAGTAAGGTAAGCATCTGCCTTTGGATCAGGTTGTGATCTCAGGGTCCTGGGATCTAATCTCAGGGTCCTGGTGTCCAGCCCTGCAGTGGGCTCCCTGTTCAGCGGGGAATCTCCTTCTCTCTCTCTCTCTCTCTCTCTCTCTCTCTCTCTGCCCCTTGTCCTACTCATGCCCTCTTTCTCTCAAATAAATACATAGCCGCTATAAAAAAGAAAGGGAAAAGGATGGAAAGAAAATACCAGCTGATGAGTTGTTATCCAAGGTTAGAGGGATAAGGGATGACTAATATTTACTTCTTTGCACCATCTTACATTTTCTAAATTATTACTAATAAACATATTACTTGTTTTCCCATTTGGATTGGCTAATTAATTTTTATACTTTTTTTTTTTTTTTTTTAAGTTTTTACTCAAATCCCAGTTAGTTAGCAGGCAGTGTAATACTAGTTTCGGGTGGACAGTATAGTGATTCAGCTCTTCCATAGAGCACCTGGTGCTCCTCACCGCAAGAATGCTCCTTAATTCCCATCACCTGTTTCACCCACACCCCCACCCACCACCCCTCTGGTGATCCTCTGTTTGCTCTGTTAGTGAAGAGTCTGTTTCTACTGTTACTTTCATCATAAAGGACCAGTGAACATTTAAGTTTTTCTTTCATTAGATCTTTATTTTGACTATCAAAATCTTCTTTTTTAAAAAAAGATTTTATTTATTTGACAGAGATCACAAGTAGGCAGAGAAGCAGGCAGAGAGAGAGGAGGAAACAGGCTCCCTGCCGAGCAGAGAGTCAGACATGGGGCTTGATTCCAGGACCCTGGGATCATGACCCGAGCCGAAGGCAGAGGCTTAACCCACTGAGCCACCCAGGCCTCCCTATCAAAATCTTTTTAAAAACACTTGCTTTGTTTTGTTAGCCATATTGATGAGATTTCAATTCCATAGTTTAGTTTTATGACCAAAACTTTTAACAAAACTGTATGTGCGGGCACCTGGGTGGCTCAGTGGGTTAGGCCTCTGCCTTCGGCTCGGGTCTTGATCTCAGGGTCCTGGGATGGAGTCCTGCATCCGGCTCTCTGCTCAGCAGGGAGCCTGCTTCCCTCTCTCCCTCTGCCTACCTCTCTGCTTGCTTGTGATCTCTCTCTGTCAGATAAATAAATTTCAAAACCAAACAAAAAAACTGTATGTGCTTCGTACTGTCTGCTTTTTAAAAAGTTAATGAAGGGGCACCTGGGTGGCTCAGTTAAGTGTCTACATTTGGCTCAGATCATGATCCCAGGGTCCTGGGACTGAGCCCCCCATCGGGCTCTCTACTCAGAGAAGAGCTTGCTTCTCCCTCTGCCTGCTGCTCCCCCTGCTTGTGCTCTCTCTCTTTGTGTCAAATAAATAAATAAAATGAAATAAAAAGTTAATGAAATTATAACCCCAAATTTCAGTTTGGACTTGGAATTAATTTATAGTCATTGTCAGCTGACTTATTTCTAGCACGCAGTTCATGGACTCTTCAATCTTTTGAAAAATCAGTTGATCATTACCTTAGCTGTTATACTAACTCAGGATCCTACTCTTACCTGTAACTATGATTTTCAACAAGTAGCCATAGCTGGGATAAGGAAAGACCATTTTAAAATGTCCCAGCTTGGGACGCCTGGGTGGCTCAGTGGGTTAAAGCCTCTGCCTTCGGCTCAGGTCATGATCTCAGGATCCTGGGATCGAGCCCCGCATCGGACTCTCTGCTCAGCGGGGAGCCTGCTTCCTCCTCTCTCTGTCTCTGCCTGCCTCTCTGCCTACTTGTCTGTCAAATAAATAAATAAAATCTTTAAAAAAAAAAAAAAAAAATTCCCAGCTTTGGGCGCCTGGGTAGCTCAGTGGATTAAGCCGTTGCCTTCGGCTCGGGTCATGATCGCAGGGTCCTGGGATCAAGCCCTGCGTTGGGCTCTCTGCTCAGCAGGGAGCCTGCTTCCCCCTCTCTCTCTGCCTGACTCTCTGCCACTTGTGGTCTCTCTGTCAAATAAATAAATAAAATCTTAAAAAAAAAAATGTCCCAGCTTTGTCATTTATAACCCCAGGGTCCCTCCCATGCCGCCTGTTTTTCTCGTTGATCACATGGTCAAGTGGCATGTTCTTACTATATATTTTTTTTTTACTGGCAGATTTGGAGTTAAATGGGTTGGAATCTGGAAATGGGGATGAAGAAGCAGTGGATCGAGAACCGAGGCGCCTGAGCAATAGGCGTTCTGTCCTCACGAGCCCTGTAGCCAATGGGGTCAACCTGGATTATGATGGACTGGGCAAAACCTGCCGAAGTCTTCCAAGTCTGAAGAAAACCTTGTCAGGGGACTCCTCCTCTGACTCTAGCCGGGGCTCCCATAATGGCCAAGTGTGGGATCCCCAGTGTAGTCCTCGAAAGGACAGGCAGGTGCATTTGACCCATTTTGAGCTTGAAGGCCTCCGCTGTCTTGTAGATAAGTTGGAGTCTCTGCCACTGCACAAGAAATGTGTCCCCACAGGGATAGAAGATGAAGATGCTCTTATTGCCGACGTGAAGGTAAGGGTTGGTTATGTGGCATGGTAGCCACTCATCTGGCTCGGGCAAGCAGTTTCACATTTCTTAGAAAGTACAGGAATTCCGGATAATCTGGTTCATTCAGAAAGAAGTTAATATTTACTGGTATGTGTGTGCTGTACAGTGTTAGAATTCGTAAAGTGAGGTTAGGTCCCTGCTGTGAAAATACTAACATTTATATGTTCAATTAGGACTTAAATTTAGTCCTAAAAACACAGATTTCAGATTCATTCTAAAAATAAAGGAGACTTTTTATTTTTAATACTAAGTAATAGTATTAGGAAATAATATTTAAACAAGTTACCCGCAGATAAAGAGGCCTGTTTCAGAATAAAAGTGGCCAATAACAATCTCTAGCAGTTTCTCACCCCAAGCAGATAAGGAAGAAGCTCTTTTCCACTGGTTGATGTTGAGTAGCTTTCACATACTCAGTTTCATTTTTATCTACTTTTAAGATTTAAATTTTTAAAAACCATTGGACAGCTTCTGAGGAAGTGTCATTGTAAATAAACATAATCTGTCCTGTGGTGCTGGGCTGGCTCTTTCAGTGGAGCATGCGCCCCTTGATCTCTGGGTAGTGAGGTCAGTCCCCACATTGAGCATAGAGGTCAAAAAAAAAAAAAAAAAAAAAAAGACGTAACCTATCTGATTGCTAGATCAGGTTTCTTCATGTTATATATTTTTCTACTTTTTCAAGAGATCTCCCAGTAATAGTGATTTTTCAGAGCTGTCCCGCCCTTCATGTATTAGTCTCAAAAAAATGAGCTTCGCAGGGGTCCAGGTATCAACTGTCTAAACTGGAGGAAATTCTTTTAAGTCTTTCCTCACAAGTAACCATTACCATAAACACCAAAAACTGTAAAGCTGGGAATATCAATTTTCTTTGTAAGTCATCCTTTGGAGCTACGGTTTGGATGCAGGGCATGGATATGTGAATTAGAAAGCTGGCTTGCTATTGGTAAATAAGTGTTTATTTTCAAAATTTGTCATACAGATTATTTTAAGCCACAGAAGTATTTTATTGAATAAATTTATGTGGCCCTAAGGAAGATGGGCTTAATATCTCAGTATGTCTGTTCCATTTCTGATTTCCTGATTCACATTTTTCCTTGGCCACTTCTGCCAACCACCTCAGGAAAAAATTCCGTTATCTGGGATAGGACCTGAACTTTTCTTTCTCCTCCTTTTTCTTTTTATGATAAACTTTTTAATTGTATCTTACTGTTCAGGCATCAGTGAAAGGGTAAAAGACTAGAGGCAGGAAAGAGTGGTAACCTGGTGAGGTTGGTCCTCTCCGGTAGTGACAGAAGTGGGACAGTTGGTTTTATAGTTTGGTTTTACAAGGTTTGTAAAAGGTTTCTAGAAGAGACAGGTGGTATCATTGTTGCTTATATTTAGGGGAGGAAATGGCAGAGGTCCAGGTAGGTGTGGTCTTGTTTCTATAATGATAAATACGCTGCAAAACAAACTTAACCGTACTTTTCCAGACTCACAAACTAGATTCTAAATTCACTTTCCACCCTAAAGTGAGCAACATTTAAATTTTTTCTTTTCCATTGTGATAGGACATATATTTTTATACTTTCCTGAGAGTTTGATTATAGCATCTTTACCTTTTTCCCTCAGAAGTTTCTTTTTTTTTTTTTTTTAAGATTTTATTTATTTATTTGAGAGAGAGACAGTGAGAGAGAGCATGAGCGAGGAGAAGGTCAGAGAGAGAAGCAGACTCCCCGTGGAGCTGGGAGCCCGATGCAGGACACGATCCCTGGACTCCAGGATCACGACCTGAGCCGAAGGCAGTCGTCCAACCAACTGAGCCACCCAGGCGTCCCCAGAAGTTTCTTTTGTATGTAGCTATTCCATCATAGATACCTGTAGGAAACATTAAATTAATTAACTTGCCTATAGGATCACTAAAAAGAAAGATTTCTAAGTTTATATCTCATTGACATTCTTTTGGTCTGGATATCTATATTTCTGAATCATGAAAAAGAATAGGGGATTTGACTCCATTGAATCCAGTTGTAGGAAGTCATATTATAATCCACTGGTCAGTTGTACAGAGTCAAGTGTCATGATAGAAATACAGATGCTCCCTTAACTACAGTAGTTAAATAAAGATATTTGAGGAGGCAGAGTGGTACGGGAAAATGTAGAAAAATTTGTGTCAAATATCTAAGCAGAGTGAAAGGAGGCAGGAAGAAAGGGAATGAGTCAAAAAGATCTCCAAAGAGGGCTCTGAGCATTAGGGAAAGAGTCTAGGGAGAGCTTCCTTCTGTTTGTCAGGAATCATGAAAAACATGGTTGACATCACTGGCTAAGGTAGAGTGGCGTAGAGACTAGAGCACGAGGAGGGAGTGGCCACCGGGACGACCGCGGGGTTACAGTGTTTGATTATTCCTGCAGGGGCTTGTCCACACCTTGTCTTGTTTGCCCTGATACCGTAGTTAGAGTAAAGCTGATCGCAGAAGACGACAGACTTAGATCCCAGCTCTGCAGGTAGTTTTCACTTAAGGTCCTACGGATAATTATGCCTGCATTTGACTATTCATGTTTAGTCTGAGCTTCAGACAATAGTGAATGTAGAGCTTGAATACTTTGAGAATCTGAACACCACCAAGAAGAAAAGAAGCACTGGATTGGGTAGGTGCCACTCCCGCACAGCTGGAGACTGCAGTGCTCGAGAACTTGGAGCCTGTAGCATAGAGGCCTGTGCTGCAGTGGAAGACGACAGCAAGCCCGGAGTTTACTCTTCCTGCAGAGAGAGGGATTGCTTCTTGGTGCAGCCTTTGTGGCTCTCACAAAGAACTAGGAGCGGAGACGAGAGTAGAAGTGATAAGATGAAAGATCCGTAATTGCGTATCCCTGAAAGAAAAGTCCTTTCTCGTGATGGTGGGAAAGGGCTTTGAAGATTCCAAACGTTAAATTCCACGTTGTTGAAGAAAGATCGTAGAATATAAAATTGGAAGGGAATTTGATTTAAAAAGGGGCATTAAAAAGTGTTGACTTATTGGTAAAAGATCAGGGGAAAATAGTCAGTGGTGTGTCTGTTTGGGAGGTATGGTAACTTGGACTCCCTAAAAGTAGAATGGAGTTCTCTCGCACTGTGAGGTACTTTCTCATCTCTGAAACCGGGAAGTCTTGTGCTTGATAGATGTTGATTAGAGACAGAACCTGGTGCAGCGTGTATAGTACACTCCCATTAATGTGAGAAAATGTCTCTTTTGTATGTGCATTGCAGAGGTGCTGGAGAGAGGGACATGCCCACTGCTGCCAGTAGGTCACAGCAATGTGGTGGGCGTCAGCTGGAAGACTGAGTTTTTAATCGGACTTTATTGTGTTGTTTGTATTTATTTTGGTCATAAAGGAGCTCTTAATATACGTACATAAGTAAAAGATTTTTAGTGTGTCAGTGTATTTGGCTACCCAACTCAGTGAAACAAATTCAGTGTTGTATATTTACTTTCTTGGTTTCTCTAAGCTATTTTTTTTTTAAAGATTTTATTTATTAGAGATAGAGAATGAGTGCGAGCTAGCTCACAAGTAGGCAGAGAGGCAGGCAGAGAAGAGAGGGGGAAGCAGGCTCCCCGATGAGCAGAGAGCCCAGTGCGGGGCTCGATCCCAGGACCCTGAGATCATGACCTGAGCTGAAGGGAGAGGCTTATCCCACTGAGCCACCCAGGCGCCCCTCTAAGCTATTTTGATAAGCTTAGCAAACAAGTGACTTTCAGTCAAGATACTAGATATATGAAAGCCTGTTTTCTGTAAAATAACATCTACCTCAGTGGAGCTATTCTGAAAATTAATGATAATATTAGTAGAGTACTTAATAAGCCATATCACTGTTAGAGAAAACAAAATGAGATGTTACAAATCTATGAAATTCATTTATTCCACTTCTCCGAATAATGCCTGCCTACTCTGTGCCAGGAAGCAGGCTGAGTGTTGGAGTAAATATGCAGACGTGCTATGGATCAAGCCCTCAGGGGGCGTACAGGTCAGTGTTGGAGCAGCCATTTAAATGGGCTGAGAAAGTCAGTGCCTTCTAGGTTTTACAGGCACCTTGCGTGGTGTGGGGTGCTGAGTGAGCACTGGGTGTGGTGGGTGGATTCTGTCCTAAGGGAAGGAGGTGCCATTCTTACTAATTCAAGAGTTAGGGGGCACCTGGCTGGCTCAGTTGAAGGAACATGTGACTCTTGATCTTCGGGTTGTGAGTTTGTGCCCCACATTGGGTAGGGAAATTACGTAAAAATAAATAAATAAGGGGCCCAGGTGGTTCAGTCAGTGAAGCATCCTGACTCTTGATCTCAGGGTCATGAGTTCAGGCCCCACATTGAACTCCATGCTGGGCATGGAGCCCGCTTCAAGAAATAAATAAATAAAAATTAAAAGTTAGCCTCGCCTGGTGGCTCGCTCAGTTAAACGTCTGCCTTCTGCTCAGGTCATGATCTCAGGGTCCTGGGATCGAGCCCCTATCAGGCTCCATGCTCAGCAGAGAACCTGCCTCTCCCTCTCCCTCCCCCTTTGCTTATATGCATGCTCTCTCTGTGAAATGAACAAATTAAATCTTTAAATAAAATAAAAATTTCAGGTGAGCTCTTAAATAAAAAATAGAACGTTAATAAACTTTCCTGTTAGATGATACAGATTCATTGCCAACATTATATAAATGGCTCTCAACTTATAAATTCCAGAGTTGTTCTTTGTGGTGCATAGACTACTACTGCTGCTCTGATCTGAGATGCTAATGTTTTGCAACCATGATCTAAAAATTTACAGTCGGCTCCATCTCAGGAGTGTGCTAGAACTAAAAGCAGAGAGTCATGGTTTCAGATAAGTATAGACACTAATCACAAGTTTGCTTCATCTGACACTTTGGAGGTGACTCTGATGCTAGTTAAAGAGAACTGGTAGAGGACCCTGTATTGGATCTTAATCTTTAATAAAACTAGATGAGAGGGGGGAGAAGGCAGCCTCTATAAATAAAACTTCATTTGCAGTTTTTACTGTTATTTGTAATAATTCACACATTGTTAGTAAGTGGAAAGTTTTACTTTGTTTACTTATACTTACTATTTTTTTTTTTTAAGTAAACTCTCCACCTGCTATGGAGCTCGAACTCGCTACCCCAAGATTGAGTCTCATGCTCTACTGACTGAGCAGCCAGGCACCCTTAAATAGAAAGTTTTAAATAATTTAACAGCTACAAGGCATGTAAGGTTAGATTAAAATGTATATAATTCTTCAAAGTGTTTTTATTACATTCTTGTATTACACGTCAGGTTCTTACTAATTCTTAATTAATAGAAAAAAATTGGCCTTGTTTAATTAGTGATTTGGAAACTTACTTGGAGTGAGTTCCCCAGTATCATACCTGGTTTTTGTCCTTTCCTGGTGACCTTTAGGGTTTTCACTTGCTACAACTTGACAATATGTTTTCCTAAGTATTCATTCTTTATCATCCCTCTAGGTTAGATAGGACCAAGACCAAAACAAGGATTTTCTAAGAAGACCTCCCACATGATCAAGGAAAGTTTGTCAAACATAGTAGGCTGATGGCACTTGGTCTTTGAGTCTTAAGATAAAGTGCAGACTAGAGGTTCAGGATTGGGATGATCATAGAACCTTTTCCAGAAGAGCTCTACCAAAAACACAGAACTCCCACCTTTCCTTGGTAAACTACTGTGAAAATTAAAATATGTAGCCCCTGGTCTAGGCCCCATAAAGCCCATTAGCCACTGACTCTGCACCAGAAACTCACTGAAACAACTGTCCTGAAAATAAATAAGAATGTTTCTTAGCTAGGTTCCTAATGGCCTGAGGTCTTTCAAAGCAGCATCTGTAATTCCTGAAAAAGCCAAGTTACATTTATGAGAGTCCAAAAATTACATAAATCTGGATCCAAAAGATACACTGTAGCCTGAGAGAGTGTGTGTTCAGTCTGAGCTTCTCCCTAACTGTGATCAGTGCATGGAGAGTGTGTGACACACATCACTCAAGGGGCTGTCAGGAGTGGCATGGTTGAGGTGTCTGACAAGATGCAGGGTCACCTGCTTCATCCAGGGGACATCAAGAATGGGGCAGGCAAAACAAACGACTGGAGTAGGAAATGCGCAGGAGTGCTGGTGTCCCGGAGAGTCGGAGGAGACTGGTGGGTATGGAGTTGGCAGACAGATTCAGTGGCTCCTTGTGCTGGTTCCAAGGCAGGAGAGTAAAGCACCTGGACGTGCGATTGAGCCTCAGCTCGCTGGACTTGGTCGTGATGGAACTGCTAGAAGCGCTAGCTGCCTAGGCATTGCTGTTCCGGTGGTGGTGGAGTGCCCAGTCGCAACCAGAGGCAGGCATCTGTTGTAGAACTAGTTGATATTAAACAGACATATGTATTGGATATCTCAGTATTGGTTGAAATGTGTTGTTCCTGAAGGTTTTTCTGGAAACACGTATGTTCGTTGTGAATTCTGGACTTGGGAGAGCAGCGCTGGGGGCAGGTGAAGCAGGCGGGTGTGCCGGGAGAAAGGGGGCTCAGAGGAGCTCAGCCCGGGTGCCTGGCTCTGGCACAGGCTGAACTTCGGGCGACTTGCTGTTTGCGTGAAGAGCAGGGGGCACAGTCGTGTGTGTTTGCTCCCCGGGAAAGAGCGTGGCTGTAAGAGTAAGAGGTGACCCTGCGTTGAAGGGTGTGGACGGAGGCAAGGACACTCACGGGCGCAGATGCAGAATGGGTTAAAGCCTTTCCTTTCGCTGGCGCCTTCCGAAGTCGGCCAGAGGGAGCCCTCTGGGGCCGGCCTTGGGTTCTCCTATTGCAGTGGTGGTGGGAGGGAGGAGGCGGGGGCGCGGCCCCGCTCGCCTCCTGGGCAGCCTTTCCTCCAATCACGGGCCGACAGCCCTCACCGAGCACACCCCCTCCCGACTCTGCAGCAGGACGGCTGGGCCCTCTGCCTGGCTCGCTCACTCGAGCTCAGCTCCCCCTCCTGCCATCTTCCGTTGCAAAGCATTTCTGGGAGCTGCATGTGGGTGACGCAGCAGCATTGTTCGCAGGCACAGGAAGCCGCGGCTGAGCTGAAGGGCTCGAGAAGGAGCTCAGAACACGACACGCTGCTCCCTCTGGGTAGCCTGAAGGGTTATAACCGGACTGCCCTGCCTGATGTACTTTGGGAGATTCCAGAATTTTCAAGTAAATTGGTATTTTCCTAGAGGGAGAAAACCTAACTCCTTCAGCACAACTTCCAATACAGAAAACAAAACAAAGACGCTGGGAAAACTTCAACCAAGAGCCTCGGCAGTTCCAGAGCGACGAGAAACGCAAGGTCAGGCGGGCGGGCGGCGAACCCTTTCTGACTCGGGGTGTGTGTAACTGTAGGGACTTTGTCTCGCCGGAGAGGCAGAAGAACAGCCTGCCGGGCGGGTCCAGGACAATGCTCAGGTTACTTAGTGTTGCGTGAGCCGGTGAGCCGTCGTCGCACTTGTTCCCTGTCCTGGTGGGCTCTGCTTTTGAATTGGGTCGCTTGGCTTTTGGGAATCCTTTTCCCTTCTCTGCCCAGACGCCCGCTGTTCTCTTCCCCTTCCTGTGATGTGTGGGGTGTGGGCTTGTGTTTGAATGTTCTCCCGAATGCCAGGAGCCTAGATAGGCGTCAGCCTTTCCGCACTCCACCCCCGCTCTCCGCTCCCCGTCCCAAACCCCCTCTGGTGAAGGGTGGTGGCTTCTTTATATGGTTTCTTAGAGGGCCTCATCTGGAGTCTGCCTTTTTTGATGAGCAGGGTGAGCTTGGTTGTATGGCCCCAACAAAATAAGGGTTGGAAGGAAATCTGCATTTCCCTCCACACCCACACGGACCCCGGCAAGTGAGCGGTATGTGCGAGAACAGCTGCCCCCCTCCACCCCCACGCAGAGGCAGTTTCTCCACCTACCTTTCCCTGTCCCCCACACAAAAAACCGTGCAGGTAGAAGTAGACTGCTTTTGGTGAGCAGTTAGGTTCCTTTCCTCCTCAGACAATCGCAGATCTTTCTGTGCGGTCTGTTTTGCTGAAAGTGGAAAGTCCCTGTTTGTGGACAGCTCAGTGCTCTCCGGCAGAGGAAATGGGCAGAGTCCTACTCCTCGGCAGTGTGACCTGGGGGAGGGGAGCTGTGCACTCCCTCGCACACACGTTGAATGGACCTGAATTTTTCACCCTAGGGAGATTAGGAGCCCATACCAGAGCCTAGTCCCACGTGGCACCGCACCCCGCCTCTTCAGCCCACGCTGGGTGGTGTTAAACAGGAGGCTTCAGAATAGGATGCCATAGCAACTTGAAGTAAATAAAACGTCTGCAAATGAAATCAGTTTGGGGGAGGGTGAGAGGCATCTGGAGACTTGGCAAAGGGGATCTTCGTGGGGGAGCTTCCTGGGTGTGAGTTTTTAAGGGTCTTTCTGAGTCCCAACTCTGGGATTTGGATCATGATCCTTAGGTTAGGATGAAAATGCTTGGTAGAGAAGTGCTTCATGCCTCAAAAAGCCCTGGTCTTCTAGGCCGAGCCTGCAGGAATATGGAAATGATCATTAAAGATGGCCCAGGCACGCTCCCGGTCCTGGATCAAAGTTTAGTTGTTGAAACAGTTAATACACGAGGGAGGGCAACCTGAAAGGAATCTGGTAACTTGTCTTCTGGATTTGTGGGGTTTTTGCTGTTACCTTTGCATTAGGGCTTATGAGGTCAGGGAAAGAGGGATTTCACTCTGCTAGAAGGTCTGGGATTCAGAAGTTTCTGTCTAAAACATAAAGACTTGTTTCCAAGTAACAGTCAACCAGTATGAATCACTTCAGCGGCAGTTTCTTACTGTCGCATTGTCTTCAAGTCAAAACTGTTGTCCCTAAGATTGTTCCTGCTCCGTTTACAAGAATAAAGCCAAATACTTGACTTTATGTGTGAGAGAGAGAGAGATTGATCAATTGATTGGTTGATTTGAAGTTGAGATTTCTGTAATCAGCTTTAGAAGAACAGAGCTCTGGGTTGAATTAAGACATTAAGACTCTGCGTTTCATATTAATTAATCCAGTATTAGCCAGTCTTTTTTGCCACTTTGCTGAGATCTACAAAATGAAGGCAGTACTTACTTCTTGATAATATTCATTGACTGGTATTGAGAAGTAAAGGGGCAGTATAGAGTTGTACTGCCATATATAGAACTGTATGACAAGTAACACTTGTTGCCACGTAGCTAGCTACTTCAGTGTACATACCAGCGGTACAGTGAGTATGCGAGTTTCGGGTTGGGAGCAAAGGTAAATTCAAAGTCTTGATAGTACTACACTAGTCGGAGTTTTCTCTTTCATCTTCAGTTTGTTTTACAGCGAGTCTCTATTAAACGACGGGAAAACACAGTTGCCAGCCTGCCCTTCCCATGTTGGTTTTAGGGACCGGGGCTAAGTCTTGATGCTGCTGGAGTCGTTGGCTCTTTGTTCACTGTGCCCTGCTTTTCCTCCCCCTCTTCTATCCTGTCCCACCCTCAGATTTTGCTGGAGGAGCTTGCCAACAGCGATCCCAAGTTAGCCCTCACCGGAGTCCCTATAGTGCAGTGGCCAAAAAGGGATAAGGTAAGGAACTGTTCTTGATCTTCAGGCTGCTGGAGCATTTTGCTGGCTGATCATCACCGTTCCAGGAAGAAAAAGCACAACTACAGGCAGACAGCTTTTGGCACATTAAAATAAACTGACAGAAAATCATTACTCTGTTCTGTTTTAACTCTTAGGTCAGGATAATTGGCTGTCTTTGGAGGTGACTCTCTTAACAAAACTATCAAACTAGGAACCTGCCTCCAGGTTTAGATCCAAAAATTGTGCATTTATTCACCAGAATGGATTTGTTCCTATCCTTCTGGCCCAGTGATTCAGTTATTTTCACAGATATTTTTTAAAACTAGCCAAAAGAATTATATATATTTAAATGGCCGGAATATTTCAATGATGGAGTGAGTGCACACACTCAGGAAACCCCTTAATTTGGATTTTTCAGTATCAAATTGAAAAAAGAAGGAAAGGAATGACCTGTTAGCTAATAAATTGTCGTTTATGAGTTTTCGTTAGATTGTGTATGATTTTTTTCCTGTATTGTCCTTTGTCATGGTTATTTATTAAATAAAAATAAGAGCTAGCATTCTGATCTTTGCCGTGAGTTTGGCAAATACGTAGGCCCTTCCTTGGTGTCCCCAGTTGAAATTTGCGGAGCTGTCACATTCTAGGAATGTTTAGGTGTATAGCTGTGAAAGATGTCTTAAAAGAACCACTTTCTAGGTGAAGTCCCACCTAGCCGATGCTTGACCACATGAAACTGCCTCAAAACAGTTCAGTCATTTCTCGCTGTTGTATGTTTTGTGTCAGAAACATGTTTAAGGTACCCTGGAAATTTGAAGAACTAAAAGACCCAGTCCTTGTTCTTGAAAAGATCACCAGGACAAAGACAAGTAATAAGATTATAAACGTATACCTAAGAAATATATTCTATACCTAAGGGCTACTGGAGTGTGTGTTATGTACCAGATTGAGAATAATAAAGAAATGAGCAAGATCCGTCTCACCCTCAAGTAGTTTACGGTCTTCTTTATGAGTATCTTCTGAGTAGGAGTATTCAGGACAAGGAAATATCAGAGGGCCCCTGGATGGCTTTGGTACAGGGAGTGGGGGGATGTCACAGCTCAGCAGAGTGAGACGGATGTGGGTGAGGTAAAAAGACTGACGAGATTGGCAAACCTTTTCTATACAGGTAATACACAGATGACAAATATAATAAAGGCAATAAATATTTTTGGTTTTGCAGGCCATACAGTCTCTGTGGCAACTTCTCAACTCTGCAGTTGCACGTGAAAGCAGCCATAGACAATACGTAAACAGATGAGCGTCACTGTGTTCTGGTCACATTTCATTTACAAAAACGGGCAGTGGGCCGATTTGCTCATGGGCCATAGTTTGCCAAGCTGCATTATCTTCCACCTTCTCCAGTCCTCAGAGTTACTTGATATATTTGACCTCGCTGCTTTCTCTTTCCAGCTTAAATTCCCCGCCCGGCCAAAGGTGCGGGTTCCTACCATCCCCATCACAAAGCCTCACACCATGAAACCGGCTCCTCGGTTAACACCTGTGAGGCCAGCTGCCGCCTCCCCCATAGTGTCAGGAGCCAGGCGGAGACGAGTGCGCTGTCGGAAGTGCAAAGCGTGTGTGCAAGGAGAGTGTGGTGTTTGCCACTACTGCAGGGACATGAAGAAGTTTGGGGGGCCTGGTCGCATGAAGCAGTCCTGTGTTCTTCGGCAGTGCTTGGCAGTAAGTGGCCTGCTGGGTAAAGAACTTGGGGGAGGGAGAAGACAGGTGGTGCCAAAGGGACTGAAGTACAGGTAGTGAGAGTTCTAGAGACTTCGGAGATGGAAAGAAGTTTCTGTCTCTTTTGGCTTGCTTTGTTTGTCCGTTTTCTCTCTGGGCTCAGAAATGATCCTGTTTAATTTTTCGTCCTTGCTTGCCCAGTTTCCAACTAAGAAAGCAGTATGGCAAGGACAAGTCACTGCCGTCGGTCCCTCTTTGCGTGGATTAGGAAGGAGGGCCTGTGAGGCCTGGGACTGACTGGTGAGAGTGAACTGGTCTTTGTTTCCAGTTTCCAGCTGGTTTGTTCTCCCTGTCTTCCTCCACTGGTTACCTTACCAGAAACCGCTCTTTGCCCAGTTTCCACGCTCCCTGAGAATTACAGGAAGCAAATCACCCATCTTGAGTTAAAGGGAAGCTGAACTGATAAGCATCTAAGTCTGCTCTTTTCTTGGTTTCTTTGTCCTCTTGTAGCCCAGACTGCCTCACTCCGTCACGTGTTCCCTCTGTGGAGAGGTGGATCAAAATGAGGAGACACAGGACTTCGAGAAGAAACTCATGGAATGCTGTATCTGCAATGAGATTGTTCATCCTGGCTGCCTCCAGGTGAGGAGAGGCCTCAGGGGCCCCTGAGGCCTCAGCTGGTAGGATGTCTGAAGGCACTGGGTGGAGCAGGGAGTGGGAATCTGTCACAAGAGGCCACCAGCGTCCCTAATAGGGACCGTCAGCTGTGGGTCATGTCATAGTCTAACATCGTTGATTCGGATGCCTGGTTTGTGTGTCAGCCGCTGTGTTAGACCCTGAGGATAGCCCAGGACAAAATAATAGTTCAGTTCCTGTCCTCCTGGAGCTTGCAGTCTGGCCTCCAAAGAGTGTATTTGGAGTCGCCAGGCCATGGCGGTACTGCTTGGTCTATTTCGGAATGCCTTGTGCCTTTAAGCATCTGTGCTCTGTACTTCAGTGTATCTCTGGATATGAGTTCCTGAAAGATGTTGAGAGTGATGGTATCAGCTAATGTTTAATGAGTGCTTATGCTCTATCACGCTTTGTATGCACATGAGGGCCTCTAAGAAAGTAATAGGGAAGTTGATGCAGTTTTTTAAGAGGTCATGTCCTTGGGGCGCCTGGATGGCTCAGTGGGTTAAAGCTTCTGCCTCCGGCTCAGGTCATGATTCCAGAGTCCTGGGACCGAGCCCCACATTGGGCTCCCTGCTCAGCAGGGAGCCTGCTTCCTCCTCTCTCTCTCTGCCTGCCTGTCTGCCTACTTGTGATCTCTAGCTATCAAATAAATAAATAAAATCTTAAAAAAAAAAAAAAAAAGAGGGCATGTCCACTCTTCAGGCAGGGACCCTGGGCCTAAGTGTGTGCAGAAGCTCCTTAAATGATACTAATGTGTAGCTGGGTCAGAGAACCACTGATTGATTGATTCACTGATTGATTCTGAGAGGGAGGAGGGGAAGGGCAGAGGGAAAGCAGGCTCCACTACCAGCTCCAAGCCTAATGCAGGGCTCTGTCTCACAGCCCTGTGATCCTGACCCAAGCCGGAATCCAGAGTTGACCCTTAACCAGCTGAGCCACCCAGGCACCTGGGGAACCACTGTTTTACATGCGTTCTCTTGTTTACATCTTCTTCTAAATTTTTTTTTTTTTTAAAGATCTATTTATTTGAGAGCGAAAACACATGAGTAGAGGAAGGGATGGGGAGAGACAATCTCAAGCAGATTCCTGCTGAGCACGGAGCCCAATGTGAGGCTCGATCCCACGACCCTGAGATCATGACCTGAGCTGAAACCAAGAGTCACACACTTAACTGACTAAGCCACTCAGGCACCCCTCTTGTTTACGTCTTGAAGACAGCCCTGTGAAGTCAGGTCTACCCTATTACTTCATATTTCTTTCAATCTAAAGGGCATTGGTACTGGTATTTAGTTGATTTCTCCAAGGGTGACAACTGTATCATGACTGCCACCTGGCTGACAATGATTGTAAGATACTGTTAATTGTGAGACGCAGCCCAATTTTTGAAATAGTCAGATGTGAAAAAATATGCATCTTAGGATCAGTAAGATAGGGTATCATCTCCATGTCGATAAAGTATTTACTATACGCTAAGCATTTTCCTAAACACTTAACGGGTAATTCATTTACTCCTCACTACAACCCCATAAGATAGGAGTTGTTATTTATCCCCACTTTATAGTTGAGAGCACAGTGTCACAGAGACTAGGCCACTGGTGTCAGAACCCAAGCAGTCATAATTATTGTGCCCCACTATCAAGATAAGGTCTGGCACCTTCTGAATTGTGTGGTCAGTTCCTTCCGCAGAGTGGCAGGAAACTTTCAAGAAAATGAATGTGTCAGGAGAGATGAATATATACATGTGTATGTCAGGAGAGAGACCCCACATTGACCCAGACTCTTGGGAATCTCCACAAACACCGACGTGTTTATGAATAGGTAACTTCCACGTTCTTCCCAACCATGTGGCTGTTACTGTATGATACAGGAGCCTTAAGAAACAGGCCGGGGTGGGGGTGCCTGGGTGGCTCAGTCAGTTAAGCCTCTGCCTTCAGCTCAGGTCATGATCCCAGGGTCCTGGGATCGAGCCCCGCATCGGGCTCTCTGCTCAGCGGGAAACCTGCTGCTCCCCCTGCTTGTGCTGTCTTCCTCTTTCTCTCTCTCAATAAATAAAATCTTTAAAAAAAAGAAAAGAGGCTGGGGTTTCTTATATTTTGTTTTTTTGTTTGTTTGTTTGCTTCTAATGTGCTAAGATTTTTAACATCCCTGTCTTACTCTAGATGGATGGAGAAGGGCTGCTTAACGAGGAATTGCCAAATTGCTGGGAGTGTCCAAAGTGCTACCAGGAGGACAGCTCAGAGAAAGCGCAGGTAGGGGAGCTTTTTCCAGACGGCACTGGAGAAGAAAGGAAATGCCAGGCTTGAAGGATGGCTAGAATACATTTGCCTTTGCGACTTTATTCACATAGTTTTTCTGACCCACAGAGATTATTTTGTATTGTGTCTTTTTTTTTCACCTTTGCTTAATTATTTTTTCTTTTGTTTTGAATTTTTAATGTTTGGGTTTTTTGTATTACTGAATACTGTTCCACTTGGGGTCTGCAAATCGCTGAGGTCTTTTTACACTCTGGGACCCTAGGCGGCACAGACAGCTGAGTTATTTGAGGAGGGCGGTGAGGCGAGCACGGTTGCTCCTGAGGAATGAAACTAAAGGGAAGGCAGTGACCTGAGGCAGTGGGTAAGTACAGTGGTGTGCTGGAGTTTCCAGTTAAGCAGGCTCACATTTTTGTCCTCTTCACCTTTGTGGCCTTGCAGAAAGCCCTGCCCTTGTGCCCAAACATGTCCCACAGAGGTAGCCCCTCCCTGCAGGGGGACCAGTGCCATGACCTTGGCCCTGAGTAGTCGAGGTTGCTGGCCCGATGGGTAATGCTAAAGGGCCAGAAGGACTCTGGTTACTCAGACCAGCAAGAACAAGACCTGTTGAAGGCACACCTAGAGGAGGCAGCTGGCCTGGTGGCAGCCATCCAGCCCCTAGTGGTCCCCTCATGGGCCCATTGCACAGGAGCAAAGACAAATTTCCTTGTCGTCTTTCTGTTTCTTCCCACTTGGGCACTGAAGTAGTTGAATTTCAGTCTATCAGTTGTGGGGATGTAGAGTTGACTAGTCCTGAAGTTCTCCTTACCTCAGGTTCTTATACTGGACGCTTCTACATTTTTTGTCCTCGCTGGCAGCACCGTGGTGGTGGGCGTTTGCCTCCCTTCTATAACAGGTGGGCCGGCAGGTTCTGGGTTCTAGTGTTACCTTCCTGCATTGTCAACGCCAGCACCCAGGAGGTGGTCGTTCTCTCCAGCCATAGTGCTCTAAGTACAGAGCAAAGGGAGCGGGGCTTGTTGCTGAGGGACAGAAACGGTCTCCGTGAGGAAAATACGAACACTGCTCTCTGATCCCTAGTGGAACACTGGTTTGGCGTCATCACGGCAGAGTCACGGGTGGGCGCCAGGAAGAGACAGGTGCCCTGGGACGAGGTGTTGGCCTGTGTGGAGCACTGGCTTCACTGAACCCCAGTTCCTCCTCTTCGTCTGGCGCACACGCCTCTGGAGCAGTGCAGTTGCTCACAGAGGTTCTCGCGCTCTGCGTTGTCTTCCGTGGGGTTGGTCTCTAGTGATAGGCTGGGGTGTGGAGGGGAGGAAGCAGCCTGGTAGAGTCTGGCTCAGACGCTGGAGCTAAACGTGGTGCTTACTGCTGTGAGATCCGTGTCCTAGTTCAACGGTTTCTGTGGGCTGCTTTTCTTCTACCACAAGCATCTACCATCAGACGCCTCTCCAGGGTGAAGGAGCTAAATTAGAGACAGAATTAAAAATGGTCAGACTGTGGGGGCGCCTGGGTGGCTCAGTGGGTTGAGCCTCTGCCTTCGGCTCAGGTCACGATCTCAGGGACCTGGGATCGAGCCCCATGTCAGGCTCTCTGCTCATTGGGGAGCGTTCTTCCCTCTCTCTCTCTCTGCCTGCCTCTGCCTACTTGTGATCTCTGTCTGTCAAATAAATAAATAAAGTCTTTTAAAAAAAAAAAAATGGTCAGATTGCATAGGGGTAAAGTTGTGGCCTCTTTAAAGGATATCTTTATCCAGGGAATTATAATCCCAAAATTGGGGGCAAGAGATGCATAAGGTGGGCTGTGGAATCATGCAGCCCAAATTTGGATCTCACTCCTCTATACTTGGATGCAAACCTTTGTGTCACAGGTAGATTTCCCAAGTGACCTATTTTAAGGGTTTGTTCTGTAATCAGCTTTCTCCAGCACAGGCTTGGGCCCGGTTGCTGATGTGGCGGATTGCAGACTCTGAGGAGGTGACCACCCTGTAGCCTGCAGCTACCCCTTTCCCCGTAGAAGAGCAGTGATCTGTCTTCTTTCTAGTCTCCTGAGAGCAACAGTGAGGCTCACTGCAAATTTAGAGGGTTTTGGAGGAAGGTACTGATGGGGCTTTTTGGGGGCGTGTTTTGCAGAAGCGGAAAATGGAAGAGAGTGACGACGAAGCCGTGCAAGCCAAAGTCCTGCGGCCCCTGCGGAGCTGCGACGAGCCCCTCACGCCCCCGCCTCACTCACCCACCTCCATGCTGCAGCTCATCCATGACCCGGTCTCCCCCCGGGGTATGGTGACTCGGTCATCCCCTGGGGCTGGCCCCAGCGACCACCACAGTGCCAGCCGCGATGAGCGCTTCAAACGGCGGCAGTTGCTGCGGCTACAGGCCACAGAGCGCACCATGGTACGGGAAAAGGAGAACAATCCCAGCGGCAAAAAGGAGCTGTCTGAAGTTGAGAAAGCCAAGATCCGGGGATCGTACCTCACTGTCACGCTGCAGAGGCCCACCAAAGAGCTCCACGGGACATCCATTGTGCCCAAGCTGCAGGCCATCACGGCCTCCTCTGCCAACCTTCGCCATTCCCCCCGTGTGCTAGTGCAGCACTGCCCAGCCCGAACCCCCCAGCGTGGGGATGAGGAGGGGCTGGGGGGAGAGGAGGAGGAAGAGGAGGAGGAGGAGGAGGAAGATGACAGTGCAGAGGAGGGGGGTGCAGCCAGGCTGAATGGCCGGGGCAGTTGGGCTCAGGATGGAGACGAAAGCTGGATGCAGCGGGAGGTCTGGATGTCTGTCTTCCGCTACCTCAGCCGCAGAGAACTTTGTGAATGTATGCGAGTGTGCAAGACGTGGTATAAATGGTGAGCAGGGATACAGGGATCAGGAATAGGGGTATGGGAGTAGGTGGCAGATTTTCCATATGAGAACTGCATGCGCCTTGGCATCTGGAGGCTTGCTGGGTCCCCAAGGATTGAATCCGTTCAGTCCGCTCCCTAGACAGCGGGTCCTGTTAAAGATGTGGCTCTTTGTGCCTACACGTGTCCTCGGGGAAATTTGGCCCTTTGCTTCCTCTCCCTGCTCTGTACTTTCCCGTTTCTCTCTCCGGGGTGTATGAAACTGATTTGGGGGATGGATTTATACAGTTTGTGTAAAGCCTTTAGTCATCAGTTTTCCCCCCTTAAGTAACCTGTACTCAGCACGCGTGTGCTGAGAGCCTGTGCTGTGTCGCACTCCTGTTGCTGCTGACACAGGTGACTGCTCTCGAGCCCCTGCCTCCGTTTCCTCTCCATCTACTGAAAGAGGTGGACATGCTTTTCAAAAAACGCGAATGTTTTCACAGTTTTCCAGGTTTTGTTCTTATCTCCCAAGTCTGGACCCTAGTTCCTTTCTTCAGGAAGCAGAGTCGCATTTTGAGCTTCCTGAGACTTACTCATCCTTCCTAATGAGACGTGCCATTTCTTCTCAAGCTCAGCAGTGAGATACTTCGCGGGGAGAAAAAGTCCCTCGAGATGATGAACAGACGTTTCCATAGGGCATTATTTTTCCTTTTGCTCCTAGACCCTAGGATGTAACATATCCTTTGTATCTGGGCCAAACCCAGTTACAGTAGTTTTCAAAATGTGACGCTCAGACTACTGGTGGGCCACTGGCATTGCCCGGGATCATGTTAGAAATGCAGATTCTCATGGCCTGTTTCAATACTTCTGAGTCAGAACCTTTGGGGGTGGGGCCAGGCCATCTGTTTTTTACACGTCTTCAGGGGCTTCTGATACACGTTAAAGTTTGAGACTCACTGCTCTATCATAAGCAGCTTTTTTTTACCATATAAGTCTCATGCGCCATTGGTGAAATATTTTCAGTCTTTAAATAAAGACCTCATTTTTTGCAAATGCGCGTTTATTTCCCAAATCTGAATTAATATGTGATCTACCCAAATTGTCCTAATATTTTCTCTTTGTAGGGCTAGCGGGCCTGCCTGGCTCTAACCCTCAGTTTCCAGACCAAGTCACATAAGACTCATCTTACGTGCTGTCTCCCCTTCCCCTGCTGACCAGACTCTGAGCCAGGCTTGGGGGCAGGGGCTGTAAAATATTAAACAGAAGCCTGCATGTTGCAGTGCTATTTATGGCCTGTGGACTGTAGATTGCAGTGGGAAGGCAGCCTTTCCCTTCCAGTTCTGATCTGGACTGGAGCAGAAAATAAAAAGGCAGCACTGAAGCAGAAATGCAAGGCAGGGAGAAGACTGTCCTGGCCTGATGATAAAGTCCGTCTTTCGGCCTCATACAGGGATGGGCTCTTTGTAGGGCTTAAGGCAGGATGGATTGTAGCTGTGCTGAGGAACAGCCTGCAGCCCGGGCAGCTGGGTATGACTGACAAGGGAGAAACTTGGAGTCAAGTCTAAGGCTTCGGGCAGTAAGAAGTCAAATTTTTTAATACGTCCTTCTACAAGCTTTGGTGGGAGCCATATTGTTTTAATGCAATTGAGGGGTTACAGTACTGTCTGTTGTGTGTTCCTAACAGTTGTGTTCTCAGCCCTTCCAGAGTAAATTGGTGAACTGGGTCAAGTTCACTGCTTAACCTGTATGGTTGCCGTAAAGGACAAGTCCTTTTCTCTGAAGCAAAAAAAAAAACAAGACCAAAACCAACAACAATTAATAAAAAACCCAGGGTGTGGTACCTGTCTGCTTATAGAAGAGCCTAACCAGGCAGGGTGGCTCTCCACGTGCTCTGCTTCTCCCAGAAGCCCGCAGCACACTTTGATGGGAGCTCCTCCGACCAGGGGTATTGGGTTGTTGACGGCCAGTTCTCTCTCTCTCTATCACAGGTGCTGCGACAAGAGACTTTGGACAAAAATTGACTTGAGTAGGTGTAAGGCTATTGTACCCCAGGCTCTCAGTGGCATCATCAAGAGGCAGCCAGTCAGCCTTGACCTCAGTTGGACCAACATCTCCAAGAAACAACTGACGTGGCTCGTCAACAGGCTGCCGGGTGAGCAGGCAGGGAAGGCTGGCTGTAGGCAGTGCTGCTTCCGATTGCTTTAGGGCGGAGCACCTGGTGGCTCAGTCAGTTGAGCATCTGCCTTGGGCTCAGGTCATGATCCTGGGGTCCTGGGATCAAGTCCCGCGTCAGGCTCCCTGCTCAGGGGAGGGCCTGCTTCTCCCTCTCTCTCTGCTTGTGCTATCGCTCTCTCTCTCTCTGTGTGTCTGTGTCTGTCTCTCTCTCTCTGTCAATAAATAAGTAAAATTTTGAAAAAGTAAATAAAATTGCTTTAGAGCAATATTGGGCAGCAGTCCCATGCCATTGTCATTTCCTGCTTGTTAACAGGGGTTTCACCCAGGGCCCCCTAACTGCCAGTCCCCAGGGCACCGCTCCAGGCTAGCTGGACTAGTCAGTCATCACCCTGGACGGCAAAGACCTTGGGTCTTCTTGGCAGAGCCACTGACAAGATTTGAGTATGTTACTGCCATGACTGGCCCCTTAGCATGCCTTCTCTCTTCAGCATTTTGGGGTCTTAGAAGATAGGAAGTCACTCACGCTCACTACATTACTCTGGTAGGAACTAAGCAATTGGTTTTACCACCAAAGCTAGGAAATGCAATAGAGTATCCGGTTGCATGTGTCTTTGTTCCCGTTGTAGGACTGAAAGACCTCCTCCTAGCAGGCTGCTCCTGGTCTGCAGTATCTGCCCTCAGCACCTCCAGCTGCCCCCTTCTCAGGACCCTTGATCTTCGGTGGGCAGTAGGAATCAAGGACCCTCAAATTCGGGACTTGCTGACTCCACCGGCTGATAAACCAGGTATGCTCTGGGCCTGACTTCTCTGTGTTCATCTTAGGGTAGCTTTGTCTTTTGACAGACTTTGCCTCAGAAACTAAGGAAGTGCCCAGAATGATGCTGTGGATGAGTACAGATGGAGGGCAGAGTGCCGGGCGGTGTGGACGCACAGGTTAGCTGTTCACAGCCGGCTACCTGCCTGCAGGCAAAGGAGGGGGACTCCGTCTGGGACGCAGATGGTGTAATCCTGAGGAAGTCTGGGAAGTCTTCATGGTTGAGGTGGGACGTTAGAAGCCGTTTGCATTATGGTCTAGAAAAGTGTGGGAGTGTGGAGAGGGGTGGAGCGTTCCACACATCCCTTTTTGCTGTGTGAGGCATAATCTAGCAGCTGGGAAGAACGAAAACGTGTCTGGTTTCCTAGAAACTGCCCCCACACCCCACTCACTCCCTGCAGGCAGGGCTGGGTGTGGGCAGTTCTGCTTAACCCCTGCGAGGAGGCCTGGCTCGGTAGTAGCTGAGGCTGCCCTCAGCGTTGGAGCCAGACTAGAGGTGAGAGTTTTGACCTAGGCGCCGGCCTTGCCTGTGCAGGTCAGGACAATCGCAGCAAGCTCCGGAACATGACTGACTTCCGGCTGGCAGGCCTTGACATCACGGATGCCACGCTTCGCCTCATCATTCGCCACATGCCCCTCCTCTCTCGATTAGACCTCAGTCACTGCAGCCACCTGACAGACCAGTCCTCCAACCTGCTCACCGCTGTCGGGTCTTCCACTCGCTACTCCCTCACGGAGCTCAACATGGCAGGTACGCCGCCGCGGCGTTTCAGGACGGGCAGGGCCGCCCGCCTCCGGAGGGGCTCAGGCCTCCCTGGAGCTTGACCAGCGAAACAGAGAACCTGGCTTTGTTTGAAGGGAATTAAGTTGTTTTCCTCATATCTGGACAAGGACACGGATTTCCCTCTCTTTTAACTGATCGGGGGATGGAGGCCTCAGGTCCTTGTCAGGTGCTTAAGGGCGTGGCCATTGCCGGCTGCAGTTTGGTCGGCCTTGGCCTTGCCGGGTGGGAGGCAGAAAGGGCTCGCTTCTCGTCTCTGAGCCGGTAGCTTATGAGACAGAGAGGGCTTTTGCTTAGCATTTGAAGGGAAAGAGCTGGGGAGCTGAGCGGCAGAGCAGGCTCCTGTGGCTGTGCGTGCACGGCATTGCCCTCGTGGTCCCTTTCCTCACAGGTTGCAATAAATTGACAGACCAGACCCTGATCTACCTACGGCGAATTGCCAACGTCACCTTGATCGACCTTCGAGGATGCAAGCAGATCACTCGAAAAGCCTGCGAGCACTTCATCTCAGACTTGTCCATCAACAGTCTCTACTGCCTGTCTGACGAGAAGCTGATACAGAAGATCAGCTAAAACACGCGCAGCCCAGACTGAGCAGGAAACCGATCTTCCCCTGACTCCCCAGCCAGGAGAGCCTCTCTCCCCGACCCTGCACGGGCTCTGAGGCCAGCGTCACACTCCCTCTCTGCTCTCCTGTCCCTTGAGCCCTTCCCCTACAGGCGGGGCAGAGAGGGGGCTAGACACCAGGCTTGCCTGCCTGCTCCTCTCCTCCTGAGGAGAAAGGAGTAGCAGACTGATCCGAATCCGAGGGGAGAGCACAGGCTGTATGCTGTCAAGGTGCCTGCTCGCTTGCTCACCTGCCTGTCTGCCCGCTTGTTCACCGGCCGGGAGGCCGGGCTCTCAGTTTGGGGTGTCTGTGCAACCGTCATCCGTGCTGGGCCCTGGAGCCCTTCTCCCCATTCATGGTCCCCAGCCGTGCCTGGTTCTGAGCAAATTTCCAGGGAAGAAAGCGGCCCTGTCTCCGTGGCCAGGTTCTCCTCGTGGTGTCCCGTGCGTGTCTCTCCTCCACCACACTCTCCCGGCTTATGCAGGAGGGGCCAGCAGCCCCAGGAAGGCCAGACCCGTGCAGATCATACTGGTGCTGTTGAGGTGTCTAAAACCTCTCATCCGTGTCCACGCTCTGCCCCTTCCTTTAGCTTGATCCTGTCCGATGCTCGTGGTAGTTCGCGTAATGAGGTCACACCCCCCCCCCCCCCCCGCACCAGACTTGCCCGCTAGTCTCTCTGAGGTCCTTGTTGCACTTACTGGGGTTGAAGCTCTTCAGAGGAGCTGGAACTGTGTACCCCAGGGACACCCCCGTTTTATTGCTTCCTTGGCAGATTCTGAGACAGGCACCACCTCCTTGTTCCCCTCTCTCTTTAGCCTCCCACTGCCCTTTCCACACGTTCCTCCTTCCTGCCTGGACAGGGCTTTCCCAGGATATGTGTCCTCAGAGGGAGCAGCCTATCTCCCCAAGCCGGGGAGAACAGAGAGCTTGGCTAGGTCCCCACCTGCCTCCCAGCAGGCTCCGGGCCTCCGCTGTGGTGTAGCCCCCAGAGCCCAGGCCTGTGTTTAGCCCCAGTGGCTCACTGATCCGGCACCTTGTGGCAGGGTGGGGGGGGGGTTCCTGCTTTGAAGCCAGTCACCTGCCCTCTGCCTGTAGCCGTGGAAGGGGGTGTGCATGTGCCTCTGTGTGTGTGGCTGAGTGTATTACACGTGTGTGTGGAGGGAGGGAGGGAGGGGAGCATGGTGTCTCCCCCTCCACCGCCCTGTGTCGAGCCCCATCAGCTGCCCCCTTTTACTTTGCATTGAACGGCCTGTCCAAAGATCCTCTCTCTAGGGCAGCAGAGAGCTTTTTGCACTTTAAAAAAAAAAAAAAGAAAAAAAAAAGGAAAGAAAGGTCGGAATTTCTTTTGGGTCAATATTTAAGTGTGTGAGGAGATGCTCAGTGGCAGCAGCCTGCGGCAGGAGCTTACACGTGACAGACGCGGATTTGCACTCTGCTCCCCATCTGTGAGGATAGCGATAGCACAACCCTGCCCTGCCTTCTCGTCCTCCAGCCCCCTCCTTCCTGGCCCCTTCCCTGCAGCCCAGTCTCAGGCTCTCCTCCTCCTGGAGCCCCGTGGGGGAGGGGAAGGAGCCCAGGCACCAGGGGTCTGAAGCGTGAGCCACCCCGAGGAGAGACGCCAACTGCACACTTGCCACTTCCAAAGCAATAGAGGCAGAGGGGCCCCCTCTTTGCCACCTAGCCCAGCTTTGACCCTGGCATAGACTGGCCTCCTAAGAGAAAACTGGGTCCTGGTAAGGGGTGGCATTGTGTCTGTTTCTTCCAATCTGCTGATTCTCTTGGCTGCACCTTAAAAGCAGCGGTCTGCTCTCGTGACCCTCTGCCCCTTCCGATGGTCTCCAGGCCCCAGTGACCTGGGGCTGAAACTTCGAGGAAATGCCAGTGACTTATTCCAGAGTGCCTCAGTTAGGGGGACTTCTCTGTAAAGAACCCTGGGTATTGAGCAAAAACCTTATTAATATTATTGTTAATGACCTATAATTGGAAGCTTCCTGCCTTTTTCTGGTTGCTCCTGTGGAAAGTACTGAAAAGATTGTTTCGTTTTGTTGTCTTTTTATAAAAGGGGAGGTGGAGAGACCCCTTCAGAGCAGGGATTGTGCCGGGAGAGTGCCTCTGACTTTGGGACATTTCATCCACAGAAATTTCCAAGCTGATGGTTTGGTTGGGGGTGGGGGGGGGTTGGTTTTTATTTTTGTTTTTGGTTTGGAAAAACAAGCATTTTTACCGCGCACGTAAATTGGTCAGCAGGAAAGGGAGCCCAGGAGTGGTGGCAGATGGACCTATGCCCTTGCTGGGTTGCCTTTTTCTCTAGGACTGTGAGGGGGGAAATGGTTTTTAGAGGTGAGGGTTGGTCTGCGTGGAGGAAAGAAATGTCTCTGGGGACAGAGGATCCCGGGAGTCCCATCGCATTTCCTGCAATCTGCTCTGAGATGTGGCCTTGCCAGGAGAGCCTGCCCTCCTCAGACCGCAGGGCCAGACACCCCGCCTCCATCTTTCCAAGCACCGGGGCGAAAAACCACAAAGGAAAGGAAGAAAATTTATATATATATAATATAAAATCACTTGGTGATTAAAAAAAATAACTGCTCCATAAATAAAACTCCTAAAGTCACTATGTTTAAAGGGTTTGGTTGTGTTTTTTGTTTGTTTGTTTTTTGGAGAAATACTGTAAATATATATTTTTTGTTGCTGATTTAGAGTCAATCTCCAATGTTGTGCTAAAAATTTTAAATTAAATGTAAGCATTAAGGGGGCAAGTCCTGCTATCTCAGTTGACACATGGGGGTTGTTTTGGGCCAGGGAAGGAGGAAAGCTTAGTTGGACTTCGGTTTTCTAAACGTTCTCCACTATTGGTTTTAGAAAGAGCAAGGACATCTTTCCTCTGACACATGAATGGGAGATATTTGTGTAATAAAATTTTTAAAAGACAAAAAAAGAAACAGCCTCCGATGGGAAATACTTTGATTTGGGTTTTTTGGGATTTGGGTGTTTTTCTTTTTTTCTTTTTCTTTCTTTCTTTCTTTCTTTTTTTTTTTTTTTTAATAAAAAGACTTTAAAAACTAAAGAACAAAACCTTTTCTGCGTTGGGGTGTGTGTGTGTGTGTGTGTGTGCCTGAGTGTCAGAAGGTCATGGAGGCTCTGGTGCTAGAGACCAAGGTCAAGGGTTGCCTGTTTGATCCTCGGAGGAGAAGCAGCAGAACCATCACGGGCCTGTACTACTTGCCCTTCCTTTTTTTTTTAATGTCAAAAAACATTACTTGCTTTTAGAAACACCATGCTAGTTTACTTCATCACGGCGAACATTGTAATGAATGTGCAAATGTGATGACCTGATTCCCTGTAGTCCCCGCCCCCCCCTCCCATGGTGCTGTGCTGAGAAGGCCTGGGAATTTCTAATCTTACCATCCCTGGAGATCCAAGGCCAACCAGCCTCCACCCGCTAAAGCTGCAGAGCCGACCCATTGATAGTGCCTGCTCAAGGTCACTGAGCAAGGTCTGCACCAGACAGGCTCCAGTCAGTACTGGTCCCACCACATCTTGCTGCTTCTCATCACTTGGCTTGTTGAGTACAAGCCTGCAGCCTTTAGATCAGTGTGCTGGGTGCTGCCAGCCGACTACCACCCCAGCCCTGATGGCAGCATATCCAGAGAGCCGCACTCACATCTGGGAGGTCTTGAGTTGGCTTCCACCACTACCTTCAAAGGAGTGGGGAATCCCTGCCCATCCTACTCCCCAAGCTCCAGCTCTGCACGTTCTAGAAAAGGACAAGGTCTTGGACAAGGAGTTAGTTGATTTCATGTTGCTTTCTTGAGGATGGATATGGATGTGGTGGTGGTCAGATGTTGCCAGGGAAGGAAGGAAGGATGTCAGGTTTGCAGCTTAACTGCCTCAGAAACCCATCTGCCTCTAGGTGGCTTCATCTCTGCCACCCTAATCAAAGCCACCATTGTCTGGAACTTTGAACACAGCAAGAGCCCTGAGTGCCTCCCGGCCTCCAGTCCAACCCCTGCCCACCATGCTGGCAGCCTGAACATTTTTCTTAGATTTGACTCCTTTGCTTAAAACCTATTGCTATGTTTCTCAGGACAAAGGCCTCAAGCTTCCTCACTCACCATTTGCCCCTCGGACTCCTCTTTACCCATACCTACCTTTTTTCAGTCCAACCCTTTCTGGGCCTTTGCTATTCCCTCTGCTGGTACACCTGCCTCAATTTATCTGTTACCTTCCTCTGGAAAGCCACCTCCCGCCCCGTTCTAGACTAGTCCTGTGCTCCCACAGTACCTTACTAGTTTTTAGGACGCGAAGGTCATCTCCCCAGCTAGCCGGGAAGCTCCATGAGGACAGAGATCAGCCTGTGTTGCTCCCCACATCATCTCCAGCAGCTGGTGCAGAGCCTGACACCTAACAGGTGATGCGCCCAGCAGTAGCTCAGATCCTCAGAGGCCCATCTGTTCCCAGTGCAGTCCGTCTCTTGCCACCCTCTCAAAACTCACATAGCCTTCAGCTATGAATTACTCTTCCTAAAGCACACTCAAAAATCTTAAGTAATCTGAGGCGCCTGGGTGGCTCAGTGGGTTAAAGCCTCTGCCTTCGGCTCGGGTCATGATCCCAGGGTCCTGGGCTTGCTCGGGTTAGGATATGCTACCCTCACTAAAACTATGAACGTTTTCCTTCAAACCTCTTCCTCCATTTCCCCTCCACCCAAAATGGATTAATTTGGACATTCTGTGCCTTTTGTTGGCATCAACAATGTAGTGAAAACAGCTGGTACCTGAGGTGCTGGGTGGGCAGGGAGTCTGCTTGTCCCTCTGCCCCTCCCCCCAACTCATGCTCTCTCTCAAATAAAATCTTAAAAAAAAAAGGAGGGGGCACCTGGGTGACTCAGTCGGTTAAGCCTCTGCCTTCGGCTCAGGTCATGATCTCAGGGTCCTGGGATCGAGCTCCGCATCAGGCTCTCTGCTCAGCAGGGAGCCTGCTTACCCCCCTCTCTCTGTCTCTCTCCCTGCCTCTCTGCCTACTTGTGATCTCTCTGTCAAATAAATAAAATCTTTAAAATAAAATAAAGGTGAAGAACTGAGTTATGGATACTGAGCAGCTAGCTGAAGTGTCCTGGCTATAATAAAACCAACCTTAAGGCTGGCCCGGGAGTCAGTCCTATCCACCTGGCTCCCTGGCTCTCGAGTGATGACATTTCATTCACACCCCAGACCAGGGAGCAGGTGCCTTCATTCTAGAGATGACAAAACCAAGGTTCCGAGAGGAAGCAAGGCTCTAGAGTCAGTGGCTGAGCTGGGCTGCATGCGAACACTAGGCCAGGGCCTACAGCCTTGACCCCAGCTCTCCCAAGCCCTTCTTGAGGGTGGGGCTCGCCTGAGCTAGCTCAACCTCCCACTTCATCAGTTCCAGGAGCGGTGGGATAAGGACATGGCCTTACAGGGCCCTGCACGCAGAAGGATCCCACACTCAGCGGAATGCTCTGCTATCGCCATCTTCAAATGCTCTTCTCTTTTTTTAAACAAGGAGCCCTGAGTTCATTTGCAGTCTATGTACATGCAGCTCTCGCCCTCCCTCCCAGGCCAGCTCTGTGCTAAGTGTCACTTGGGAGGCCAGCAGCAGAGCAGGCCTGGCACTTCCTGGCTGGAGAGACCCATCCTACCTTCACCTTTCCAGGTGCCCCAGCCCAGAAGGAAAGCTCAGCATTGACACCCGAGTGGGCAGGAAACAGTGACAGCAGGCACCCGAGGTCGGGCGCACCTGGGTTTGCTCTCAGCCTGGCGCTGTCACCCAGCTTCTGCCTCTGCCACCTGCCCATTCCAGGGAGTTACAGGGGGCTGGATGGTCCAGCTGCCCTTCCCCCAGGGTATGTGTCATCGGAGTGCTAGGATGGCAAGACAGAAGGACAGAAGTGGAAAGAGACATAGACACACAGAGGAAAACACCCCAAAAGATCCAGAGAAGGAAAGGGAGAGAAGGGGAGAGGGGAGAAAAGAGGCCATAGAGGACACATAGAGGGAGATACAAGCGAGGCCCACATACTCCACGTGTGACAGTGGCCACTCAGCAAGCCGTCTGTCCCGCCCACCACTGCACACACAGCATCTCCCTTAATTCTCAGAGCGATCCGGTGAGGTCAGGCCGGAAGGCAAGGAAGAGAAACGCAAGTCTCTGAAAGGTTAAGTAACTTGGCTGGGCATCCAGCCCGGACAGTAGCAAGCAGCACTCGCTTCGGACCCCAGGTCTTCTCCGCACACGTCCTCCCTCTCCGCGACACAACAAGTACCACAGGCCACAGCATGAGGCCCGTGGGGGCTACGAGACCACGCTTCGGACACTCACAGGGGGGCCTGGGGCGCCAGGAAACAAACGCTCCCTGCGAGAACACAGACGATTCCAGAGGCGGGCGGAGCCGGGGGCGCCGGGGCGCACGCGCGCTAGAGACGGCTGGGTGCGGGGCGCCACGGAGGCCGGGGCGGGGCCGGGGCGGGGCCGGGGGCGGGGCGGGAGCGGGGCCAGGGCCGGGGCCCTAATCGCTTGGGGCCACAGGCGGGGACCCAGGCCTAGCTAAGGCTCTCTCAGAGGCGGAAAGAGAGACAAGAGGCCCCGGGGCAGTGCGGGGACTGCGTGACCTTCCGGAGGGTTCCACGGAGAGGCGCTGCTCCGGAGAGCGGGTCGGGCGGAGCAGGCTGTCTGGAAGCCCGGCCCGGAACTGTGGGCGGGTGTCTGGGAGCCAAGGGGCCAGGAAGGGCCTTGGACTGTGCGGATGGGAGCATAGGACCAGCGTCCTGGAGAGTCAAGCCTACTGGATACTAGAGCCCTTTCCTCCCTCAGGGCCTTCGCACTTAACTTCCTGTTCCATATGCCCGAAAAACTCTTTTGCCTGCCCTAAAACAAAGCTGTTTCCCTCCCATCCTTCTGGCTCTGGCAAAAACGCCCTTCCTTGGGGGTATCCCTGATTTACAGGAGAAGGCTCCTGGCTTGCTCGCTTGCTTGTTTGCTTGCTTGCTTGCTTGCTTGCTTTTCCCCCAAGGTTTTATTTATTTATTTTAGAGAGAGTGTGTGTGCATAAGCAGCGGAAGGGGCAGAGGACGAGGAAGAGGAACAAGCAAATCACGAGGAGCACGGAGCCCATCCTAGGGCTGGATCCCACCACCCCAGCGGAAACCAAAAGTGTCCCCTCCACCCCACCCCGCTCCCTGCTTAACCGACTGAGCCCCCCAGACGCCCCTCCTGGCTCTTATAATAACTTGTCACCTGCCTCATAAGGATGTTTTGAGCATGAAATGAGATCATCTGGGCTCTAGCAACAGTGCTCCGCAGAGACTGAGAACACGATAAATGTCAGCGGTTATTATTATGTGTATTTTGCCTGTAAGTTCACTGTTTGTCTCTCCCTGTGTTGGATCCTCAAGGCCAAGCACCAGTGCTTAGCATGTAGTAGGAGCTCAACAAATATTCTCGGAGGAGTGAGCGAGTGAACTTCTGCCATCCCAGGAAGAGCCTGGCACCCGTCTAAGCCCTAGACATCAGAGAGGTAGCTGTCCATGTTAGACAGGAGTTTCTCCCTGTCAATCCAGACAACCCTGATGAGGTCAGGGAAGCCTCCGAGCTTATCCTCTTGGATCTTCAAAGCCTAGGAGGCCCCCGCAGGAGGCAACTGGCACTCCTGGGTCTGGGCACATGTCTGTCCTCACCCCAACCTGACGCATGCTTATTATGCACACACAATGTCAAGTTCAAGACTTTCCCTGCCTTGGGGCCCCTGGGTGGCTCAGTGGGTTAAAGCCTCTGCCTTCGGCTCAGTTCATGATTCCAGGGTCCTGGGATCGAGCCCCACATCGGGCTCTCTGCTCGGCAGGGAGCCTGCTTCCCTTCCTCTCTCTCTGCCTGCCTTTCTGCCTACTTGCGATCTCTGTCAAATAAATTAAATAAATAAATAAAAATCTTTGGAAGACTTTCCCCGCCTCTCCCCTGCCCTCTCTGCCCACCCACCTCCTTACAGTGTAGCTCTTGCCAGCTTCATTGGAGGTGTACTTTGAGAGGTCTTCCTTACAGGACTGGGCCACCACTAAATCCGGTTTCTCTTTGCGAGCCTAACTTTGTGCCAGGCCCCATGCTGGGTGTGAGGAATGATGCAGTGACCACAGCAAACAGGGGCACCAAGGGAGAGCCCCCTGAGCAGGAACCTCTCAGCCAAAGAGACACGGAGTGAACAGGAGCCTTCCTGGACAGCAAGGAGGGGAGCAACATTCCAGGCAAGGGGAATTATAAAGTCAAAACCCCAGAAGTGGAAATAAACTTGGCTTATTGTAGTGAGGGAAGACCAGAATGACCAGAGACTAAGAGGCTGGGGGAAGGGAAGATGGAGTTGAGTTAGGGAGGCAGGCAGGGGCCAGACCCTGTCGGTCTTGGTCATGGGGTATCTTTCCTTCGTGCAGAGGCAGTCACTGGAGGTGGGGTTTGCTTTAGGCCTGTAGAAACTGGCTAGAGGAGAGGCCAGGAGCCCAGAGAGGAGGCTGGTGCAGGTATCAGCCCCAGGCTGGAGATGGTGGGACTTGGATGGGGCTCAGCAGGACGCAGTGGAAGGACGCAGGGTACACTTGGGAGGCAGACACGCCAGATGACAGCAGGAGTATGAGTGGGGGCAGTGGCAGATGAGGGAGGAGAGGATTCGAGGGTGACTCCTAGGTTTTGGAAGAAGGAGGAACCACGACTGGGATGGGTAGGTGGGAGAGAGGAGCAGGTTGGACCGCCTGGGTGGTGGGAGCCAGAGCTGTGCGTGGGATGCGTGAGGTCAGCAACACCTACAGTCATCTGAGAGAGATGCCAGATAGTGGTGTGTCTGCGGGCCTGCCAGCTGGGCAAAGATGGGGTTCCACTCCTTCCCTCCCAGCATCCCAGCTGGGCCAACACTAAGGTTTTTTAAGAGAAGGAATGTCTGAAGGGGCATAGACGAGTTTACAATCGGCCTTTCCTCGACCACCAGGGGGCAGCATCATCCCCCAAAACAGCCTGCCCCAGGCCAGGGACTCCCCTCAACCTCTTCCCAGCCAGGGCTCCCCCAGCCGTGCTTCCGGGTTAACGGAATCGGAGGGCTGCCCTAGAGGACTGGCTCCCCGTCTAAGGACCCGGGCTTCAGGCCTGCCGGGGCCCGGGCAGGGCTGGGATGGGGTTTTCAGTTGGTGAGGGGAGGGAAGAACGACCTCCTGGGCCAGGATGGCTGGCCTTTCGGAACCCAAAGGGACAAGTTGATGAAGGAGAACTTAATTTTTTTCAAATATTTATTTATTTATTTATTTATTTATTTATTTATTTATATTTTTATTTATATATATATTTTAAAGATTTTATTTATTTGACAGACAAGAGATCACAAGTAGGCAAAGAAGCAGGCAGAGAGAGGAGGAAGCAGGCTCCCCAGTGAGCAGAGAGCCTGATGCAGGACTCGATCCCAGGACTCTGGGATCATGACCCGAGCCGAAGGCAGAGGCTTTAACCCACTGAGCCACCCAGGCGCCCCTTTATTTATATTTTTAAAGATTTATTTATTTATTTGAGGGAAAGAGAGCATGTGCGCACACAAATTCACGGTGGGGGTGGGAGGGCAAAGGACCAGGGAGAGGTAGCCTTAAGCACACTCCCCACTGAGCATGGAGCCTGGGGGCTGCGGGGCTCGATCTCATTACCCCCAGATCACAGCCTGAGCTGAAACCAAGAGTCAGACACTTAACTGTGCCACCCAGGCGCCCCTTATTATTTATTTTTTAAGTAATCTCTACACTCAGTGTGAGGCTTGAATTTACAACCCTGAGATCAAAAGTCGCAAGCTCTACCAACTGAGCCAGCCAGGCCCCCTCAGGAAGAATTTTAAAAATAAGGGGCTGCTCCAGAAAACCGGGGCCAGCGTTTGGCTGGAGTCAGTCCCTAAGAGTTGGAGAGTTGGGGTGGGGCAGGAGGAGGGGAGGTTAGAGGCCTCCTGCTGTGGCATCCTTGTGCACCACCGGCTCTGTTCAGCCTCAGACTCTGCTTGGGCTGAGGAGCTCATTCACTCCGTCATTCATTCATGCACCAAACACAGACTATTCCTTTCTATGTGGGGTCCCGTGGTGGGCACTGGGGCAAGGGGAGAACTGGGACTATCAGTTACAGTTGGAGATTGTATGTACCTTTTTGTTTTCTTTTTAAATCAGCATTCCCCAACATCAGGATGCATTTTCCAGCTGATACAAACATTTAAGGAAACTTCAACCACCCAGTCCCCACCACCCCAGTCAAAAACTTGGAATGATACATCTTGTAACGGATGTTGTTTTCAAATCAAGGAAGCCGGGGCTAAGTGCAGAACTGGAGCGCTTGTCCGAAGAGGAAAGAATAAAGGAGCAGAGGTGAGAAGGATGCGTGGGCTGGTGGGGTGATCCCAGGTGCAGAGAATCGTGGCAGCACAAGCAGGAGAGGGGAGCAGGGTCCAGTCATCCCAGCTCCTTGACTTAAGGAACTCTGCTTTGAGCAGAGGGGGTGGGAACCCAGAGCCCCCCTGAACACCCCCCTCCCCCCATCAGCAGCTCCCAAAATCCTTAGTAACTCCGTCAGGTCTAGATTTGGGAAAGGTGTCTCTGGCCAGGGCTTGCATCAGGGCAGCAGCTATGGGGATCCTGAGAAGTGGACAGGTTTAAGAAGATTCTCAGGCCAGACGAGAGGGTGTGGTGAGAGATTAGGCCAGGAGACTAGGGAATTGTCAGTTGTCAAGGATGATGCCTAGAGTTCTGACCTGTGTATCTGGGGGGATGGTAGTGTTACCCACTGAGAAGGGACCTGATTATTTCTGATGTGCTCTGGTGCTGATCTCAGAAGATTACCTGAGAAATGCACAGAGAGGGGGGCTCTGTTTGCGAAAGGGTCCTGGTTACTGGCCCACAAACTGACATGGGCCTCAAGCTCAAACTCAAGGACTGGGAAGGGATCTTGTCATCCTGGAAAGCAGAGGAGGAGAGACTCTAGAGAGGGGCATGTTGAGATGAGATGGGGGTGCTGCTTTGAGACACATGGATTCCCCCCCACCCCTTCCTCGAGTCCTTTCAGTACGGCGAGTTTCCCTTACCAGGTAGCACTGACACTCCTTTGTCCTCCCAGGCTGAGAGAGTTTCGATTCCATGTTGTGGAATCATGATGATTCCATTAAGATTTCATGGGTGGTTGGAGCTGCAGGCCAGGGACCTGGGTCCACAAGCTGGTCCAGGGATGGTGAGGGTTGGCAAGGGGTCCTTTGTCCTACATGGGAATCCTGGGGCAAAAGCTGGGTCTAAAGCAGGAGGAGTGAGGTTGGGGCTGGGGTAGGCCTGGAACCTGACTGCAGTGGTCAAGTCCCAAGTTCATGATGACCTGTTAAGTGTTCTAGGTTCAGACTGGGCCCCTGGTTAGATATCCTGGTCCTGGTTCTGTGAACAGAGTTCTTGATGTTGGGTCTGGAACTCTTGTCTGGGGTTGATGGTCCAAGTTCAGGTCTGGTCCTTGTCTCCAAGCCCAGGGTTTAGGGTCATGACCATGGTCTGGGGCCAGGATGGGAATCAAAGTTGGGGTTAGTAACCAGGATGGAATCAGTGTTTGAGGTCATGGTCCAAAAACTAGATCTGGGGTCCTATTGGGGGTCTGAGGTCAGTGTCAAGGTCTCGGTGTGGAGTGAGGGCAGGACAAAGGGTTGTGATCTCAGGTCACAGAGTCTAAGACAGTGGTCTGAGGTCTGGGCTTGGGGTCCTTTCTGGAGGCTGGGGTCAGGAATGTTATCCAGGTCTAATGTCAGGTCGTGGACTTTGACCAAGGTCCGGAAGTCAGGGGTTATGTCCAAGGGTTGAGGTCCAAGTCCTGGAGATCATGTTCTGAAGTGTTAAGTCTGGAGTGAGGGCCGGGGTCCATCGTGGGGTCTCAGATCCGAGTTGGGATCCGAGTTGTGGTCAGGGTCTGGGTCCAGGGTCTTCTTATGTCCCGGGTTCCCCGGGGAGTTCCAGATCTGGAGTCGGGGTCACGGCACAGGTGGGGGTCGGGGTCGGGGTCGGGGTCGGGGTCAGGTCTGAGAAAGGGTCTGCTCCGGCCGCGGGGGGTCAGGCTCGGGCCAGCCCGCGCGGCCTCCAGGGGGCGCCGCCGCCCGCCCGCGCGCCCGGCCCCTCGCGGGCTCGCTGGCGCTGTGCGCGGC